>NC_092219.1:1162500-1491430 GCF_042764415.1 Remersonia thermophila
TACTCTTCGCATTCCATTAACCTTCTCCCCAGCACACTTCTAGGCGGAGTTCTATCGACAAGAAAGTCACTGAACCTAGGCCACCATTTGTACCTTTCCATGTCGTTAAGGCAGGAATACAGAACCCGCATTCTTCCTATGCCTTCAACTCCTATAACAATATCACTGTCAAGACTTCTTCTTTTCTATCCTTCCCAACCCATTTCCCTTGTTTCAGCCATCCTCACCATCCTCTTCAGCTTCCGCCAGCAGTGTCCATAACTCCTTCATACCTTCAATATTCTCATGCTCCTCCCCTCCATAATGCTTCCACATCCGGTCAGCCTCCTGAACATAATATCGCGCCCTTTCCACATCACCAAGCATCAAGTATCCTTTCGCAAAGTGCTGATGATACTCGACGAGCTGTGGTTGAAGCTCTTCAGTCTCAATGAGGCCGATTGCTTCCTTGATCAGCTGTGTTACTCGCGCGTGTCCCAGCTCCCCAGCATGACGCAAGGTGCGATAGATCTCTAAGATTCGTTCCCTGCGGGTATCGGACAACTCTCTCTCCGCCGGGGGTGCAGTGCATAACGCGCATCTGCAACTAAAACCCCAGGCTCTAAGGGAATCCCTGCGCTCCTCGTATGTATATCCAAGAGGTGCATCTCCCAGGGTTAGACGTACCCCCATTAGAACACCGATGCAGCGAGGATGACTTACAACTATGCGCTATCTCGTCACCTGGTTGGATATCCCGCAGAGCCACGACTTCCATCGCCATACTCCTCTTAACGTATCGCCAGTATACACTGCACAAATAGCCGTTAATCTCTCGGCTGTAGTTTCAGGTTTGTATGGTGGATTTAATATTTTTCAACTTACTTCGGACGACAGTTGTGATTCACTCTCTGTTGTAAGCATAGAATGTTAGCTTTGATGTCATGCATCAAAAGGAGAACATTGACTTTGGAACCAGTCTGCATACCGATCCGTCAACAAATACGGCGAGGTGTTGTGCTCCTCCAATGTCAATGCCAAATCCGTTTGTTCTGAGTACGTCAAGAATTGGCTCCCCTCCTGTGCTCCTAGCCAGCGACATGATGGACCTTTGCTGCTCGGGGTGAAGTTGATGCACAGCCTTTTTCATCATAAGCCTCTGCTGTCGCTCAGTGTACCGACCATCGTTCAAAAAGTCCAGTCGAACAATAAAAGCAGGAAAGCCAACCATAACCGTCTCGTGTCTGGCTAGTTTCCGGATAGCGACCGCCCCTTTTCCACGTCCCGGCATATCCCTAATGGTATACCCACGTGTCTTGTTTCCATTAAGCTGTTCGTCATTGATCATGTGCCATTTTAATTCGGCAGACACTTGTGAGTCGTCCAGATATTCTACCATGCTGGCTGCGAGCTCTGGGGTTGTGATGATGCTGACTCCTTGGTTTCCGCGAAATGATGCGGATGTAAAAACACAATCTGGTGGACCGGAGTCATCGCTATCCGCAGGGTCCAGACAAAACGGTTGCTGTAACCAGGGCGAGAAGTCGGTTGGGGTTGGACAGGTGCTGTGATGCGGATCGGACTGGAGTTTGGACATCTCCTGGTGGCCAACTGAGGAGCACGCTGTCCAGGCTTTAGTCTTGGCGGGCGTCAAGATGCATCCAGCTGGCAGCGCATCCCATAAGAAGGAAAGCAGCAAGAAGAAAACCACCAAGCTGAGGTCAGGTCCATGACGCCAGCGTGAGAAGCTTGTCAGCCTGGCCATGCTGGATTGTGTAATTAAAAGGCTGATGATGATGATGACCGCAAAGAGCATTCTTGCGTGTAAGAACCCGAGAGAGGTGGTGGATTCATATCTGACGGTTTACGATACAGGACACATAACGATTCTTGTACGTGCGCAGCCGGTCGGATAAACAGCTCAAGGGGGCCTCTTCTATGTATATTAACGTGCCCGTCGCTTTCCCCCCTGATTTAGCCGGAACAGCGCTGGTTGAGGTTGGGAACAGCTCCAAGATACAGACCTTCACGGTCGTCAATTGATATCAACGCTCGCTGCTGCTCTCCTAAGAAGGGTTCATTACACACCATGTACAGGAATGCGCTATGTGCATTGTTCTACTTGCGGCACTCTGGCACGGGCTGACCAGGGTTTGAAGGATGTGGCGCGTTGTAAATATATTTTTGTCCACCAAGCCCTGGATCTCTTCCCTTCTTCAGATGCTTCCGAAGTCCGCAGTGGACAAAGTGAGTAGTCACTTTATTCACCAGAGTTACATGATGAGAAAGGCTGGCCGTAGGAGAATGAACGTGGAGGGGGATTGGAAGACGAGTTGAAACGAAAGGGAGCTCGTCGGCCAAAACGGTCCGTTCCGTACACCAATCAAACGCACGACAAGAGACCACAACTGGCAGGGCCAAGCATTCCATCGTTTGGCCGCTGGCACCCTGCACTTGGACCAACCATATTCTTGGGACAAGGAAGTGGGGCGCTTGCAGCCAATCAGCACGTATCCGAGCCCGGAAAAAGAGAAAAGAGAAAAAAGGAAAATGGGAGAGAAAAAAGAACTGAAACCTGGGACAAAGCTGGTTTCTCCATTTTTTCCTCTTCTTTCTTTGTCTTTCGCTCTTTCGCGAACTTCCCATCAACCAACCACCCTCTTCTTTCAGGCTCAACCATCGTGCATGATCAGGCATATCAGACTTCAAGTAATCTATCCGCCTTTGCAAAACTACGTTTGGCATCTCCCTTTCTTTCTTTTTTTCAATTCACTGCGCTCAGCGACGATCCTCTCTTCCTCTTTACCTCGCGACTCCTCAATCTTAGCATCGACCCCCCGTCAACCATCTCATCTGTTTACCACAGCCATCTTTCCTGGCCAGGATATCAAACTTGATCCGTTAGGGAACCTGATTGACTCTCTTCCAAGACTCGCCTCTGTTCTTCATCCGTCTACTCCTTCCCACCGCTCCTATCAATCACTCAGCTCCTCATTCTTGAAACCTCATACCCCCATGCCCGGCGCAACGAAGCGTTCATCGCACAGAGAGGTGATGGTATGTATGCTTGATCTCGGTGTTTCCTTTTCAAATTGTCTGCTCCCAGACGGCTGGTTTGATTTTTGCCATATTTCCGTTCCTATCTCTTTTGATTATCTGAAACCCCATGCCCAATTTCCCGGTTTCCTGGGAATAGTCTGAAAGAAGAAAGCATGGCAAGGGATGTGAGTTGACAGAAATCATTAGAGCTCGGAGCCGGACCCAGTACCGCAAAACAGCATCACGGTTGCCTCAGCTGCAATTGTCACTCCTGGCGGCACCGCAGGAAGCGAGACAGAGTCGGCACGCAGCAGTCCAGAGGCAATGGCCCAACCCACGGATGACATCCCAACGGGACCCAGCATCCCGATTCGCGCCAACAGGGATGGAAGTGATGGGCGGGACGCCAAGGAAGACGATGGGGAGGCCGATAGCAATGGGAACCTGCCAGCGATGCCAGCAGCGCGGTCAGTTGGCCAGGACCACTATGACTATGAGTTTTCCGACATCGATGAGATCACAGTGCGTCAGCTCAACGAAGACATACTCGCCTATCGGTATGACTTGGATTACTGCAAAGCGCAGCTCGAGGAGGCGGATCTGACCCCTCAAGAGACACGAACTTTGCAACTCCGCACGCTCGATCTCAATCATCAGATGCGACACTGCCAACACCGCATCGAACTGATTAGGGCCCAATCGCGAAGACCTGGATTCCGTCCGAGGCAAGGGACTATCCCCACTGTCCCATACCAGGCGAGCGGCGCGGGTGGTAGTGGTGGTAAGCCAGCACGTACCGGGACCGTGGAAAACGGAGCCTCTCTGCTTCCGAACAGGCGCGAGACTGGAGTCTCGAGCATGGGCCAGGGGAAGCGCTCTGTAATGGAGGAAGAGAGAGGAGGCGCGAAACGGGCGAGAGTGGAATCCCCCAACGACTTTGATACGGGCCGAGACCAAGATGAAGGCGTCAATACTTCGTTGCAACGACTTGGCTTTTGGAAATGCCGCCTTTGCTCTGCTCCCAAGTATCTTCTTGCTGGGGCTGGCAGAACTCCGGCGATGCCGTGCAAGTGGCCGCTCAAGGATATTTCGAAGATGATCACGCATTTCACCGAAATGCATGGCGAACATACGCCCGCCGAGCGATGTGCCGAGCTTGGTGCAGCGCTGGCGCAGAATCGTACGCCCCCTCTTCTGTCCTTCTACAAGCACCTCAGTGGAATCAATGACTAATAATAGGAATTCTAGGGGGGCCGTTTGAGTATTGGCTTCGGAGGACTCGTTCACAGAAAATCGGTGACGGGAGCGTCATCGACGATTGCCTGGAAACCCTGCTGGGCGGTGACATGCCGGACTTGCTGAGGCGTCATAGCCGGGCTGCGGCAAACATGGCTACGTACTGATCCTTCAACTCGCTCTTCTCGCCACTATCGCCTGCTTAAACGTTCATGGTAATCATTGTACTTATCTGGCGTTGTGGATCCGGCATTGGGGGATGGAAAGGGGATATCAATGAGAGGCGATAATTTTCTTTTCCAACGAAGGGTTGGTTGGGCCCAGGAAATGTGGTAGACTCGATGCTTTATCCGTCCAAGTTAAAAATATGACTCGACACTTGTTCGTCAAGTAGAGGATTGTCTACGTGCCCTGCATTTCGCATGCATCACGGCCCAGGCCCAGCCGCTCTTTACCCACACCGCATGCTCCTTGCTCTTGTGAGTGACAATTGTGCCCAATCCTTAGTCCGGATCCGAATCCACGATCGATACACCGTGCCACCAGGGATCCCATTGGCTCTCTTTCTTCCGAACTGCAGGTAAACTGAGGGGGAAGCGGGGCCTAACCCAAGTCAGTCTTGGATACTGTTCATGGGGCGTCATGCGATGGCTCCTGGGGTGATGGCTTTCGTTGGGCAACAACCTTGAAGGGTGACAACTCAGAAAGCAGGTGTATTTGAAGAGGGGGAAGGGGGGTAGGGTTAACATCACAGCATCCGCATATGGTTTATCGCACGGCTCGGTGCGTTTGGCTGCCGGGGCCTTGGTAGAGTTTGACTCCCTTGCCTTGGGCCTCCAACGCTTTTGCACGAAGTGGGGTCTTGTGGGACACCAAGGGAGCTTGTATACCTGACTGTCACGACATTTCTCAGGGCTCCCCGCTTCTTTTCTCCTAATATACACTTGAGCACCCCAAGCGTGGCGATCCCATCCGCTAACCAACAACCCTGACGCTTTTTGTTGCTTGTTGCGCCCACCTCCATCATGATGGCAAACGAGGACCCTTGCTTGTCTGTTGGGAGTGCCAAACGGGCTTCCGTCCTCGAAAAGGGGGCATGCGTAAGCAGCAAGTTTGCGGCGAGCCACAACGAGACCTCCCAGACAAAATCCCATCCCTTAGGCCCTATAGCTGCCCACGAGATCATCCAGAGCGCTGCTCTGATCCGCTCCTGCTGGCCTGATGGAGAGGAATGCAGGTTCAAGATGCTGACCTTGCTTGAACCTCAAAAGGCGGAACTCCTTCCATATTTGACGGCCGAGCGCGCTGGACAAGTTCCAGAATATAACATTGACCGTCGGGTGTTCGTGGTGTACTCTATCCGAGGAACAGTGAGTGTGAAACCTTGTCGACGTCAGAGCGCATACTGATCGCAATGGCCAGCACAATGTCCACGAAGCCGTCGTGAATCTCACGACAGGAAAGGTCGAGAGTAATGCAAAGCTGGGGCCTTTTATGCACCCAAACACCGACGCCGAGGAGGTTCTCGCCGTCGAGAAGGCGGCGTTGGAGCATCCGGACGTGCGGGCAGAGTTAGAGAAGCTCAAACTTCCCTCTGGAGCTGTGGTCGTCTCCGATCCCTGGATTTACGGTAGGATGATCCTCCATGCCGCTAAGGACACGGTCGCCTTGCTAATTGGAAGGAAACCAGGATCCGACGGTGTCAATGAGGGCAAGTTCTTCGATGACAGACGGCTTATGCATTGCTTTCTTTACATGCGGGATCCCAACAACCCATCTGAGCCGGACGGTTGCCACTACTCGTTCCCTCTGCCCGTTGTTCCAGTGGTGGACCCGGCTACGTTGGAACTAATCCGCATCGACATTCTGCCGACGGGTCTCGATGAGAAGGTCCGGCCGCTCAGCCCATGGAAGCCAGTCCCCGCGAACGAGTACATTCCGGAGGCCCAGGAGGAGATGCGTGGAGATGTCAAGCCTCTGCGCGTCGTGCAGCCCGAGGGGACTTCATTCACGGTGGAAAACTATTCGGAACTTGGACGTCTTATCCGGTGGCAAAAGTGGGAGTTCAAGGTCGGCTACAACCAGCGCGAGGGCATGGTACTGTATGACGTCCACTACGACGACAAGCCCCTTTTTTATCGGCTAAGTCTGTCCGACATGTGCATTCCTTACGGCGACCCGCGACACCCGTTCCATCGGAAAGCTGCCTTTGACCTAGGCGATGTCGGCGCCGGCGTCATGGCCAACAACCTCAAGCTTGGATGCGACTGCCTCGGCAGCATCTACTACATCGATGGGTTGCTAGCTGACACGCATGGAAGACCCGTTGTCATGCCTAATGTGATTTGCGTCCATGAGCAGGACGCTGGCATCCTCTGGAAGCACGTCAACTATCGGACGAGCCGGGCTGTGGTGGTGCGCAACCGGGAGCTGGTGCTGCAGACCATCCTGACAGTCAGCAACTATGAGTACATCCTGGCATGGATCTTCAACACAGCCGGAGACATCACGTACGAAGCGAAGGCCACCGGGATTCTATCAACCCAGCCCGTTGACCTTGAGCTGACGAAGACGCCGCATCCGTTCGGGACGGTTGTGCATCCAGGAGTGCTGGGCGGATACCACCAGCACTTCTTCAGCCTGCGCGTCGACCCAATGGTGGCGGGCCCTGGAAACGCAATCGTGTATGACGAAGCCGTGGCCCTGCCCCGTGATCCCATCCTCAACCCCCACGGCGTGGGTTACACGACGCACCGAACCGAGATCGAGACGTCGGGCGGATACGACCTGGATCCCGGGAAAAGCCGCACTTTCAAGATAATCAACCCGTCCGTGCGGAACTCGGTCAACGGGGCGGCCGTTGGGTACAAGCTGATGGTGCCGCCGATGCAGCCGATTCTCGCCGATGCCGACAGCTTCCACTTCAAACGAGCCGAGTTTGCTGACCACAGCATCTATGTGACTCGCTACGCCGAGGGCGAGCTGTACGCCGGCGGTCGGTACACGAACCAGAGCCGCGGAGGCGAAGGCGTGCGCAGCTGGGCGAACCGAAAAGACAGTCTTGCTGGGGGTGATCCGGTGGTGTGGATTCAGTTCGGCATCAACCACATTCCCCGTGTTGAAGACTTCCCAGTTATGCCCGTAGAGACGCTGCGTGTCATGCTGAGGCCTGTCAATTTCTTTGACCGGAACCCGGCCATCGACGTGCCATCGAGCAGACAGGAGATCAACTGCAGTGTGGCGGTGGATGGGTCAGGAACGAGCCTGGAGAGCGCCGTCAGAGGCATGTCGCTGGGTGGTGATGGAGAAGAGCGAGGGCTGACAACAGCCGCCGGCGCATCTCGAGACTCGCCATGTGTCTGTCCTTGAGATGAGATGTTGGGAAGTGTAGAAAGCTTCTTCGAGGTTGATTAGATTCTCCTTAGGTTCTTCATTCTCACAACCAGCAGTCCATAATCCTTGGTACATGAGATAATGTTGAATGAAGCATTGCTGTACGCCTTCACAGAAACGCCGTTTTTTTTTTTTTTTTTTTTTTTTTTTTCGCCAAGTGATATCAGCAGGCATCGGAGACCTAGTTCCTCGATTCACGGGGCAGCCTGATTCCGCAAAAGAAAGGGAAAAAGTGACAAAAGAGGGGAAAGGAAGCAGGAGCAAGATGTTCGATTTGTAGGGGCATATGAGCAGTATATTGGTTCAGCCATATATATAATATAAGTTCGACGTCTAATGCATCGTGCGCTACTGTGACGTCTTGTTTGCGCCAGGCAGTCTCGCGGGTATATCCTCCATATCATCCATATCGCTGCTGATAACACTCATCGATCTGGCACCATTCAACCCAACCGGCTCTTTTGCCGTGTTGCCTTTCTCCACCCCGTTGACATCGTGCCTTGCTGCCGAAACCTGGGATGATCTTTGTTTCTTGCGGGGACTCTCCAAGCCTTTTCCGGTGGAAGACCCTCGGCGGCGCTTCTTCGACGCGGACTTGGTTGTCGCCAGCGTGGACCGCACAGCTCGGTCTTCCTCCTCCGCCGGGCTATCTGTGCGAGCTGCACTCCCCTCCCGGTCCTCCTCTTCCAGCACCGAGCCACTGTCGTTGGACAGGACGTCAACCTCGTTTTTGCGTTGCTTCTTGCTCCGTTTCGACTTCGACGGGGAGGCTGCCTCACGGTGCCGTTTGGAAGGGTCGGGGGATTTGGCATCGTAGTCGCCGGCTCCTTCGGCATCTCCAAAGCCGCCTTCTCTCTCGTACATGTCACAGAGATACTGCGCGCACTCGACAGTTGTCTTCTGCTCCCAGCCTGGCACAGCCGTCCGCAGCCGCCCCCATGTAACCGCAAGAGCCTGGCGCTCGTACTTGCCACCAAAGTTGTCGTTGACAATGGGCTTCCATCTGATCCTGATGTCAGACCTGACATTCTGGTCGCGCACTGCGCACATCAGGCTGTACTTGTCTTCGCTCGTCATCCTCCTGACATCGAGACGTGCCTTTCCCAGCCTCCAAGAAGAACCAGAAGGGAGCACGGTAGGGATCGAGTCCGGCAGCGGCTCGGCAGCAGAAAGCCTTTTCCACTTTTTCATGCACTGGAGGCGCGACCTTGTGTAGCCCATGGCCTTGCTGATGTCGAGCCAGTTGATGAGCTTGTCGGGCGACTGTTTGCTTTCGCGCTTCAGCCCCTTCCGTATCTTCTCGATCGACTCCTCAACCAGCTCGCGGAAGCGTTCCTCCTCGCTCTCGGACCACACGTCGGTTTTGGCAGTCCCGCGGCAGACCAGATAGTTCCGCCACCGGTCGCGCACATCTTTCTGGTGGCGGTTGATCATGGCAGCGATGAGACTCCACTTCTTGCCGTGTCGTTCGACGAGTTCTGCCAGTTCCTCATCTTGCTCTGGGGTCCATGTGCCGCGGGCCGCAAAATTGTGGAAGCGCAGCCGACACCAATTGATCAGCTTCTTGCGCGGTCTCGATGGACAAGCATCCTGTACAGTGGCCCACAATTGCCCGACGAGGGGGTGCTTGCTCGTCTGGGGATTCTCCTGGATCATTTGATTGAGGGCCTCCTGCGTCAGGCCCTCACTGTCCCGGAAATCCTCGACGGCTCTGGTGATCTGGTCTTGTTCGGTCGCAGAGAGTGGGCCGGTTCGGTACTGCGAATGGACTTTGTTGTCCTCATCTTCGTTCTCGGCATCACGTCGCTGTTTCTTCCTGTTCGCTCTTGCTGAGGGTCGCGGTTCTTGAGTATCGGCTTTTGCGGTCGGCTGGCTCCTCTCGGCCCTTGTCGATCGCCTATGGCGAGGTGAAGGCACAAAATCGTCGGCTGGAAGTTCAGCCAAGGCATGGGCGTTTTTCTCTATCGCCATCCCCCCCTCCACCAACACCTCCGTATCCTCCGTATCCCCTGCATCCTCCTTCTCCGCGTTCTCCTGCTCCTTGTTCTCCTCGTCACTGTCGCTCTCAGTCTCACTCTCACCCTCGTCCCCATTCTCCCCCACCCCATTCTCTTCCTCCTTGTCCTCCTCTTCCCTCTCACTCCCACTTTCACTTTCCTCTCCCTTCGCCACCTGATCTTCCTCCTCCTCCTCCTCCTCGCTCTCCTCTTCTCCATTCACCATCTCGTCTTCCTCCCCATCTTCCTGCTCTCCATCCTCCTCCTCCCCATCGTCCTCTTTCTTCACCACCCCATCCTCATCCTCACCTTCCTGACCTTCATCCTCCGGCTCGGATTCACGACGGGGCAAGGAGTAGTCATCAACTTCGTAGGGCAATGGGTAGTCAAAATCAGTGGCATGCTCCGGCAGATCGAGTTCCGGCGATCCCAATTCTGGGGACGCATGCGGCGATGCGGCGCGGGCAGGCGATTTCTGGCTGTTGGAAACAACACTGGCGAAGACGTGCGCGCCAGGGAAAGGCGGGATCGAGTCTTCCGGCCCCGAAACAACCCCGAACGCGTGCGCGCCCGGGAAGGCAGAACGCGACTCGACCAACCCAACGAAACGCGCGTTGTCCTGTGCTGGCCTATCCTCGATCGCAGTGCTCTTGCCAGGGACTGGTTCAGATTTCTCCGACTTTCTTCGCTTCTTCGAGGATCGGTTCTTTTTTGCTTGAGGTGGCTCGGGCGGTGTCGGGTCGTGCGGGGATGGGGAGCCTTGTTGGTTCGCGTTCTCGGGTGAAACGTCACGAGCCCGTCGGTGGCGACGACGCCGGGCAGGAGAGCCCGGGCTATTGGGAGATGCTGAGCGATAGGCCGGGATCGCAGGTGGCATTGTTGATGGAATGCGCGGTATATCATCGCCGTCAAGTTGTTCATCTCGCGGGAGAGGCGAGAGGGACCGCGACCTGCCGTCCTCTGGCCGGCTGTGTTCGTTGCCCATAATGCATTTCTAGCGGAGGACCCAGAAAGCGGTGGTTTAGAGTCAATCCCTGGTCTTGGCGGGTTGTGCAAGCGGATAGAAGAGATTGCGGGTCAAGACGAGGAAAGCGGTTGCTGTTGATTTAGCATCCGCGCGGCACATTGCAGGTGTGAAGCGCAAGACGCAAGACGCGATTTGTTTTTTTCCTGGATCTGGCGATGCCGGCAGGGGAAGCAGGGTGGAGCAGTGTGGGGCAACGTCCGGGAACTCGCGTTGAGCCATGCCTATTTAGGAATAGCGCATTCCTGAGTGCTTACATGCTATACTACAGTACACAGTATAGTACACAATCAGCCTCGACTTTCCGCCTCTCATGCGTTTTTTCTTTTTCGTTTCTCTCAACTTCATTCTCCTGTGTTTTGATCCTCTTACATTCCGTTTTTATGTTTCTTCATTCCATCTCCCTTTTTGGTTTTTTTTAGGTCGTTCTTCCATCGCTGGCAAAACTACGCTTAATATTAGAGACATACTTCTCGGACTGTAGGCCTCGCCCCTCCCGGACTGTATCACGTGACATACATACACATAACCCTAACCCTTTACACCTCGCGCCCGCACGACGACGTGTCTGCCATTCCATTCAACCTCCCAACTCTGCCAATTGTTACATCGAAAACGCAAAGTCACGGTCCCTTACAATAGGAGGGTATTAACCTAGAGGCTCTGGGTGCCCAGGATAACGACGATGTTATCATCCTAAACAGTTAGCCTAAGATGCTTGCAACCCAGGGGGCCAGGCGTAGAGGGAGAGGAGCTACGCAGGCAAGCAGGGTCCCCGGCGGCGGCAAGGGAAGCACCAAGGGAGGCACCTCTACCAAAGGCCCAAGAGGGAGGTGATAGGGGTTGACAGAGTAGCAGGCGACCCCTGAGGCGCCTTAGAGGGCTAGGGTTTTGTATACAATACGTCACCAGACTTGTTCCAAATTGTAGCTATTCGAATTTTCTTGCATTTTTGAGCGATTCAGCAATTGCAGGATTAATTAATTTTAGCGATGATGGTTATAGTGTTGAGTGATCGATGGCGCAGGACGCGACGAAAGGCTAGAGGGTTAGGGTTATATGTATGTATGTCACGTGATACAGTCCGGGAGGGGCGAGGCCTACAGTCCGAGAAGTATGTCTCTAATATTAAGCTTGCCTACATGCTATATGATTTCGGAAACAATGGCTTCCATTGTTTTGGATGGATCTGACAGAAGTACTATATATGACGCTGTACAAGGTACTTTCTAGATGGAGTCCACTTTGACTAAGGTACCTTATAGAAGCAGACAGAAACTCACTCTCCACAAACAAAAGAACAACGGGAAAAGCTTTGTTGCACAGGGGGCAAATGGCATCTTTCGATGGGAGAACAGCCCTGCTGTCTCCAACCACATTCGAAACAAAAACCTCCTTGCTCATCGTTCATCTCTCTCGGGGACTCACAACCCTACTGCTTGACTCTCAACCTCGTCTAACCGCTCGCAGTGAGCTCTTTCCAGCGTCGAGCGCCGAGGCTGCAGACGCAGCCGTTGGAGGTGACAGCGTGAAATGCTACTGGGAATGTGGCACGTGGGTGGGATGGCGGTGCTGTCCCAGGTGATGTTGAGAGGTTGGATGTTGCTGGCGATGTCCAGATATTTCTGGGTGGTGTTGATGCATGCTCTCGCCAGCGAGGGCCGCTGATGCTGTGGGGATGTGGGAATTCGGCACGGGTCCGCGTGTGGTCGTATCGACAAAAGCGTCATCATCATCACCAGTGACCGTGGCTCCAGCCGCAACCTCGCCCACTGGCGCGACTCCTGGTGTGGTGCGGTCAATGGCAACGCCATCCAGCATACGCGCCTCAAGCATTTCACGCGCGGTTGATTGCTTGATGCTCGGGTCGCTCCCCGAATTGCGCTCGACCGGCAGAGCTACAGGTGCTGTGAAGTCCCGCCTCAGAGCTGAACCTCCGTAATGAAGATCGGGACCGGAAACCGGCACTGTCCCCTCGCTGTACCAGGAGCTGCTCTGCTCGGGCGGTGATGCGAATGCAGGTCCCTGCCCAGCAGCGGCACCTTGTACGGCATGTGGTCGACGTTGGTAGATAGGACCGGAGAGGGTGCTCCCCGCCCCTTCCCCAAATCCGACTAGGCTCGCGTTGCCATCGTCTGACATGCGATCCTCGTAGGTTCCGACGCTGTGCGACGTGAGGTTGTCCAGATCTTCGTCCATTGCATCAGGCACCATGCAACCACTCACACTGACCGAGTCCATCTCTGTAAGTATGTCCTCATCCCTGTCGTCTGACGTTGTGTAGTTATCGCCAACTTCAGTGGAAGTGGAAGTATATCCGCCTACGCTTTCAGTTGCGCTTGCTGAACCAACCGTGCTGGCCTTGGTTATTGCGACTGGTTGACCGGCGGCATCAAAGTAAGCCGGTGTGAGGACGGCTCCGGTTGGGATTGCCGAGAGGCCGGAAGTGGTCGGCATGGTCTGTTGGGAGCCAACATTGTGGCGCGGTTGCCCCGTAGTAGGATTGTGCAGAGTCGAAACGCTGGACAGGCCGGCAAGGCGGCTAATCCGGTCGGCACGTTCGGCCTCGAGGCTGTTAGGTGACGGGCTGTGCAGGTGGCTTCGTTTGTGGATGGCGCCGCGATGGCCGTCCTTGATGGCGATGGTGGACAGCGCGGAGAGGGAGGTGGTGGTGCTCGTGGGTGTCCCTCTAAAGAGACGGTGTCAGCAACAGCACCTCTGCGGTACCATCCTCATCCGAAATGCGGTCAGTCGGCGCACTACTCACGGTACTTCTGATGGAGTATCGGCGTTTGAGGGCGGTGCCGGAAGATCGATGAGCGTAGGATGCGCTCCTTGGGATGAAGGCTGAGATACGTCTCTCGACATGTTCGTGACGATGCCTGACGAACCAAACGTTTATCGGCGTCGAGAAGGTGGCCTGGCGACGATAATGGGACGCACTATTGCGTTGGGAGAACCGGCGGGTGGCAATGGGGCTCTGCGATGAAAGAGGACAAACTCGACAAATGGTCTAAAGCTCCTCAACCGTCAACTTCTCGCTCTTGCACATCACCAGACTCAGGTTTCGAATGATCCCGCCTCGGTCAATGAAATAGAGAAGCCTGTTGGGTCCCAGCAGCGTGTTTTGGGGACTGACAGATTGCAGGAAGGTGGACTGATGGATGTCAGGTTGGTCGAGTTTGGTCAGTTCTACACGTATCTGACCGAGACCCGATCCCACGTCCAGCGCTGCGGGTCGTTATCACGTATAAGTACACACCCTGCTTATTTTGGCTTCAAAGTACATGAAACACGATAGGCAGAGGGTGCCGTTAATCGAGACAAAGAGCGGGGCCGATGACGTCATGGGTGGGTCAAATGTAGGCGAAACGCGCAAGGATTCGAATCAGTGCGATGGTCTGGTAATTATAGTAGGTACTTGTAGGAAAAGAGACCCCCCGGAAACCCTGCTTACTGCATTGGTTGAGTGGTTTCCTTTTTCTGCTTCTTTTCTATTTATTAGTTATTTTCCCGCCTTCTGGAATCCATTGAACAGAAAAAAAAATCACTTTGCGAATGTTTGGAGTTAGCAGAGAGCAAGGTGTGGTTGGGAAAATGTGGCACATATCTGGGGATGCCATAGACATGGACAATTGAAGGCTGATGCGGCACCGTTGTCAAGCATAGCATTGCTTTCACTGATCTCGACTTGCCTTCAGGTTCTGCCTTTTTTTTTTTTTTTTTTTTTTTTTTTTTTTTTTTAGTTAACGATCCAGGTGCTCGTTGACCTTTAGAGATACGTTCAGACTGCTCAGGCGACCTTGAACCCATTAAGATGTTCCGTTCGCCCTGTGCGTTAGGCCAAACTTAACAACAAACCGTTGTCAGTCTCAAAAGCTTTATGCTATGGCGGTACTTGCAACTTGCTGTGTTCCTTTACTCGATGCGATTATGCTGTCAGTTCTCCTGTCCTTATGAAGTGGTCTGGGAGACTCGGTACCATATGAGCTATGCGTGGATTTGAGCTCTGTCGGTTGACCTCCCACGGAACCTTTGTTGTCCCAAGACCATGCTCGAGATGCGAGACAAGGGCCTAAACAGTGGCGTGTGGAAAGGGAGCATGAACGGAGGAGAGATGCCGTCGCGGAGGCGGAGTGAGGCCGCGTAAGGCAATGAAGCCGGTACCACTCATGCCATCATGGATATCTCTGTCTTATCGTTTGCCTCGCCGGCCCAGGTACCATTAGAGAGGTTATCCAAAGGCCCAGAAGGCCAACGTGACTCTGCTGACCCCTATTTACATTGCTTGGGGGATCATTGTGCAGGTCTCATCGACAAATCTGTGTCTGAGCCCAGAGCCGCTGAATCGGGATGTGGCTCCTTTGTGGTGGTCCAGAGCAGTTTGAATGGCTTAGCAATGGGCAAACGGTGTCCTTTACGCTGCTGTCTCTCGTGCTAAGTGAAAAATCCGTCGAAGATGGTTTCTTGTCCCCAGATTACATTGGTCGCCAATGTCGTCAAGATGAGCAACCTGGAATAACCCGCCCTTCATTCCAGCGATGAAGAGCTTTGTACAGTGATTTGTCTGCTCCTTGTACCTCATATGAGGCCTGGAAGTCCACCATTTTCGGAGGCATGATTGAAGGATGGCAACTTACTTCCCCAGCTCGGCCACGGGTAGTAAGACAGTGTCACAGCATTCTGACGCTAGAAGTTCAAGTTCCGATGCGGAAATACAGTACAGACCCCGAAGTTCCAGTACGCCGAGACTACAGCTGGGACCAATCCTCTGCCAGGGTGTTGCGATCCGGGAAGCCCGTGAAGTGGAAACAGGGTGGGTAACCCCAGAGGGAGAGATTGTGGTAAGTGAGGGCTACATCCAAAGAACAGGTCGTTTCCTTGCAGATCCACGGGCTCCAAATTGTGAACACATCTTTCTGGTGGTCTTCATGAGTGTGCCTATGATCAGCTTTCTCACGATGCGAGCTGATGTCATTGTCCATGTGCCACTGATGCCAGCTGTTGTGGCTGTTTGTTTTGAGGATCCAGGGGCTCAGGGGCTCCCTTCCATACACCTCCTTCCGCAGCAACCATTTATCCCCGTGGTCAGCGATGTTGTTGACAGCTGTAACCAGCTGGCGCTCACATTGCGGCTGCGCCCAGACCGACTCGGCGGGTCTGGGCCATGCCAAGACCAACCCCTATGCCTCCCTCAAGTGCCCTGAACCTCGCTAAACTTGGGTCATTCAGGGATTGGGCTGGGAACCAACGCCGCTCTCTCTCCCGCAAACACTTGACTTCAACTCAATGTTGTGGTTCCTGAGCCACATCCCCTCCTTTGGATTTGCTTCTATTCACTCTTTACACATCTTGTTTGCGTTTTGGATTGGCCAGTCTTCATTTGACACTATTGTTTCGCTTCCTGAATACGACTCTTCTTCGCTTCCTTTCCGTTCTGTCGCTTTTTGCTGATCGCAAAAATGTCTCTGGCAAGAGTGGGATATTGTTCTGTCTTCACAGCTTCAAGGGCTCATCGTCTCTTGTGGAAAAGAGACTTCCCATCAGGATTTGTGAGAGCGAGACCATTTCTGAGGCTGCTGTCAAGCGAGCCACCTCGTCCTCACGGTAGGTTCATCCCTCGGCCCTTCTCTCACCTCAGGACCCGTCTCAGGGGGTCATTGCCATCCTTGCCCCGGTCAGTGTGGGAAAACCTCATGGAACCAATGCGCAACCTCACGCTGGCAGTGCCTGGTTGTGTGCTTGTCAACTCCGTGCTCAGATACAGAGCAGGATATTATTCCATCCGCGTCCCCATAACAATAGCTGGGCAAGCCAGCGGCGGCTCACGCTCTTTCATATGTACTGGAATTGGCAGTGGTCGTGCAGTTGCCTTGTTCATCCATGTCATACGCCTTGGCCTTTTCTGCCATGTCAGAAGCTAACTGCCCTAAAGATCCCCATGCCGCAGCCACATGTGCAACCAACCCTGTCAACCAGCCATACTATGACCTACCACCACCACCGCCACCACCACCGCCACCAGAACCGTCTCTGCTTTACAAGATGTTCGAAGCAGCTGCGACGTCTTTCGCTTCCATCCTTGTTCTTGGCGCAGGCTTTGCCCTGGCGGCATATGGCTACCACAAGGGGTACAAGTACATGGTGCTCCACAAAATGGCGAGGGCCTTTGAGCCTGGCGACCCTGTCCTCGAGCTTGCCGCCATTGGGAAGGATCTCCCTCCTCCTAAGAATGCTCCGGCAACGCATTGGGTAGAGAGGCCTGAACAGGCGCATGTGGACGACATCGTTGCTGGCCGAGTTGGAGGGCACTATCACCTGTTCATCGGCGAGAAAGGGACTGGGAAAAGCAGCATGCTGCTGGAAGCCATGCGCAAGATCGACGGTGATGGCGTCGCCATGTTTGAGGCTCACGCCGACCTCGAGATCTTCCGAATCCGGCTCGGGAAAGCTCTTGACTATGAGTTTCACGAAGACTACATCGGCGGCTACTTCAGCGAACGAGGACCGAGGGATACGACAGCATTGTTGGATATTGAGCGCGCTCTCAACAAGCTGGAAAAGGTGGCCCTCCGCAGGCGCGCTAAGATGGGCAAGCCTCTTGTCGTCATTATCAACCAGATGCACTTGATCCGGGACGATGATGATGGCAAGGACTTGATCGAGCTTCTGCAACAACGCGCCGAGCAGTGGGCCGCTGCCAACCTGGTGACCATGGTCTTCAACAGCGACGACTACTGGGTCTATGAGCGGCTAAAGCAACTGGCTACGCGCATGGAAGTTCTCACTATCACGGACCTCCCCAAGGCGCAGGCTACCGCCGCCCTCCGGAATTATCGGCAGCGTTACTTTCACGAGACTCCGTCGTCCGAGATCCTCGAACAGGTCTATCAACGCGTGGGTGGCCGATTGAACTTCCTGAACCGAGTTGCCAAGAGCAAGGACATGCTTGCTGCGTGCGACAAGATTAAGCAGATGGAGAAGACGTGGTTCTTGAACCAATGCTGGATTCTGGGTGAAGAGATGGACGATGACGTGATGGACCAGCAGAAGTGGGCGGTAAGTGGCTATTATCACCTCTTCACTCAATTTGTTGCATAAACTTGCGATGCTAATCCCCTCATCTTGCGTAGGCGGCGGCTGTCGTGCTAGCAACTGCGCTAGTTGACAAGGAGAAGGACATGGAGTCCACATATGACCCTGTCAAGGGACATATTCTGCCATCGTACCCCCTCTTCAAGGCCCAGGAGATTATGACGCGTGTCGACTTCGTAAGAGCATTCGACCGCCTGAACTTGTTCAGCATCACGAGCGACGCTCAGGTCCGCGCGAGCTCCGTCCCAATGCACCTCGCCTTCCGTGAGATCGTGGCCCAGCCCGGCTTCCGTGAGCACCTCCAGGGTACCATCGACCGCATCGCTGCCATCGAGAGCCTTGGGCGCACGCGTGAGCTGGTGGCGAAGGATCTCGTCCTCGGCGGCAAGTACGAGATCAGAAAAGTTCCTGGTGGTATCGATGTGAACTTGAAAGAGAAGGAGGAGGGGAGTGAAGAAGACTGATTGGTTTCGTAATGGATAGCAGCTGTGCTTTTGTCAATAGCCGAAGTCCACTATGAGTCACGAACACCCGTGCTGGATTGAAGACATAGATGCGGTGTTGACTTCTGTAGATATATGTATCGCTTGTATACCTCATTGATACCCCCAAATGGGCAATGTAGGAGGCTTCCCGCAACTCACTAATAACACACCTTGTGTGATCAACATGGACGGCGAACCTTTACTCCAAACACCTCTCTTAAAACAAATCCGTTCAGGCGGTGCTGACCAAGCTTGGTTTGGAGAGATGAAGAGATGAAGAATAGCCGACCGTACACAGAAAGGAAATGGTGCTAGACGTTCAAGTGCTACAGACCACCTCGCAATGAGTTAAAGCTCTCGTGTTTAATTGTGTCATTTCCATCAACCATTGTTATTCTTGGCTATGAACCAAATCCAACGCCATACGTCCTGTTTTTCCACGTGTGTGTATGCTGTTGTGCCAGACCAGAGGACTGTGTTGGTCTCAAGTTCCTATATCTCCAGTCGTTTGAGTATAACTTGTCCGTATCCGATTTTCCGATACCCTATTCAACGCCAATAGAAGTGAGTGAACGAGAGCTCATTGTTGGGAAGCATTTCAATGAGGAAGGAGAAAAAAGGAAAGAAAAAAAAAAAAAGAAAAGAAGAAGGGGAAAAAACGGCCCCTTAAGGTGCCCTGGATTGGATAAAAAAACTAGCTAATACAATGCCGGCATCCGAGAATGACAGTAAGAAGATGTCAGCGGGGTCACCGTTAATATTAAAAGTACAAAGTTCAAGGAAGGTGACTGATTGGCGGCAACAGGCCAACGATAGGAGACCAGGTAAGGAGAACCAGCCACAAATGAGGGAGAGTGGTAGGGCCCGGATTTCTCCCTGAAGAATACTCCGGAGAGGGTTTCGTCTCAAATGATATGACAGAGAACTTATGCTGGGATGAAATCGACTCCCAACCCCTGCACTACGCTGGGCCAGTCCCAAACGGCAACCCAGTTACCGGCCTGCATGAGACGCCAGACCTCCTCGAGAACGTCAAGGACGCGGTCAGCGTTTCGAAGACCCGTGTAGGCGCGAACGGTTCGGACAGCGGTGCGCATACGCCGTTGTTGCGACGCACTGAAGCAGGCAGTGCCGACCAAGAAGCACGGAAGCAACAGCAGACGTTGGCACGGGTCGTTGGGCTTAAACGACTCTAGCAGCGCGAGGGATTCTTCGACGGCCTGGATGACAGTCGGGTCGAGGTTGGGCGGTCGCCGGTCTGGTGCAGGGGATGCGGCGCGGCTGCCGGCATCAGGCTTGCTGCTGCTGCCGTCGTCTGCGGAATCGTTGATGCGGGCCGATGTTTCCCAAGATCTGCGCGGCGCGGCGGCGTCCGAAATGGGCTGCCCTTGGGCCAACACCGATAGCGTCGGCGAAGAGGCGCGACTCGTCGAAGCGGAATGGGGAGGCGTGTTCACTGCCGATGGTGCAGGTCGGGTGGTAGGGGGCAGATTGGGGAAAGCCGACAGTGTTGATGTAGACGAGCCCTGTGACGACGGCGACGACATGGAAGGGATATACACGGTTCGATGCAGGTAGATCCACATCATTTGCCTGTACAGGAGCGTGACCTGCGCACGGCTGTCGCCGGAAGGCCATTGGGAAGTCCACCCTCGGATGGCAGCGTCGATGTCGACTGCCGGGTAAATCTCTCCGTAGTCGACAGCCAGGTCGGCTCCGGCCATCATCTTGCTCCGAATCTTGTTGCGCATGGCTGTAATATCTGACAGATAACACAAGAGGCCGTCCGTGATACCTAAAAGCCTCGGCTTGTAGTCGCCTGGGAACGGGGCCAACCGTTTGCTTGGAGTACAAGCATCGGGGTTGAACACCGAGGACACGAGTTCGTCGGCGATGATGTGATAATCGAAAAACTCGGCAATAAATGACATGTAGCCCGAGTCGCGCGGCGGTGAGGCGGATGTGATCTTGCGGTACATGTTGAGATGCAAACGGTATCTTCGGGCTGAGTCATCGTCGATGAGGGCCTCGAGGAAGAAGCAGAGCATCTGGCCGTATCGCGCAGCAACTATGGTTTTGTCTGCCGGGTCGATTCTGCCTTCTTCTGTCGCCGCGACGTCTCTGCAGAATCGGCTGAGAGCTTCTTTGCAGTGGTGAGCGCTTCGCTCTCGCAACGCTTCAAGGGTGGTGCCTGGGTTGTTTCGGAGAATGTTTTTGCCGTACGGTGTCTCGAAGTCGATGTGCTTGCTGGCCAGGGCCAGAATGGAGTGCATCAGGCCATCATGCTGCACTGCCAGAGGTATCACGAGCTCCCTGAATGCATTCGCATGGTCTCCCTCGGCAGTTAGGATGATGCTGAGGCGCTCGTTGTAATGTTTCCAGAATATCCGGTCTTCGACGGTCTCCAAACCACTGAAGAGAGGATACATTGTGATGGACGGCAAGTTGATGGATTTCCGGCGCTCTGCCGCCTGCGATTAGACGTGCCCCGGCGCAATATGCAGCTCGATTTGACCTACCTTCCTCGGCCCTCTCCTTGCCGCTCTTCCAAATCTGCTTCTCCGGGTAACCTTCGCAAACCACTGCGTTTTTCTCGCAGTTCATACCTGGCACGCAGCGGTCAGGACATGATAGGTTACGCTGGAGTCTAAAGAGGTGGACAGGGTCGGCTTACAGCGCGGCTTTGCCTCATCGCACTTCTTCTTGCGCTTCCGGCACGTCAAACAACCCGTCTTGGATCTCCCCTTGGTGATCTTGTTTGTAGAAACATTTGGGACAAGAGGATGTTTCCGTGGGCGTCCCCTCGGGCGCTTCAACTTGGGTTCGCCGCTCGGGGCCGGCGGTAAGCCCGTATTGACCGGAATAGGGGTCGAGGGGGCCTCTTCGACGTCATCCATGCGAAAATCGTCGTCCTCAAGCGGCTCCAGCTTGGGGACTGCCGAAGGCTCGTTTGAGACGTGAGCTTGGTGAAATCCATCTTGCTGCTGCGTTCCATTGTTCTCCAATCCGCGAGCGACGGTCTGGATGCGGCCACGGTAATGGTAGCCTACTGGCCAGGCCTCCTCCGTGTGACTAAGAGATGTTGCCGACCTGGGCTCAGCAACAGATAAGGGCGACTGCGACGGAGACGCGAGATGAGAGACCGATGTATCGGCGGTGGCTGGAGATGTTTCGACATCGTTGCTGATGGGCGAGAGCTCGTCCGTATGGGCGAAGCCCGATGTCGAAGTGCACAGAGAGATTGATGTGGAGTACGAGGAGAGCGAGCCCAACCACGGCGGCGACAGCTCCGACATTTGCATGCTGCGATCTGCGTGCGCTCTGTGGCTATCCGGCCAGCGCAAGCCTCGGTCGCCAGGCATGACGGCAAGACGGCGGTCCATAGCTGGTCAGTCGCGAAACCATGCCAACACAGCGACAAGGGGTGGGCAGCGAAGAACGAATGGCCCCGGTTGGAAGCGGGCGTCCCAGTCTTATGGCGAACTGATGGAACAAATGTAGGTGGGGGGAGCATGCATGTGGGAAGGCCGTTTGCTTCTCAGGTAGGTGGGGAGGAGGAGGGGGTTTGAATGGCCACAAGCTTGTCTTTGCTCAGCTTTGGTTGGTTGGTTGATCCTGTGTCCCCGAAGCTGACGTCTCCGAAGCTGACTAGAGTACGCCAGAGGCGCATGCAGAGGAACGAGAAGACGACGAAAAGTGAGACAGTAGACGGGCGGTAAGAGAAGGGGGGCGGCTCTCCAACCTTGATCCTTTTCCATACCCCGAAAGAGACCAGGGAGCTGTGGCGTCGGGGGTGAAGTGATCACGGTCGTGTATCGGATAGTAGATTCCCCAGCATCACACAAAGTGCCAAACGCCTCTCGAAATACCTCTCACACAATACACGGGACCGAAGGTTGAGGCATGAAGGAGCGCGAGACGCAAGCCGCTCAGACAAGACCGCCCCAACCAAAGCACCATGTACAGGGACTCGAATCACCCTAGCCTGTCCTCCGCAACACGCCTGGGTCTCTCTGCATGGGGTGCTGGCCCATCCGGCCTACTTCCCATGCAGCCGTTCAGTCTGCGGCTGCTGAGTCAAGGAACTGACAGGTTGGCTTCCGGGCACCGTCTCTGGGCGCCGTCGCCCCATTGTGCATGCAAGCTGCGTCTCGCCGAGCGTAGCAACAAATAAACAAGCCATTCGGTAATCCATACCGGAGCCATAGCTACAAGAAAGCGATCAATGAAGGGTCCAATTAGTGATAGGGAGACGGCTTGGGCACGATTGCGTGGTTGCTGGCAGGACCTAAGCGCGCGTTGACAAAGCGGGATGAATAGCGGGGGAACTTGGAGAACATCGGCAACGGAGCGGGACGGGAGGGGCGAGCGGGGAGATGTGGAGAGCCTACAGCGGCAAGACAGGGGAAGAAGGCAGGTGCTTGGCATCCCCACCCGAAACATTTTAACTCGATGAGGTAAGAGGGGTTTTTTTGTCTTCTGCATGTCGGATAGACGCCATCCATTTGCTCTCGACTCCCCCAAGTTCTGGAGCTGAGCAAAGACTCAAAGCCAAACTGGGATCGGGTTTTAGATTGGCTCTACGGTGCGGTTCATCAAGGGTTTCCGCAGCGTACATGATGCATGTATTCTGCGAGGTATCTCTCCATCCGGGAAAAGATGCCTCCTTATGACCAAGATGAGCTCGATTCTGTCCTTCAACCGTTGCCTCCGAGCCTAACGTACAGAAACGTTCTTCAGTTTTCCGGCTGCAAGGCGGGCCTTTCGCCCGGTCAACAGCTCGATGATGAACAGCCTATGAATATTCGAGAATGTCTCAGAGGCTATGCAAAGAGTCGGAAAATGCCATGTCCCATGTACCATGTACGGTATCACCATGTCACCTGGCGCTCAGGGCATTTCCTGTACTCACCGATCTACCTCATCACTGAACCAGACTTGGCTCCCGCACCTGGTCAGTCATGGTAAACACATCCCTTGTGCTGGATTTGATGCTTGCTGCTGCGGTTGTTGGGCATTCATTAAACGCGGGGTATAAGGAAACCAATGCTACGTACGGGCGAGCGGCAGGCCGTCGAACTTAATCAAGGTCTCCCCAGCCCGATCATGTTGGATGTACTACGGTGCCTACCACTGCACAACGACAGTACGTACCTCGAAGCTTTCCTCTTGCATCCAGCCGAATCGACCAGCCTGGCTAAGCTTGCTGGTCTGGACCATACCATGAGCATGGTGTGGGTGCATGTCGGCCCAACGCTCCCATCCCGAAACAATCATGGAGGACTTGGGACATTGCTGCTGTAGCACCTACTGCACCTGCTGCACAGGTGCCCCAAGGGTTGCCTAATCGGGACGTCGCGACAAATGATACGTTCGGTGTGATGCATCCCGATCAGCAGAACCCAGAGGTTGCTGGAGGCCTCGGCACATTTCCCTGGTCTTGACTGCAGCTGAATCCTACTCCAGATGGACATATGCATCTGACAGTGGAGTGTCTGTCGTAGTCCTCGGCCAGTTCCTCAACCAACCCCCACGCGAGAGTGATGGTGCAAGCCTCAACAACCGTCTGCACAGGGGAAGTGAGTTATCAGGAGCTGATCTTTCTACTTTCTTTTTTTTTTTTGTTTTTTTTACCTTTTTTCCTTCCATCATTAAAGTCCTATACAGGCTGCCTGGTGCCACCGATATGTTGTTCAAGCTTGCGGACTGGGTTCGCCTTTTTCACAGATGAGTACCTGAGGACCCGAGCCACGCAAAGTGGGAGCGCTGGACAGAGGAGTGGGAGTGCCACAGCAGATGTACATCCTCCGTACCAGGTAAGTCTTGCGAAGGTAGTTCCATGTTATCATAAACTACTTATAGCAAACAGGCTCGCTCATTATGTTTATAAGCTTCTTTTTCTGGTAGAAGACTTGCTATTAGACACTTAAATTTCCATCAACGCCTTTGGCCTTCTACAGTGCCTCGATTTTACAAGGTGATTGAGGCTGGGCTGCGTGAAGCCTGGTGCAATATATCCCAAGGCACCCTTAAAAGAGGTCATATTACACAAGCTGGCGGCGGCCTCTGAACACATACAGTAGTGCCGGGAATGGTTTCGGAGCAGGCCTCGTTTCCGGGCATCTTGGCGGGACGTGAAAGATCGAAGCCAGCCTGATTATGGTCGCATGACCACTCAACTACACCAAGCGCCAGGTCCTAGTTGTCCCAGCCCATCCCGTAAAGTTTCTGGCCCTCTTGTGTAACCCTCCCAACCAGACAATGGCACTCAAGCTCTGTGTCATCTCCCCTTCTCCTTGTGATATTGGGCAAGCCACTGTTCGCCAGATACTGGCAAACCTGTCGTCACACCGACACCCATGATCATAACGGACATGTCCGCACACGCGCCCATGGCCTCAAGGCCATGTTAAAAAATGAGATGGCACTCAAGATCAACGATGGGTCTGTCAAGTCGACACCGGGACGAGCACATTGAGACAAAGCCTCGCCTCGCCCTTCCTTCGCGAATCTCCTGGGCGTCATGTTTTCCGGCGCAACCCAATGCCCCCCTCCACTATGCAATGCTGTCCCATTTCGGCGACCCTCACATCCCGTCCAAGAAAGGCAGAAAGAGTTATTATTGAAGCCAGTTTTTGTGGGGTGGGAGCGAAACATTCCCAACAGGCCGCTTCGGTGACGGCCAAACGCCACGGCGGGGTCAACGCCCAATCAAGCCACACCGGGCCGAGCAGTCACACCGGCTGTAAGTGTCATCTTACTCTGCAGGTGAGTATCCGATTCGCGTGTAGCAAGCACTCCGGTCATGTTGAGTCACTTGTTCATCTACAGTGCTTCAGGTTGGACACGAAAGGCTACCCGAGTCAGCTCATCTACTACTATTGTTTTTCTGTTCGCTGGCTATCAAGATACCAAAGAATAATAGGCGCTGACTACCTCAATTAATATTATAGATAGAAAGTTACCAGTGCAGTTTGGAACAGGCCAGACCCACGTGGTCAATGAAGCATGCAATGTTCGAACCTGCGGTGATGAGATGCAACGAGAAGACTTGGCTGTCGTACGACCAGAAAAGTGCGTCAAACAACCAACCCAGCTTACCGACCTGCGTCCGGAGGAGGTTGAGCCATGCAAACATCAGTAACCAAACTGACAACCCTTTGTGATGCTCACAGCTGAATGACAGCCACGTACCGGAGTATTCTCTTCCTGTCCAACCTCGGGAGAGCCCGCCACATGGACATGCTTCCGAAACATTAAACAGAACGACGGCTCCCCGAAGTGAAACATGCCGATTTCGTCCCCCTTTGCGAACGTGCTGCAGCCCCTTCTCTGACTGTGGCCTCGCATGGGTCCGCCTCATCCATTCCATCTCCGATGAAGGCAACGAGCCCCGCGGCCAGACTTGAAAATGATGTCGCGTATGGCCAGCGCTGAGGGGCATCCTTGTGCGACATCAATTCCCGCCATGTTAATGACCCCGCCCTCGGTTAACTCAAATAGGGGTCCGCTGAAGGAGGTTCCATCGCTCATGAAACAAAACTTGATCTTGTCTGAAACAAGTGTCTAGCGTCGACGATAGGTGAGGGCTGAAGATATGATAAACAGTGGCGTCCTCATACTGCAACGCCAGCGGGTCACCCCTAAGCATATCGACTGCCGAGCACGGCTGCCTCTTCATCCAGAACGCATCGCGCAGCTTGGCGTCCCGTGCAATATTGAGCACGTTGGGCTCGTAAGGGTTCGCAATGACCCTATCGTCATCAGGCGACGAGATGGATCTTGACAAACCGCGCACTTTGCGGGTGAACCAACCTGCCCTTTGATTCCCCAGACCGTCTGCGGGCTCAAGAGGCTATACCTGTCAGATATTCATCTCTTGATCGGTTCTTGAGGCAACAAGAACCAACTCGCGGGTACCAACCAAGTCGTTGAGAATTGCTTTGAGCATACAATTCACATTGAGATCTTGGAACGCTGTGTGGTCACTTGCAGTACACACGGCATACCCAGTCGAAATCGGCAGCTATGGGAACGCCCTCCAATCCAACACTTGCCGCCGCATCCATTCTATTCAGCAAGCCAGGTTCAGTCTTTCCGTCGAAAACCAAATGAGTGGCACGTAGTGTTAACATACCATTTCAGGGCTCGCCCATCAAATGATCCAAGATCTGGAGCATGTCGTTGTGGTCTTGATACGGCAGCTTTGATGGAATATGACCGCCGATTTCTGTGAAGAACGCGTATATGCGAGGACCATCTTTGGTCAGATTGTTGAACTCGCCTGATACCGGGACAAGGTTAATCGTCTTGTGCTTGGTCGTGTAATCGCTAGAGTGCCCCGGTCATTCCCCGAGGATGCAATGGTCCGGAGGAAGCCATGCTCGGATCTGAAAAAAAAAAAAAAAAAAAAAAAAACTTTCAGTATCTAGGATAGGTGCAAATGTGGACCAAGGATGATATTTACCTGCTCAGTTGGAGCTTCTCCGGGACATCACTTTGGCCACTGCGTTGATGCGCCATGTTCACTTGGAAGATGGGATCGGCAGTCCTGACAAAACCTAAGCAGCTGGAGACTCGGATATTCTCCCGGCCCATGGTGGGAAAATACCAAACCAAGGGTTGAAACGGCAAATTCTGGGCGTTGAGTTGTTGGGAGTGGTCAAAAGGCAACAGCATCATCAAGATGATGGAATTGTAGGGTGCCCCACAAGTTCCCCTTCATACTCAAGGAGTTCTGACACCAGAATGGTGATCTGCAGAGGCGAGCGATGGTCCTTCAGCGAACATTGCACCAGGCATACTCAAGTCTCCTTGCGTTTATTCCGAACGGCGGCAGCATGGCGTCGGTTGTGTTCTTTCCTGTCCTTCTCGTTCAAGGGGTTGTAGAGAATGTCGCATACGGCGCAGATTGTGAAACAAGTATCTTTGTGGATGGAGAGGTTAAGCGTGGTCTGCGTCATGTCTTTGGCCGATGTTTTGCTTCGTCGTTTGGGTCCTCTTGCTGTGATTTGGTCCGTGGGGTCAAGGGTGTTGACGGGCACTTCCCTAAGCGCTGGCACCGTTGGTTGTGCGGCATGACCAGTAGGTTGACCCACGAT
Organism: Remersonia thermophila; assembly: GCF_042764415.1. Classification (NCBI taxonomy): domain Eukaryota; kingdom Fungi; phylum Ascomycota; class Sordariomycetes; order Sordariales; family Chaetomiaceae; genus Remersonia; species Remersonia thermophila. The sequence goes on from NC_092219.1 coordinate 1,189,850, forward strand.
GCAACCCCCATCCCTCGACGGACAGACCTCCTCCTGGAGATTTGCACCAGTCAGCTCGATACCGAGCGTGAGCGCATTGCTGCTGTCGATGTTGGCATCAATGAGCGGTGTTGGTTCGAGGGTTCCCGGCTTCGTTGTCAGTCTCCTGCGCTTCTTCGGCCGCGGCGACCGGGTGGGAGACTCCGGTGGTGTTGATGGAGTGTCCATCGAGTCCGAGGAGCCAGCTGGGGTTCTTCCATAACTTGGTGGGCAAGGCTTGAAGTAAGCCAAGATGGAGCCCCGATTGGGCTTAAGGTCTTGCTCTTGGGTTGCGGTAGACAGGTGCGATGGCGGGGTGTCTTGGTGTGATTCTGGTGTGGCAGGCGACTGATCTCCTACTTCTGAAGTATCATGTCGCGGCGTCTTCGAGGAGGCTGAGCGTTTCCCGTACGTGCGTACGTTTCGCTTGCGTTCTTGAGACTGAGATGCTACCGAGAAAACGAGGGGGGCGCCTTTGGAGATTGGCGATTCATTGCCTGCCATCTTGAACAACTGGTGTGGGTAAAAAGGTGCCCGAGATGCAACGGCCGAGATCACTGTGGAAAATGCCTTGGATCACAGACTAAAAACGGTTGATGTCGACATTGGGCGTCATCAGACGTGACCAGTTGCCGACTGAGGCGAGTATCGCGCAGCACCTGGAACGGGTCGGTGATGGAGGTGTTTGGGAAGCAGTTGACCCCAGCATCGAACTGGGCAAGAGAGGATGTTTGATTGGAACGCCGCGTGTGTCGCGTCATCTCAAGTTGGGGTCGCGTTTCGACGTGGAGTCGCCTTTGGTCCGCGCATCCAATCTTATCGATAAGGCGATGATCACGCTGGAATGTGGCGCGCCAACTAGACATCTAAGGCGCAGCCTCAAGACGATGGCAACACTATTAACAACATACAACACAACCGTGGTACTGATGACTTCAGGAATTGGATGCCGGCAACGGTGAACTCTGACGACTTCATTTCTCTCCTCTTTGCCGCCTCCGGAGTCCAGCCTCTCCTTTCTGCGCCCCGTCAACATTTGCCAAGGGCACGTCCTCCTCTGCTCCAACCATCCACGTCTCAACAATCTCCTTGACTTCTTTCACTCTCACCTCCTGCTTCTTTGCCTGGCCGAGGTGCCAAACATATCCAGAGTATACTGCAACCTCGGCAATTCCAACCAAAATACTACCTCCCAACGTTAAGAAGATCCGAGCGGGTGTGCTCCACCAACGGGCCAGAACCCAGAGCGTTGCGGCAACCCCGAGGATGCTGGCAACAAAGTTGAGGATCAGCATCAGCTGCCGGTGCACGTCGCTGTAGGTAACCTCGTCATCTCCGACGTCGGATTCTTGGCCCGGTCGATTTACGGCGGCAAATGATTGGGCTAGGTCTGCGCTGTTGGGAAATCGTTGCAAAAAGGTTTCCATCGGCGGCGCCGGGTTCTTCATGCGTTCATACTCCCGCTGCTCCTGCTCACGGCGGAGCCGTTCCATGAGTGCTTTGTATTCATCGGTCTGTAAATGGAATTAGCAGCGTGAGCTAGTCCATGCCCCGACACCAATAATCTCACCTGCTGAGGCTTTGGGGGAGGCGGCGGGACGTAAACCATGGAACCCTTCAGGAGAGCTTCCAAATCGTAGTCCTTATGGCCGGCGGTTTGAAGCGATTTCCAAATATCCACGATTTTTGAATGAGGAATCGGATTACCGATGGCCGCATCTTCGAGTAGTAGCTCATCAGACCTTTCCCGAAGCCCCGTTGTTGGATTGTGTCCATGGTTCGCCTCTCCTAACTTCTGTAACCCTTCCACAATGGAAGGAGTTACTGTCAGAAGCACCATTTTGGTGTGCAGTAATCCTGGGATAAAGCTGCCTTCCAGCCGGTATGGAACGAACAGGGCAAGGATAGGTCAAATAGAGACAGCCCTTGTCGGGACAGTTGGAGCTATGAGAATTATGAGGCTGCGTCAACGTCTGCTCGTTACCGTAAGTTGGAGCCAACGGATGAGATGCCGCCAAGAAGCAAAGTGGGCTGGACGGGGCCGTTCGGACGGGATGGAATCGACCGGCCCCGCCACCAGCCACAAGTTCCCGACCTGGAACTCCAGCCCCACCAACCCTTGCCAACTTCCTGGCTCTGAGAAAAAAAAAGTCCGCAATTGGGACGTTTCGGGTCCCACCGGACAAGATACAGATCTGAATCGAGTCTTGGGTACCGAACTGACACACATCTCCCCCGGCAACACCAAAACTCCAGCACGCGGACCGGGCCCAGATGCGCCAAACGACCGAACAGTGACCACCGGCACTCAATTGGCCCCTTTTGAGGAGGAAAGCTCAAGGAAATGCCGCTCGGGACTGGGTGTTCCGTGGCTCGCGGAGCCAGGTCAGCCACACGGCTTCCCCGGCTCCGGACATCGACATGCTCAGAGTGCCTGAGGGCAGCGTCTTCCAGCACCAGGATACCACCATACACATCGAAAGCGCTCCTCCACTCTGGCCGGCCCAGATCATCCGCGTGGGCGGCCGCCGTCTCGGTCGCCGGCAACATTGTATCCAATGCCGTCTCGCGCGCGACTAAGCGCGACATGCCCAGCATCGATCCTCTCCGGATCGTGGCCAAGGAGATGAAGTTTTTGACTGGCAACATCAGGAAACTTCTCGGCTCTGGCCACCCATCGCTAGACCGTGCCGCCAAGTACTACACACAAGCCGAGGGAAAGCACATACGGCCCCTGATCGTCCTGCTCATGTCCCGAGCAACCTCGCTCTGTCCGAAAGCACCACATCGGCAGCAGGCTACGATACAGGCCTCTGCCGCCATCAACACATCTATCTCCCCACTGTCCATACTCTCCGACTTCAATCCTTCTGCTGACGTCGAGAGCGAACCGGTTTCCTCCGACATCGACATCCTCCCCTCGCAGCGGAGGCTGGCAGAGATCACCGAACTGATCCACACTGCATCGCTTCTCCATGACGATGTCATCGACCACTCCGTATCAAGACGGGGCGCTCCCTCGGCCAACCTCGAGTTTGGCAACAAAATGGCTGTCTTGGCCGGCGACTTCCTCCTCGGGAGGGCTTCTGTCGCCCTTGCGCGCTTGCGCCACGCCGAAGTGATCGAGCTCCTGGCTACCGTCATTGCCAACCTCGTTGAAGGCGAGTTCATGCAGCTCAAGAACACTGCGCGTGACGAGGCAAACCCGCGGTGGTCCGAGGATACGCTCACCTACTACCTTCAAAAGACATACCTCAAAACGGCGTCGTTGATCAGCAAGAGCTGTCGAGCAGCGGCGTTGCTAGGCGGTGCGGATGCGCACACAGTGGATGCCGCCTACAGCTATGGCAAGAATCTAGGGTTGGCATTCCAGCTGGTCGACGACATGCTCGACTATACCCGTAGCGAGGCAGAGCTCGGCAAGCCTGCCGGTGCTGACCTAGAGCTTGGGCTTGCGACCGCGCCGCTTCTGTTCGCCTGGAAAACATTCCCGGAGCTCGGCGCACTCGTGGGGAGGAAGTTCTCCCAAGAGGGCGACGTCACTCGGGTAAGTTTCGCCGAAGCACTGTAAGTTCTAAGCCGCTGACGGCGATGTTCAGGCCCGAGAATTGGTGATGCAGAGTGACGGCATCGCGCAGACGCGCGCCCTGGCCGAAGACTACGCAAACAAAGCCATTGACGCGATCAGCGGGTTCCCTGACAGCGAAGCCAAGGATGGTCTGATCGAAATGGCTGTCAAAACATTGCAGCGGAAGAAGTAGTCCGCCGTTGGTTTCCCACTCATCTGAGCATGTACGAGTACCAGAACGGCATCATATGAGATCTCGGGACTGGTGGGAGATGGCGAGCGGACGACAGGGGGGCAAAGAAGCCACAGGGCTGGTAGTTGGCAGTAGGCTTCGCATTCCTTGACCATCTTGGAGAGGGATGCACTGTGTATGATGATATGCATTGTCTGGCGTCATGGGGCGAGGGGTATTTCATTGCGAATCCAGCTCAATGGTGCGGACTTCTGCTTAGGGAGTGTTTCCTTCACTAAAACACGGACTCGTCTCGGATTTTCCCATTTTCCCTTCGCCGGGCCGTGGTACCACATTCAACTTGGGCAGTGGTTTGGTGCGACACCTTTCTTCCTCCTTGTACATTATATTCCGGGGTATGTCTACGTATCGGAGGCCGGAGCCTCGGGATTTCCGAGGCTATCAGTCGGGGTGGAGCCGCAACCTCGGCTCATCCACCCCGGTCGCCGATGCATTCAGCACGTCCCACGGTACAGAACGCCGATTCAAGGGACTTGACCTGGTTATCCGTAGCCTGTTGGCTGATCCAGTCTCACAGCTTTTCCAAGGGTAGATGTGAATTACTAATATCTGGATTTGCCAACATAACTGTCCATCAACACCTGTCGGCTACAAGTAAGCTGGCACCTCACATCACAGCTGGCTGCAAAGAACGAACCTCGCTCAACAAAACTTCCCAAATATCCTAACAGCTCACCCATTGTTCGTGAGCTTTCGTCGCACAGCCCGCCAAAGCTTTATTACGCTGAATTTCACCATCGTAACCCTGAAGGATTCCCAGTCAGACGCTCTAGTCCTCGATCTGCATTTGGACGCAATGGCTCGCCAGTCACTGCAGCTGGTTCTCGCCGAGAGGCCAACGGGCGGGATCGTGCCCGGCAAGACGTTCCAGCTGCGTCGGGTGCCGGCGCCGACCGAGGCGGACCTCAAAGAGGGCCAGCTGCTCCTCGAAAGCCTGTACGTGTCGTTCGACCCGGCCATGCGCGGCTGGCTGGACGATCGGCGGTCGTACGTGCCACCGGTACAGATCGGCGAGGTTATGCGCGCCATGACTATCTCGCGCGTGCTTGCCTCGCGCTCGGCCAAGGCCCGACCGGGAGACATCGTCACGGCGACGCTGGGTATCCGTGAGGTGGGCATTGTGAACGAGAATCTGGTCGATCCTCCGATGCCCGGCTTGTCGCTCGACAGGGTAACTGACCTGCTCGGGGTCTTCGGCATAACAGGCTTGACAGCCTTTTTCGGCATGACCAAGATTGGTGAACCCAAGGCCGGCGAGACGGTGGTTGTATCTGCCGCCGCAGGGGCCACGGGGAGCGTGGCGGCACAAATCGCAAAGATTGCCGGTGCCCGTGTTATTGGCATTGCCGGCAGTGACGACAAATGCCGCTGGCTGAAGGAGGAGCTCGGTCTCGACGTCGCGCTCAACTATAAGGACCGGGACTTCAAGAAAAAGTTCAAGGAGGTGACGCCCAAATACATTGACGTCTTCTTCGATAATGGTGAGGCCCTGCTGAATGGGATTCGCAACTTGTGCTTCTTGAGAAGCCGATGACGGGGCAACCGGCTGACCGTGGTTGACCAAATAGTGGGCGGCGAGCAGCTCGAGATGGCGCTGGCCCGGGCGAACACCTTCGCTCGGTTCGTCATGTGCGGAGGCATCTCGCAATACAACTCTAACGCGCCGTCGGGGCCATCGGTCAGGAAGCCTGTCACCCAGACGATTTGTGGAGCAATGTTAGCTAATACGCGAGACTACAGCGGGCTTTTTTCAACGTCATCTCCCAGCGGATCAAGTAAGTGCGGGCCGGGGCTCATCTCAAGCCGTTTAAGCCCATGCCGGGATGTTGACATGGAATCCTGTTAGGATGCAAGGCTTCATTGTCTTTGACTACGCCAAAGAGTACCAAGCGGCGCTGGCGCAGTTGGCGCAGTGGGTTGCCGAGGGCAAACTCAAGAGGCGCGAGACCATCATCAAGGGCGGCATTGCGTCAGCGGACGAGGCGTTCAAGCAGCTCTTCCAGGGCGGCAATATCGGTAAGTCCCTGGATGTTCTAAGACGAGTTCCCGCAGAGCAGGCTAGAGCTGACAAACGGGCAGGGAAGCTGATGATCGAGGTCAAGAAGCCGGAGGAAACAGCTCGGCTTTGAAGGACAGGGCTAGTTGTTCGACCGAAACAGGATGTGGTCGTCGTGTACAACACCCTGCGGATAGATTTCGTGGTGCCTTATTGACGAAGTCGAATCAAGAACTCGCCCAGCACGGGTGTGATGTTAGATCAGAAAACACCTACCTTCAGGCACCTGAGTCAATGATGCTTCCACCGGCTATTCTTATGTGATGACACATCTCCCTGTATACCTTTATATTCCTTATCCCTCCTCTCCTCTGTGTACTGGTCATTTCTTTGCTATGTTTACTTTCTGTCCGTTTCCCTTTCCACTTTCCTTTTTCGCTTGGGTGGGGGAAAGGTGAAGCCTCGGGCGATCGGTCTTCGTTCGCAGCGACTGGGAACCGTTGCCTATCCTTACCTTTCTTACAACAGTGCTTGGATGAGCTAGTCCGGGTCATCTTCCATAAATTTTGTTTGGAAACTCCGCCTCGACCAGTCTGTTGAACTCTTGGGGTCTTAACATATGCTGCCACATCACTTCGACCGTCGAAGAGCGGTCATCGACTAGTGTCATGTGCCCAGGTCACCTGATTCCGTCAGGTAGCTGGCCACGATAGTCCCTACGTAGGATCCTGAAAAGAAAAGGAATTTTCTTAGGTAATAAGCCTTGACGTTGTCCAATAGCATGATTCTACTTTGACTGCATCATCCAGAGGGTTTTGGTGTTGATGCAGGGAGACGTTGGACGACGCAATGGGGCTGGTTGTGATAAGGCAAGTGCGACATGTACCATTAGCGACCCTGAAAGGGTCGAGTGAGGGTTTCGACGTTGATACGGAAACTTCCCGGGTTCCTTTTTCATGTGATGAAATTGCGACAAAAACACCAAAATTTGGTCGAAAAGACTAGGTACCTGCATAAGCAGTACCACAGTAGGTGGTAGTTCTGCGATTCCTCAACGAACACATCTGAACTCTGGTGAACTCTGGGTGGAGGTTGTCCGGCTCTTGTCACAAGTCCGCAAGAATTCCTGTCCTCGGGCAGTTTGATTGGTGGGTCTGGCCTTGAGGGTCTAGAATCGGAAAGCGGTTGACTCCGAGGCCAAGACAAAAATTGCACCGTCAGCCAATCAAGCCTCGTCGATAGCTATCGGTCGTTCTTATCTCGCGGCACTGCCTTTCACGAAGGCCCCCCCCCGGCCGGGAACAACCCTCGAAAGTCCTGTTCTGCATACAAGCGCTCAACTCGGTTCAACTGACATGCCGAAACCCATGACTAGGTGGGATTCTTTCTGGGGTCCCCAAAGTACACTATCTGCATGATATGGCAGAATCTGGAGGACTGATGGGAACGGGCAGGACGCCACGGTGGGACAACATGGCTTCCATCCAGGGGTTACGTGGTCCACGCTTCGCTACCCAATTTGCGATGCGTTTGTCTTCCACCGGCTGTGTTGTTCCAGATCTCCGGGCTCTGCTCAGGGGGATTCTATGCTTATCCTGGGTCCCTGGTATTCCTCAAGGACGGCACCGGCCGGACTTGGGGTTGGAACTAAAACTCCCTCCCCGGCTTATCTTCCTTCCCAGTAACGTCAATAGCTGACTCCGTTACCTCAAAAACTCGTTCCGTCCCCTTTGTGCTTGGAGGTTTCTACTGCATCCACCGAGCTTTAATCAAGACACCTAGCGAGAACAAAAGGTTGTTTTGACTCGCATCTGCTGCTCCCAAGTTCAACGAGCCCGGCCATACCGTGGCCACACGCAGAGTCGACAACTCGCTTGACAACATGACCGGACAAGAAACTCCCGCCAACGGGCGGGTTGTCGTCTTGGCATCGACGAGGACAGTCATCACGCTGCCCGACGACGTTCTCATCTTAACGCCGGCAACTATTGTTATTTCTCCAGCTACCGGAAAGATACTGTCAGTTACCACAGAAGTCCTTCCGCGGAACGCCTTTCCGGCCGAAACCAAATACCAGGACTACAGTCCAAAGCTGCTGCTCCCTGGTCTGGTCGATGCCCATGTTCACCTGAACGAGCCGGGCCGCACAGAATGGGAGGGATTCGACACCGGCACCAAAGCCGCGGCGTCCGGCGGCGTCACCACCGTCATCGATATGCCGTTGAACGCGATCCCGCCGACAACCACCGTGGCAGCATTTAACAAGAAGCTTGCTGCCAGCCAGGGCCAGTGCTGGGTCGATGTCGGCTTCTACGGCGGCGTGATCCCTGGGAATGCTCATGAGCTTATGCCTCTGGTGGAAGCCGGCGTTCGTGGATTTAAGGGCTTTCTGATCGACTCCGGGGTAAGCATGATGACTTTCCGAGATGACTTCTCTGGACGGACCGCTCATTCGCCTCCAGGTAGACGAGTTCCCGGCCGTCTCACCCAAGGATGTTGCGCTAGCCATGACGACGCTCAAGGATGCCCCTACCACCCTCATGTTCCATGCGGAAATGCTGCCTTCCGCCTGCACCTCTGCGGATGATGAAGTTCAACGAACGGAACCTGTACTGCAGCCAACAGGGGCGCCTGGCAGCTACAGCACGTTCCTGAACTCCCGGCCGCCTGTGTTGGAGACGTGCGCTATTGCCGAAATTTTGTCCCTGGCTAAGCTGGCTCCTCAGCTCCACCTGCACATCGTACACCTCTCAGCAACCGAGTGCATCCCTCTCCTTCGGAAAGCGCGGCAGGACGGCATCCGCATCACCGCTGAGACGTGTTTTCACTACCTCGGCCTTGCCGCGGACAACATACCTGACGGAGACACGAGACATAAATGTTGCCCGCCCATCCGCTCGCAAGCCAACCAGGACAGGCTATGGGAGGAGATCTGCGACATTGAGGGTTGCATCACAACCGTGGTCTCGGACCACTCTCCCTGTACCCCAGAACTTAAGCTTCTGCCGCCTCATCTTCAGAGCATTCATCATCATGGCCGGCGACCAAAACCTCCTCGCCTGGACTCGGGTATCGGGGTGGAGACGCCGACTAACGAGGAGGTGGTGGCGACGACGAAGAACGACAACGATGACGATGCGGTGGACCTCCTCAAACCGGACCCTGTCGAAGGGACTGCGGCGAATGGGGTGGGATTGGAAAAATCGCCCGGTGATTTCCTCGCGGCCTGGGGCGGGATTTCGTCGGTGGGACTCGGACTACCCATTCTATACACGGCAGCGTCAGAGCGAGCAGGTAGGGGAGACGCAGCGCCGACCATCGTCGACATAGTGCGCATGTGCAGCCAGGAAACAGCGCGGCAGGTCGGGCTGGCTCACCGCAAGGGCGGGTTGCGCGCGGGTATGGACGCCGACGTGTGCATCTTTGATGATGAGGACGTGTGGACGCTGCAACAGGCGGACATGCGGTGGAAGAACCGCTGCTCCCCTTGGGAGGGCCACACCTTCCGGGGCCGTGTTCATGAGACGTGGGTTAGGGGTCACAAAGTATTCCAGTTGGGCGGCGAAAATAACGGGCTTGTGGGGGGTCGGCCGGTTGGTGAAGCGATCGTCGAGAGGAGGACGTGCTGAACTTTGGCCGTTGCTCTCTGGCAAAGCAATGAATCGATGCGTCCGAAGACGTGGGCAAGCAAGGCTAAGAATACGATGCTTTCAAACAGCACCACACGTATTGGGCAGTCGAACGTGGTAGATTATCAGGGAATGCAGCTAAGGCTGTTGGTTGCGACAGCACTCCGATGAGTGCAGGAAGATATGGTGAACGACTCCATTGACGCCACCGGACCCTACAACTCAACTCGCGCTCTATGGCTTCAAATTATTGGTCTTACAATAATGTTTACAACACATTTTCCTACCATTGACTTCAAGTAGTGTACTCCAGCATATCAGATGAAAGGTTGGAGGCACCTGGTTCCGGGCGAAGTCCTCTCTGGTGTACCTATGTATAGTACTAAAGCCGGTATGGACGGTACCCCGTACTCAATGGGTGCTCAACGTTATTGGACCCCTTGCGTTTCTCTGGAGACACCGAAATGAAGGCACCAGCTCTGCATCCAGCATGTGGGGCACACGGGAACCGATCCCCAGTCTTCAGGGGTGGACTTGAGTCCGAGCAGGAGGATGTCCAACAAAAGTGACCCGAACTCAACTCTCCGTGTGCCATTCTAGTGTTGTGTAGGGTAGTTAACTACTGGATGCGCAGATTGGCATGTTTACGCAGTATGGTTGAGCGATGGCAGCATCCGTCTCCTTTCTGCAGACCCTGGCCATACTGTAGCAGTAATACTGTGTACGCAGTAAGCAGGCAGCTCTGCGCCTGACAATGACCCAACCTTGGATGTTAGACCAAAAAAAACCCATCCCGTTTCTTGGCTCAATAAGTTACCACAAACATTTAAAACTGCCGTGATCTCCTGTGGGAAGGAAAAGGACTCATTCAAGACACGGTAACTTTGTACATAAGTTCATCTGCTGAGCCGTCAACCTTACGCGCTGAGGACATGGAATCTCCCGCCGACCCCCTTTTTCATGAAGTTTGCATCATGGCATCCCTGAGCCGTTCTGGCAGCCGCCAAGGTCGCTGCCAGGGCCAAGCGTCAGGAGGATGGAGCAGGTGCGCCGTGTTGGCCGGAGTTGCGCAACCCAACAGGCCAAATCCTGGAAGCCCCAGATGGACAAACATGCCCATGAAGAGAAATGGCGTGTGTGAAAGCTGCTCGTCTTACGAGTTACGTACCTGAATGCAGGTGTTGTGCTGGTGTGCTGTTCCGCTGTGTCAAGCCCGCAACCCACTTCCACATTTGGCAACTCCTGCCTTTCGGGGCTTTGCTGTAGCCGTCTTGGTGTTCAGGTCGGCGGTGCTTTGCCAGCAACGGCATCAGCTCGAGGGGAAAAGTGCCCGCCTGAGCAATGGGGCGGGTCGGTCCCTGGCCTGCAGCACAGCTTCGATTGGCCAGGCGCCCCACACAATTTCCTAGGCTCCTCGCGCCTTGTGCCAAGACCCAACCCGACCCCCCGGCTCGCAGTCCCCGGCCACCACACAGCCACCCGGCGTTAGCGTCCACTTCCACTTCCGCTTCTGAGGTTCCTGTTCCTGTTCCCTTTCTGCGCCAATTCTCCAGACACAGTACTCGACGAAAGCATTCCCCAGCCGTGTTCCCTTCCGCTCATTGCATCACGACACCCAACCGAACACTGCCAGCGGTCGCGCATCAAGTTCCCCAAACGATCCTCCCACCAATACTTCGACATTTGTTGGGGGAACTTCTGGGACGACATCCCCCCTTAACCCTTTCCCAGGGATTACGGCGATACACGTCACGGAGCCTGGCCGCCAGTCCCAAGTCCAACGACATAACATCGCCGCGAAACAACCCAACTCGGGCCCTTGCGTCCGAGCGCGGCCTCGATCCCGACCGACAACACCACCGCGACGACCCGTCCATCACCGACATTTCGCATCGACGCGCCGAAGCATGTGTGTCATCGGCCGCTCCTGATCTCGGACGTGTCCCGCCACTTCACCGTCGATTTCGAAGTGGACTCTAGTGACCCTTAGTCATCGACCGCGAGATGCCCACGTTTTTGGCAGACGAGCACACGGGAAACGACTCGCACGCCCCGGGCGTTGTGCATCTCGATCTGGAGGCCGAGTACGGCTTGTCGCAAGCCAAGGTTGATGAACACATTGTCCCTGGTCGCCAACCGCATTCACACACGTCAAATGAGAGTTTTGGCGAAGCCTCCTCCGATTCCACTAGCTCGTCGACCGCATCCGAGTCGTCTGTAGAGGCGGACCATCGGGTAGCCAAGGACTTTACTCGTCTGCAGAGCATGAGTTCCACCCCGAATGGGAGCCCTCGAGGCGCAAGCCATGACTTGAAGGGAGCTGTGGCTGCCAGCAACCCGGTGACGTTGGTGGACCGAACAGTATCGAACGCAATCGCCAACGGGAATGGCGATGACTCGGAGTGTCGAACACCCGGCGGCGGCGTCTCCCAAGCCGGACTCGACGCAGACAAGCTGTCGGCCCACTCCGGGATCGAAGTGCATCTCCGTCCTGTGTCGAAAACTGATATCCGGACAATCGAGAGCGGATCGCAGCCGTCGCTCCCCGGTGCCAACACCGCGTCTTTCTCTCCCCAGACGGCGACTCCTGCTGCCAGCCAAACGAACCAAAAACCACCACACCGATTCTCATCGCCGCCCATCTACGAGCAACCAAGCCTTCCCGTCCAGTCACAGCCGCCACCCACCCCTGGAATCAAGCACCGACATACTTTGGAAGTCCCCAAGGTTAACTCTGCTCGCTTGTCCAGAGAGGGAGGCGACACGGCGTATTCCAGTGGCAGGTTCTCGCCAACCATCACAACTCCTGGCGTTCTCAGGCCATCGTTGAACCTGGGCAGGCGAAACACGCGATCGCTGCACTCGGAGGGGCTGCGCGATGATATTGCCCTGGATGAGGATGCTCAGCGGTGGGCAGAGGCGTACAGGCAGAAGCGGGCCAGCAAGAGGCGGAGGAGAGAAATCGAGGATGACGACAGGGTGTTGGTTGGCACCAAGGTCGATGAGTCGCATGCCAACTGGGTGACGGCATACAACATGCTGACAGGCATCCGCGTCTCCGTCTCACGGACCAATGCCAAGCTCGACCGACCCTTGACCGACGCCGACTTTGAGGTGAAGCAGAAGTCGACCTTCGACATCGCCGGGAACGAGTTGGTGCCTTCGGCCAAGTACGACTTCAAGTTCAAGGACTACGCCCCTTGGGTGTTCCGCCACCTCCGCGCGCTTTTCCGCCTGGACCCTGCAGACTACCTCATGTCTCTGACGGGCAAATACATCTTGTCGGAGCTTGGATCTCCGGGAAAGAGCGGGAGCTTCTTCTATTTCTCTCGGGACTACAAGTACATCATCAAGACCATCCACCACGCCGAGCATAGGTTTCTCCGCAAGATCCTGAAGGACTACTACCAGCATGTCAAGGAGAATCCCAACACGCTGCTGTCGCAGTTCTACGGCCTCCACCGGGTCAAGATGCCCTACGGCAGGAAGATTCACTTTGTTGTCATGAACAACCTATTCCCCCCGCACCGCGACATTCACCAGACCTTCGACCTCAAGGGCTCTACTGTTGGCCGGGACTACAAGGAGGATGATCTGGAGAACAATCCCAGGGCCACGCTGAAGGACTTGAACTGGCTCCGACGAAAGCGACACCTCGAGCTCGGCATGCAGAAGAAACAACTGTTCCTCGAGCAGTTGCAGAAGGACGTGCGGCTGTTGCAGAGACTGCAAATTATGGATTACTCTTTGCTGATAGGCATCCACGATCTTGAGAAGGGCAACGAGGAAAATCTCAGGGACAAGACCCTACGCGTCTTTAACCCCGGCGGGAGCAACGCGCCGGATGATTTCGATCCTCATTCCGTCCTCATGCGCACCCCATCCAAGCTGGAGAACCAGCGCAAGGCGAGGGAGCTTCGGCAAATGATCCAGTCCGAGAAGCCAGTGCCCATGGGGGAAACGAGCAGCAGGATGCCGGACGAGCTCGAGGAGGGCCAGAGCCGATCAGGGTTCATCTTCAACCAAGACGACGGCGGATTCCGGGCAACACATAAAGACAATACTCCTGCGGATGAAATCTACTATCTCGGGGTGATCGACTGCCTCACGCACGTATGTTTGATCTACCATTTCTCCCCTAACAACCTGGCGAAGCAGTTGAAGCTGACTTTCTGTTTATTTAGTACGGCATCATCAAGAAGATAGAGCACTTCTGGAAAGGCCTTTCGAGCGATCGCAGCCAAATCTCCGCGCTGCCGCCACAGGAATACGGCGAAAGATTTATCAATTTTATCTCCAAGGTCACGATGTCCCAGGAGGAGGCCCATCGCCTGGCCCAGGAAGAAGATGCTGCGCGCGCGGCCGAGGTCGCCGCCGCTGCAATCCCACCCGTGCCGAACTATCAGCCTCCACCTCCGCCCTGCTCTTCGTCCCAACCGCCAAGGTTGATCGAGCAGTTGTCATCGAAGGGGGACTTCCCGGGCGGCGATGACGCCGTCCCCGAACGGACACCGAAGACGATGGCCACTTCTACTACGTCCAGCGGCCCTGTTGGAGGCAAGCCTGGGCTTGGCCTGACTGCTCCATCCGTTGAGCGGCGAGAGGCGACCGTTCTGCCCGTCGTGGAAGAGGCTGCCGAAGGCACCTCGACTGGCGACCGCAGCCGGAGCAGTCGTGTTAGCAGCTTGCTGACAGAAAGCGACGGACGCCCGCTGACACCTGCCAAGGACGGACGAGAGAAAGAGCCAGGTTTCGCCAACCCGATTCTGGGTTCTCGCAGCAACAGCCCGGCCTACGCACCCCCGACCCCGCCGAAGACGGGCTATGGGTATACCGGACAGCAGAAATGCGAGAGCGCAGACAGCGGCTATGGTGTCGGTACGGGCAGTAGCGGCAGCAACGGGGGCATGAGGAGTCGCAGCGGATCTCAGAAGTCGCTCCACATCAGACCGCAAATAAGCCGCGACAGCCTCGACAAGGCTTTGCCTCCGCTCCCGAACGTGCCGCCACCCCGTGCCCCGAACGTTTCATAATGCGGCAATGGTACACCGGCCGCTTTGGAACCTGGTCCAGCGAGTCGTCCGTCATTGGTGTCGAGGGAACTGCTCCCAGGCCGATTTCTGCAGGATCTATCGCCATGTCGGAAATCTTGGTGACATCCAAGAGGCATGAGCCCAAACCTGATCAGGGCCCAGGCCCGGTCTGGAAGAGGAGGAAAGAGGAACGAGGGGGAGGAAGAGGTGCGGTGGCTCGTGTACGAACAACTTTGATTCCCCTTGTCTGCGTCTGCCATTTCCTCGCCACAACATGATACCACACCGCATCAAGCAGCATTCACACACACAACATTCATGTTTCCTTTGTTTTTCATTCGATCAAGCCTTCTTTTCCTTTTCTTTTTGTCTTTCCTATCACTATGTCCATATTACTGTTTTTATGCCGTTTGGATCCAGGGATTCTGTCTCTTATAATTGCTCATAGCCGGCCGGGGTGTTGTTACAGCTGCTAGTACTCTCTAGAATTAGACAAAATTCAAGGCTCAATGAGAAGGTGGATTTACGAGAACAGAACCCTTTGGCCGCGGGATCTTCTGCACTAGCATGTCATCACTGCTGCTAGGTAGGTACCTTGCGGGCTGCAAATCTGACGGCTTCTTGTATTCTGGTTCTCAGGTGTCGGCAAGAATCAAATACGGCCGGTAAACCCGAGGGTCATCATGGCCAACGCCGGGATTCATCAGAAGGCAGCAAAGGCCGGACAGAGACGTGATCTTGCATCAACAAAAGTAGAACGGGCAAGTAGTATACATCGTATTGTACAATTTCATGGCGAGTCAATGCATCAACTCCTCGGCGTGAAGTCTGTGTGCACCTCCATCTTGTTGGCCCCTTGCGCCTCGAGCTCCTTCAACTTTGCCTTCTTTTGGATGTCCTGTACTCTCCACTTTTTGAAATATGTGACCTGCCAACGACACCGTCTGTCAGCGTCTCCTTTCCATGAGGGGAGGGGTTGGGAATAAAATCATTTCTCTTTGGCTCGGAAACCACTGACCCATTGCGCCGCGCAGTCGGACTCAAACCGCGCATTCTCGCTCTTGCACACAGATGCCACCTTCTTGTCCTCCTTGATTGCATCCACGATTCCGTTCGCGTCGAGGCAGGCGTAGAAGGCGTCGCGGGCGTCCCAGCACCGCTGGCGCTCGGCACGGGTCGGCGCTACCGCACCCGAGCGCACCTCACTCGCGCGCTTCTCTTCAGGAGACGGCGAGGTAAGACCTAAACCAGAGAGGAGGCCCATTCTTTTGTGCCTATATGGGTGGATATCGTTGGCGATCCGGTGCAGGTGGTGGTGGTGGTCTTGGTCGTCGTTGTCGTCAGTTTGACCGGTGATGGTTGAGCGGGGTTGGTTCGGTTCGGTTCTGTTTGGTAGCGAGGAATCGGCTGGAAAAGATTCAGGTTGGTTGATTCGATGGTATGGTTCCCTCGGTGTTGGGAGTGTGGACTGTGAGCTGAGAGTTGAAACTATCGTCTTTCAATGTTGTTGAGCATCAGGTCCTGGATTCTTGAGCTTGTCGGTGGATCCAATGCCGGGATGTTCCGCATCAACGAAATGGCACATGCAAAAGGTGGTGGGGAGCTGGCTGGGGTTCCCAAGCGGGTTTAGGCGAGGCTGCCTCCGTGCTGCGAGATTACGTAATTACAGGGACATTACGCCAGCCGTCGTAACTCCCAGCCAACCCAACTCCCCATCCTCAATGTTCGACAGCGAAGATAGGAAAACTTGTCGCGTCTACAAAGACAACACAATCCAACCAGCGACCGGAACTAGCTGGTCATTTTTCTTGTCCGACGACTTGACCTTCATATCCGATACTTGCGCTGCAGGCGAGCCGCCCGACTTCTCGGAAAGCGACCAAGGCATCGTTCACGCCCTGGACCTAAGCAGCTAAGCAGCTACCGGCAACGGCAGATTTACATAGCCGGCGACTTGGTTGCCCGGCCACATATTCGAAAGCGGCAGCCACACGCGACCGCTTCCAGATCCTTCCCAAAGCTATCCCAACCGATCCCGCCCGATGGCGCGTCGGCGACGGCCGCCCCGACCGGGTGCCATCTCGGAACTCCCACCACTCAAGATCCTCAGTCAGATCGCCGCACTACAAGGTCTCTACTATGGCGCAGCGCTGCTGCTTATGCTGTTTACCGTGCTGGTCGCGGGGCAGAAGTTTAGCATGGACCTTGTGTTCGGCTGGGACGCCGTGCGCGGTGACACAACTCAGGGGTGGCTGATGGGTTTTATCTGGGTGCTAGATGGAGGATTGTTTATGTACGTTTCCTACTTTGTGGGCCTATTCCCCTTGCATACTGACTTCGGATGGACAGGGCTGCTGCTATCGTGGTGCTTATCGGTCGCTCCAAGCTCGTGCTTGACTTTGCCCTGACGCTCCACGCCATCCACCTGGTCGTCGTAACGCTCTACTCCGGGCAGCTTCCGCGCAACACGGCGTGGTGGCTCTCGATGGGTCTCGCCAGCACCGTGTCGGTTGCGCTGGCCACTTGGGGCTGTCGCTACCGGCAGCTGCAACCAATATCGTTTGGCGGCGGTGGTTCGACATCGGCAGCCGGTGGAAATAGTAATGCAGGTCGCGGCGACGGCGGTGGTGACGAAGAGCAGGGGTTCTCGCGTGGCAGAGGTCGGGGGAGAGGCCGTGACGGAGCTGGCGACTACGAGATGGTTCCTGTAAACAACGAGTCTTTGCGGTAGGATGTACATAAACATGTTGGGAGTATTGGGTTTGGGGATTAGATGGAAGGTTCAGCCACCAGGGAGCTTTGCACTAGCGTTGGAGTTGTCGGTCCATGGTATAAAAGGCGGTCTTCAGGGGCTCAACTCGGATCACTTTTTGCTCACTTCTTAATCCGTTTCTTGCCAAAGCAACTCAAGTGAATACCTTTTCGCGTCCTGGTCGCCCTCGAGGTGCCTTTGGCTCCACCACGTCTAACCCTAACCCCTGCTTTGATGGTTCCCTAGATCAGCACCCGAGAACGGCCGGCTAAGACCGGCCTCGGTCCGTGGGTCTGGGGTCGAAAGGGATCCCCCGGGACCAAGAAAACGGGAACGACAACTCCCGTAGATTCTTGTCCTCTTACCGCCGTCCTTGTCACTTGTTAACCATGTCACGGCTTCTCTTGCGCCAATTGCCCGGGCGGGTGCTTGCACGGGCCTTGCCCACCCATGCGGGAAGGACTTACTCGTCGTCATCTCCAGTCGCCCAATTTACCTGGGAGGACCCTTTGGGATCCAAGAACCTCTTGACCGAAGAGGAGCTGGCAGTCTCGGAAACCGCGGAGCGGTATTGCCAGGAACGGCTGCTCCCACGGGTGCTGCGTAAGTTCTCTGCTGAAACGTCGAGTCCGATTCCGGTATCCGGTGCTGGACTAATGCGAGAATAGAGGCCTATCGGGATGAGCATTATGACCCCAAGATTCTTTTGGAGATGGGCGAGCTGGGCTTGCTGGGTGCCACCATCAAGGGCTACGGCTGTGCTGGCGTTTCGAACGTGGCAGGGGCTCTCATCACTCGCGCCGTAGAGCGGGTCGACAGCGGCTACCGAAGCGGCATGTCGGTTCAATCCTCGTTGGTCATGGGTGCTATTCACGACTTTGGGTCCGAGGAACTGAAGGAGAAATACCTCCCGGAGCTGGCGAAGGGGAGGCTTATCGGCGCATTTGGTCTCACGGAACCCAACCATGGCAGCGACCCTGGCTCGATGGAAGCGGTCGCCCGTGAGCACCCGCAAAAGAAGGGCTACTACCTTCTCAACGGCTCCAAGACTTGGATCACCAACTCTCCCATCGCCGACGTGCTGGTGGTGTGGGCAAAGCTTCAGGAGACGGGCAAGATCCGTGGTTTCCTGGTTGACCGGAAACAGTGCCCTGCTGGAACCCTGGAAACGCCGGCCATAAAGAACAAGACCGGACTTCGCGCGTCCATCACGGGAATGATTCACCTCCAGGACTGCCCTGTCCCGAAGGAGAACTTGTTCCCCGAGGTTGAGGGTCTTAAGG
Source organism: Remersonia thermophila (assembly GCF_042764415.1). Lineage (NCBI taxonomy): Eukaryota > Fungi > Ascomycota > Sordariomycetes > Sordariales > Chaetomiaceae > Remersonia > Remersonia thermophila. The sequence goes on from NC_092219.1 coordinate 1,208,382, forward strand.
GGCCGTTTACCTGCCTCAACAGCGCCAGGTACGGCATCGCTCTCGGAGTCATCGGGGCGTTGGAGGACTGCATCAAGAGGGCCCGGGCATATGCGCTCGAGAGGAAGCAGTTCAAGGGAAATCCCCTCGCCAAGTACCAGCTGATCCAGAAGAAGCTGGCCGATGCCGCCACCGATGCCGCCTACGGCACGCTCGCCGCCATCCAAGTCGGCCGCCTCAAGGACCAGGGCAAGGCGACTCCGGAGATGATCAGCATGATTAAGCGCCAGAATTGCGACCGGGTCCTTTACAATGCCCGGATTCTTCAAGAGATCTTTGGCGGGAATGCTGTCAGTGACGAGTACATGATTGGGCGCCACGTCGCGAACCTCTACGTTACCCAGACGTACGAGGGCCAGAGTGATATCCACAGTACGTCAACAATCCGTTTGCTGGTGGCACACGGAAGAGAGGTTCTAACTGGAAATAGGCCTGATCCTTGGGAGAGCCATTACAGGAATCCAGGCGTTTGTCTAGCCGGGGCTTCCGAAATGGCTTGCATCAATCACGTCTGGAAAGTACTTCTTCAAGGCCAGGCGAGATCCTCCACTCAAAACAAACATGGTACTCTCATTCCCTTCCCGTACAATACTGCCGTGCCTCTGTCGAGTTGTGTGCCAGAGGAGGAGGAGGAGGAGGAGGAGGTAAGACCGATGGCGCCGGCCTAGGAGCAGGGAGGCAACCAATGATTGTTATCTCCAGCAGTGCAAGCTTGGCTCGACAAGCTTGGCTCGACGAGGCTTACCGAGTTATTCTTGGGACTGTGTACGGAGTACAGCAGACGGCGTGCGCTTGAGCATCTCGGATCACGTTGAAATGAGAAACAACGGGAACAAACCCCCGGCCCGATGAACACTTTGGGAGTCGTTAGATCTTTCTGCTTTGAGATTGCTGCAGAGTGTCAAGCGATCTCTGAACACTGCGACGTTTGACTTCTACATGCTTGTAGGCAAAAGCATGTAGGTCCAGCCATCCCGCCCCTCCAAGATACTGTGCGCTGCGTAGGTGAGCAGCCAGGGCACCACGGTGGGGGCAATCGATAATAATGATACGGCCCTGTCCGACGCCCCGAATGCCGCCATTTGGTTGTGCTGTCGTTTGATTTGGCCACTGCAAAGTCACCCCCTCTTGGTGGCGTGGGCGTCGCGTGAGCAAACAAGGCACCAACGAACTGGGCACTGATTGGGCGATTTCGGGTTGCCATAGTCAGGCCCGCTGGCAGCGCCTGGCTTCGCGATGTGCTCTTGTCCGAAAAGTCCTTGGCACCTCAGCCTCTCAAGAAGTGGGGACCTAAACTGCCTTTGTCGACCCGCCGCCCGCTTCCCCCCTCACTTTCCTCTCGCAACCTAACATCCTGAATCTCGAATCTGTCACCATCTTCCATCTCTGCGAATCTTCTTCAACCCCTTTACGTTCTGCGAATTGCCTTTTTCTTGGTGAGCCTTCCAATACCAAGGCTTACTTTGGGATCGCCCCTTTTGCTGGGTTGTTTGCCACGCCGCGAGACTGGCGAGCGGATTCAGTGGAATTCTCTGTCTTTCCGCACTCTCTCCCGCTGACAGCCTTAAATTCAACAGGGCCCTCAGCCTCTTGACTTCGACCTTCGAAGCCAACCACACATCACATATATCCAGACATGGCTCTCAAGCGCATCAACAAGGAACTCGCTGATCTTGGCCGGTACGTCATATCCAGATCCCTGCCCTTTTGAACCCCTCCTTGCGGCCCCCGAACGCGCCCCCCCCCCTCCCCCCCGCCCCATCACCGACCCTTGGATGTGGTTCGGACCGGACCGGAGGGGACACCTCGAGCCTGGCCATCACAACACTCGAGGAAGATTCGACCTGCTGTGAATATCGAACCTTGCTTTGGTTGGCACTGTGGCTGACTCTCGACCTTATAGCGACCCGCCCTCGTCGTGCTCTGCGGGGCCTGTGGGCGACGATCTCGTATGTACCTCCTGACCCCTCCCTTGATCTCTACGTCACGGCGTTGTCAACATGCCTCGCGCGCAACGACATTACCGGGTCTGGTGTCAGGATGCTAACTTTATTTCACAGTTCCAATGGCAGGCGACGATTATGGGTCCTGTGAGTCTCATTATTTGCACCCCTCCCCCGGTTGACTTGCGTCCTCTGGCGGGACGATGGCAGTCGGGCCCAAAGCGAAACGGGCCATTGTCAACACGACAACGACACTAACCCACTCGACAGGCCGATTCCCCATACGCTAGTGGCGTTTTCTTTCTGCAGATCCAGTTCCCGACGGACTATCCGTTCAAGCCGCCAAAGGTCCATTTCACGACCAGGATTTACCACCCGAATATCAACGCCAACGGCAGCATCTGCCTCGACATCTTGCGCGACCAGTGGAGCCCGGCATTGACCATTTCGAAAGGTGACGTCCGGCGCCATTCGTCTCCTCCCAGAACTCTGGCTAATATCTCGGCAGTGCTCCTTTCGATTTGCTCGATGCTGACGGATCCCAACCCCGATGACCCCCTGGTGCCGGAGATCGCCCACGTATACAAGACGGACCGCGAAAAGTACGAGCAGACGGCCCGTGAGTGGACTCGGAAGTATGCGGTCTAGTGCTGGTGGCGGAGGGGTGATGAATACAATCGTTTGCGGTGGTTGATTGTTCAGGTTTCCGGGGCCTCTCGATGGTGTTCACGCTCAACTTGGTTCTTCGACCCTGGGGACATTCGGCCTGCTTTCGTTGCTTCATATAAGAGAGCGGCGGTATCCAGGACCAATACCACAGGGTCATGACAAGTCACGTCCGCCCTGTCATTCGCCATGCGGGTTCGATAGGACGGTGGGGGGCTTGCGGAGTCACCAGGGTGAATGGGTCGTGATCATCCATACTGCATATCCTAGCCTTGGAACTGGAATAATACTAACCATTGCATTCATCTTCGGTTGTTCGTCTTCGGTTTGGCGGCGTCATGCCTCGGCACCTGCCACGGTTTCGTAGAAGTGATTTTCACTGCGTGGATTGTCCCTTGGGTTAATGTTGGGTATTTTGATTCATGATGGCCCGTTCTGCCTTTGCGATTTTGAAGTTGGACTGCCGTTCTACGGACTTTACCACGGTGAAGCCGGTGGCGTTGGAGCGCCAGGCCTACCGGCAGCTTGGTTAAAGGCACACCTCAGCCTCATCGACAGCCCGCACACCCCAGCTGTCCCCGCCCCTGCCGGACCGGGCTCCGTGTTCTCCACATCCAAGAACGCGAGATATGTGGTTCATCAGACAAGCACCAGCTGATGGATGTTGTCGTGAAGTCACAAAGTCGCACAATCCTAGGATTGAGATACTACTTGAGAGCTGGTCTGTCGATGACTGGCTCCTAATCATGTGATCTCCTCTGAGGAAACACCTCCGTATGGTCGGCCGACTATCGCCCAACATCAACTCGGGCCTGTTTGTTCGAGAGGGGTTCACTCGGCCTCCTCGAGAAAGACTGGACAGCCCGGCCAGAAGTTTGAGGCCTGCGCGTGACAGATGTCGCCCGTCCGCAGGTGATCTCCCAAACGATCTACACCGGCAGAGCCTATGCCCAGAAGTAGACCTCCCAAGCGGGTAAATGACACGCTTTGTGGGCCTTGGACCACGCCTGCATACAATATGCTTGCTTGGCTTCCAACAGCCGTACCGATGACTGAACCAGCGGGAGGAGATCCGCCATGGCCGTCTGGACACCGCTGCCACTACCTTTGCTGGTATCTTCTCAGCTTCACGGACGCCAAAAAGCGCCGCTTATGTTGAGATTGTCAAGTTATCACATCCAAGCACTATTGGCACACTGGGTGGTTCAATCGGTCAAACCCCTCGAGTTTGAAACAATTGTTGACTTTGGCCTATTCATCGGTTTCGGAACGAACAACAGCCAAGAGAAGCTCTGTGGAAGATTCGACGATTGTTCGATGGGCCAAATGCGCCGGACTGAGCTTATCGCGAGTTATGATGAACGACCTACATGTGTACCACCGTATGTAGGGTCATCACCAAGTTGAGGTGGTTGGGTAACGCCAGGTGCCAGTTGGGCGGCACTCTGCATCAACAGTTTTTGGGACTCAGAAGCGCTGAGGGTTGCCGAACGTTGAACCGCCGAACCGCCACCTGTGTGTCAGGATCCCGGCCGAAACAGCGATCGCAACGCCAACCACAAACCCCGGTCATACATCATCCAATCGCAAGCGTCCAACAGCCGGCAATGGGCCTCATTTTGGTCTTGGCAACCGCGTTGCGAGAAGGCCCGGGCATCCACCATACCACCATGGTGTCTAGTATTGCCATGAAAAGGAGCAAGCCCCATCGTTGATCCAAAATCCAGGAGAGCACCGGCGGGTGGTCCCGATGATGAGGACGACCTGTGCTTTCTTCATGGTGTACGCAGGCCCTCACCAGCTGTACAAACACCCAAACCACCCAGGTGAGGTGAGGGGGGCTTCTATGGATCTTCATCGCCCATTCTCGGACATGTATTCATAGCGGGCCACTTTGACAAAACCACTTGGCGGTTTGCTGACCTGGCGGTATGGTTGACGCACGAGGTCCGCTGAAAGGTGCCTTCACTGCGAGATGTATAACGGCTGAATAGGCCCGCCACAAAACCAGAATGTCTCGTTGATGTAAGCATCCGGTTGAGAGAGGCTGTTAGGTCGTCGCAGAACACGACGGTGGTCAGGACGCCGTGATGGCCGTTTTCTCAGCCCGGCCGGCCAAAGAGGCCATGGAGGCGAGGCTGCGCGCTTCCTTGCTTCGCGCTTTGCCCCAGGCTGCGACAATGGCGCTTCTGTTTCGACGAGGTGGGAGTCGTTCGATTCTTTTTCAGCATTGAATCCCAGGGTGGCATCCTCGTCCCCTCTTGGCGTCTTATGTTCCTCGCTGACGGTCTTGTCTTCAACCCATTCCCCGTTTCTCATTGGACAGCTACCTGGAACGTGACGCAACGCAACGCAGCGGCCTTCTCCTGAAGGCTCCACAGCTCTGAAGAAGTGGCTTTTTTGGGGAAACCCTCCGCTCTCATTGCGTCCGCTTCCGCCAGACGCTAGGGCAACTTCCCAGGCCATTCTTTTGAGACCCTGGAGGTCGTGCCCCCTTTCTTACGTGGCCGTCCTTACCACACATCGTTTTTCTTTCTTTCTTTTCCTCATCCACTGTGTCTTGTCTAAGCTGCGGCGAAGAGTGTGTGGCCAGGCGCCGTTTCGCCCCCTGTTCCTCGTCTCGCAACAACAGCCTCACTTATCGCGTGGGGATTGTGGACAGGTATGATCTGCACGAATCCTTGTGTTTCTGCTTCGGCGTTTGAACCCCTGGGCGCTTCTCACTTAACCAAACCCCCCTCCCCTCGCGCGCGTTCCGCTGTCTTTGACTCCTCCCCCTTCCACGCCAGCCGCTCTTTTCCTTCTTACCGTCGGTGCTGTGCATCATTCCAGGCGCTTGGTTGCTGACCATCGCCGTCGACTTGGTCGTGGCGTGTGCAGGCTCCATATCCATTCCTTTTGAAAACATCTGGCCGAATCTTCCTCTCGACAATCTCTTAGATGGGCCTTTTGCGACGGTTCAGCAGGTTCTGATTCCGACATACGACGCCGCGATTTTTCTTCGACGATTTTAATCACTGGATTGTTGACGAGGTTGACGGGCATCGACTGCCCATTGGAGGAAGTTCTGGCACGCGCCACCCAAGAATAAGAGTCCAACATCACGAAGGAGATTTTGGGAGGGAAAAAAAAGGACCTAGGCTTGCTGGATACGTCACGGCGGAAGGACGACGGCCCAAAATGTCGAGCTATGGCGACTACGCGGGGGGCGCCCGAGCGCCCAAGCAGTCGGAGCGGTCGCGATGGACACCCCTCACGCGGATGCTGCTGTCGGGCGAGATGACCCAGGAGAAGCAGAGGGAGTTGACCCCGAGGGAAAAGTTCGACCGGTGGATGGTCAACGAGGGCTACCGGCGAATGTAAGTAACCCGCCATTGTTTCTCTCTGCACATCGTCCACGTGTCTGCTCATTGCGTCCCCGGGGGAGAACGAGCGTTCGCTGACAAACATTGGTAGCTTCGTCTTCGTTTTCATGTTCCTTCATGCTATCGTCTTCGCCTTCGGCTTCGTCCACTACTCGGTTAAGGACAGCTTACAGATCGCGCGGGACACGTTCGGCCCGACGTTCATGATTGCGCGCTCCGCGGCACTCGTCCTTCATGTGGACGTCGCCCTGATCCTCTTCCCCGTCTGCCGTACACTCATCTCGCTGGCGAGGCAGACACCGCTGAACGGCATCATCCAGTTCGACAAGAATATCACCTTCCACATTACCACCGCCTGGTCGATCTTCTTTTTCTCGTGGGTCCACACGATTGCCCACTGGAACAACCTCGCTCAGGTCGCCGCCAAGCACAACCTCGGCTTCTACGGGTTCCTCGTGGCAAACTTGGTGTCTGGTCCGGGTTGGACGGGCTACGTGATGCTCATCGCCTTGACGGGCATGGTCATCACGTCGGTTGAGAAGACGCGGCGTGCCAACTACGAGCGTTTCTGGTACACCCACCACATGTTCATCGTTTTCTTCTTCTTCTGGTCCATCCACGGCGCCTTCTGCATGATCCAGCCCGACTTTGCGCCCTTCTGCGCCGCGTTCGGCACCTCCGCTGTGGGCAACTTCTGGCAATATTGGATGTACTCTGGCTTCTGCTACCTTGCTGAGCGCATCGCTCGTGAGGTGCGCGGGAGGCACAAGACGTACATTTCCAAGGTCATTCAGCACCCGAGCAACGTGTGTGAGATCCAGATCAAGAAGGAGAACACCAAGACCCGCGCTGGGCAGTATATCTTCTTTTGCTGTCCTGCCGTCTCGCTGTGGCAGTACCACCCGTTCACTCTGACCAGCGCCCCGGAGGAGGACTACATTTCAATCCACATGCGCGTTGTCGGCGACTTCACCAGGGCGGTGGCCGAGACGCTCGGCTGCAACTTTGATAAGAAGGGCGACTCGTCCAAGGTGGTGGGCGTCAATCAGGACAATAACGAGGTTGATCCGGCTCTGCGGCGGGTTCTTCCGCGTGTCTACATCGACGGCCCGTTCGGTTCGGCGTCGGAAGATGTGTTCAAGTACGAAACCTCGATCCTCTGCGGCGCCGGTATCGGCGTCACGCCATTTGCGTCGATCCTGAAATCCATCTGGTACCGGATGAACTACCCCAAGAAGAAGACGCGGCTGAGCAAGGTTTACTTCTTCTGGATCTGCCGAGACTTCGGCTCCTTTGAGTGGTTCCGCTCGCTGCTCCTTGCCATCGAGGCTCAGGACGTGGACCAGCGCATCGAAATCCACACCTACCTGACGGCCAAGATCAAGGTTGACGACGCCGCCAACATCATGATCAACGACGCCAATGCGGACCGGGACACCATCACCGGCTTGCGTTCTCCCACAAACTTCGGCCGCCCCAACTGGGACATGATCTTCCGGGGCATCAGGAAACTCCACGCTCCCGGTGAGGCCGGCGTGTTTTTCTGCGGTCCGAAGGGTCTCGGCAGCGCACTGCATGTGTTCTGCAACAAGTACAGCGAACCTGGGTAAGTTCTTCAGCTAGATGTGTTTGTGTCTTGCGCTGTGCTAACTGGCCTTCATTAGGTTCCACTTCGTCTGGGGCAAGGAGAACTTCTGATCGCCGCCAACGCTCTGTTGCTTTGCAGTCGGAAATGAACACCACCCTCCGCCAAGAAGAGAGCACGCATATGAGAGGGTATATACGCCTGCCCCTCCGAGCATCAGCGCTCGCCACCTCTTATTCAGGGCGCAGGACGCCATCTGCAGAGCCGACGAGGCTGCCTGGTTTTGGATCATGATACCCTGGTTGGATGCGAGAAGGAGGGGCATTTGCCCGAAATCATGACCGCCGTATCTGTCCGTCACGCTCTCGACAGCGACATATGCTTTGCCGCCGCCTCGCGTCAAGTACTTAGGGTCATGGGCAGCACAGCCACCGTTCAAAGGCATATGCTATCTGCTCCATGGAGGCGGTCAGATGCGTTTGGGTCTCCGTGTCGTTCTTCTACTTGTCGTCAGCCCGGGCCTCGGCGAATCTCTATTGACGACGTCGATACACTCACGGCATCGGATTATTCTTGGTGGATGTCTCCCGTCTCCCGCCACATTCTGTTTTTATTTTCTGCATATATTGTTCTGGTCACCTGCTTAATAGAACTGGACCCCGTGGTATCCCAGTCTAGGAGCACTTGATTTCACACATTTTAAAGGAGCGTATTTTGGTACATAGTTGAGTTCTCAATACACATTGTATTTAGTGGCTACTGAGTTGGCTATGATTCTTCTTATGTCGAGGAACTTATGACTGTACCTACCTACCTACCTACCTACCCACCTACCAAAGGCTCCTAGGGTAGGTAGGCAAGGTTAAGGAGGCAGCTAGGTACGATTTATGACGTCGCTTGCTTTCCAGTTCCGCGTGCAAGGGATTGGATTGAGTTCCAGGTTCTGTCTTCGGAACGGAAAGGGGCCCATCTCCCCTGTCTGGGCAGCAGTTAAAGTGCCCCACTTTGCTTCGCGGAACGGCGCGTTCAAGACGCCCTTTCCGCAGCGTGGTTCGCGCGTCGTGCTGGGACAGGGCATCTCTCCAACCAAAACCCCATGTGACATCACGGATTGACTGGACTTTTTGTTTTCGTCTACCTGCTTCTCTGCCTACCTATCGACAATTTCCTCTCCTCAAACAAACACTCCTTTCGCGCTCTACCGAGTTCATCTCCAAAGACTCTAGTCGTCGCGAACACTTTTCCAGCCTACGTTGCCCGCGAGAATTTGAACCGCTCGGCGTGGAAATCCATCAAGATGGGCATTAAAAACCTCTTTTCTATCATCAAGGAGGAGGCTCCCGAGGCAATCAAAGAGAGCGACATCAAAAACCACTTTGGCCGCAAAGTGGCAATTGTAGGTTGTCATGGAACTCTTGTGAAATTTCTGTTGCTAACGGGTCTAGGATGCGTATGAACTCGCAAACATGTCCAAAGCCTCGGTTCCCACACTGACTGTTCGTTAGGTCCATGAGCATCTACTCCTTCCTGATCGCAGTGCGATCCAACGGCGAACAGCTCACGGATGATAGCGGCCAGACAACATCACACCTCATGGGCATGTTCTACCGCACGCTTCGAATGATCGACAATGGAATCAAGCCACTGTACGTTTTCGATGGCGCGCCGCCGAAGCTCAAGTCCGGCGAGCTCGCAAAGCGGTTCCAGAGGAAGCAAGAGGCGACCGAGAGCCTCGAAGAGGCCAAGGAGGTGGGAACGTCCGAGGACATCGAGAAGTTTTCACGCCGGACGGTGCGCGTCACGAGGGAACACAATGCCGAATGCCAACGGTTGTTAAAGCTCATGGGCATCCCATACATCGTCGCGCCCACCGAGGCCGAGGCGCAGTGCGCCGTTCTGGCACGCGCTGGAAAGGTCTACGCCGCCGCCAGCGAAGACATGGACACGCTCTGCTTCAACACACCGATTCTCCTGCGCCACCTCACCTTTAGCGAGCAGCGCAAGGAACCAATCCAGGAAATCCATGTCGACAAGGTGCTGGAGGGCCTCAACATGGACAGGAAGCAGGTGAGCAATGCGCACACTCGCCTATACCGGAGAGCGAGGAAAAAACGGGAAAGTCTTCGTTCGCTGACCTTAGACCACGCCCGCTCTAGTTCGTCGATCTTTGCATCCTCTTGGGCTGTGATTACCTCGATCCGATCCCCAAGGTTGGCCCGACGACAGCGCTCAAGCTGATCCGCGAGCATGGCTCGCTCGACAAGGTTGTCGACTTTATGCGGAATGACCCCAAGGGCCGCTACACGGTTCCAGACGAATGGCCCTACGAGGACGCGCGGGAGCTCTTCTTCTCGCCCGACGTGCGGCAGGCTGACGACCCGCTTTGCGACTTCAAGTGGGAAAAGCCGGACACGGAAGGACTGGTTCAGTTCCTGGTTAACGAGAAGGGCTTCTCGGAAGATCGCGTGCGTTCGGGAGCCGCCCGTCTCGAGAAGAGCCTCAAGTCGTCGCAGCAGTCGCGCATCGAGGGCTTCTTCAAGGTGCTGCCCAAGACGGAGGAGGAGAAGGCGGCGCACAAGCGCAAGCTGGAGGAGCAGCATGAGGCGAAGAAGAAGAAGCTCAAGGAGGAGAAGAAGGAGAAGGCCAAGGCCAAGGCAAAGCCTCGCGGAGCGGCATAATGGCAACCACGTGCGGTTGGTATGTCGTCTGGATGCTTTCGATGTTTCCGTATGGGTTACGGGCTCTCTGGGTTGAGGATATTGCGCTTAAATTTGCTCCATCATTATCGGGTGTCGGCGTTGGCGGTGTTACCGGGTCAGCGAGGAAGAGAGGCTTTGATGAATTACGGAATAGGCAGGCTACCACCACATGGCGGACTTGCGATGCACCAAACCGTTGCGGCCTTCAGCATTCTGGAAGCCATCGTCCTGCTTGGCGTTGCAAGCGCGTCCCAAATGTTCTACGCAGTACACGTGTACACTATTTCTGTGCAGCACACTTCCCACGGCCATCCCTTTCCGGTTCCCTAACCCGGGCTCCCGGACAATTGCAGCGTTTCGGCACGAGTCGCGAGTCGCATGCATCCCCACAAAAGGTCGAGGATGGCGGGGCCCCAGGTTTGCCTCGGCTCACTAAGGCGGGCAATCCGGCGCTAACTCATTGGTTGAGACATTCCATGACATCAGCCGAGGACGGAGCTACCACGGGATCTTATCACATGCACGGTGCATGGCCCAGCGCCCTGACAAGTCGTTGTGGGCTTCTTGTGCTGTGTAAAAAAAGAGCGCCTGGTGTGAACGAGAAGCTGAAGAAGAGCTATGTGTTGCGGACAAGTCGGTGGAAGACCCTCCCAAGGGGGACGGCGGACTCTGCATACAATGGACGCATCGTTGCAAGGCACGGGCGTCGAGCCTCATTTGACGAGACGGGTCTTTTCCGCGGCAAAACCCCAATCCGGAGCTCCTGGACAGGGTGGCGGAGAGATGCGCACGCCCCGCCCCCCCAAAACGGCCGCTGGGTGAGCTGGCTCTACTGTGTATGCGGCCGGGCAAGGAAATCACAGCATGCTGCATTTCCGGCTTCAATTTGCTCCTTTTGCGTTGTCGTTCCCCAGACAGGCTACATCGCTCCAATTGAAATCGGACTTGGCTGCCATGTGCGGACCGGTGCGGTCAAGTTGAGCTCCATCAACCCCGGAGTCCGGAAACCAGGGTGCATGTGTCCCAGATTAAGCGGCACGTTGTTTCGGGGCATGTGATTGTCCCAAACCCCGTTCTCTTGTCATGCTTGCTCCAGATACCTCCACCCTCTCCACGCCCCGTCCTTGAACCAACGCAGCCCTTTATTGGCATGGCACCTCCCACCCAATTCTCTTCCGCTTTGCTACCTCCATCTTTCTTCCGGACAGTTTCTCAGATACCATCCCTTCCTTCCCCCTCTGTTACTCTGCCCGTCCGGTGGGGAACCGCCGCGCCCTTCCGAAGCCCCATCTAGCAGTACTGCAGCATCATCGCCACCATGTCCAAGACGTTTACCCAGGCCGACGTCGCCTCGAAAAACAAGGCCGATGCCTTGTGGATTATCGTTGACGGCGACGTCTATGATGTCACCAAGTTCCAGGATGAGCATCCCGGTAGGTGCCCTCAAGAGCGCGCAGTGCCTCGCCGCCACCATCGGACCGACCGCTGACGGAACGTGGAACTGCAGGCGGCAAGAAGATCCTCCAACGGGTCGCCGGCAAGGACGCGTCCAAGCAGTTCTGGAAGTACCACAACGAGGGCATCCTCAAGAAGTACCAGAAGCAGCTGCAGATTGGCTCGCTAGACACCAAGCCGAAGGCCGCCGCTCCGGCCCCGACGCCCGCGCCCGCGCCCGCGCCCAAGAAGGAGGCGCGCAAGCCTGCTGCTTCTGCCTCCACTCCCAAGGAGGAGGCCGAGGCTCTTGAGCCGTTTGGCAACCAGATCCCCTTCGCTGATCCCAGCTGGTACCAGGGCGTATGTTGCCGTCTTTCTCTCTCGACCCTGGGGACGAAAACGTTTCTGACCATTGTAACCACTGCAGTACCACTCTCCTTACTTCAACGAGACGCACGCCGCGCTCCGGGCGGAGGTCCGCCAATGGATCGATACCGAGATCGAGCCCTACGTCACCGAGTGGGATGAGAAGAAGGAGGTGCCTCCCGAGGTCTACAAGGAGATGGGCCGTCGCGGCTACCTGGCCGGCCTGCTGGGCACCCGCTACCTGGCGGAGTACGTCAAGAATCCCATCCAGTGCGTGCCGCACGACAAGTGGGACCTCTTCCACGAAATGCTCCTCACTGATGAGCTGAGCCGTGTTGGCTCGGGTGGCTTCGTGTGGAACGTCATCGGCGGCTTCGGCATCGGCTGCCCGCCCCTGGTCAAGTTCGGCAAGAAGTCGCTCGTCGACCGCATCCTGCCGGGCATCCTCAACGGCGACAAGCGCATCTGCCTCGCCATTACGGAGCCTGACGCCGGCAGCGACGTGGCCAACCTGACGTGCGAGGCCAAGCTGAGCGAGGACGGCAAGCACTACATTGTCAACGGCGAGAAGAAGTGGATCACCAACGGCATCTGGGCCGACTACTTCACGACGGCCGTGCGCACGGGTGGCCCCGGCATGAACGGTGTGTCGCTGCTGCTGATCGAGCGCGACTTCCCCGGCGTGTCGACGCGCCGCATGGACTGCCAGGGCGTGTGGTCGAGCGGCACCACGTACATCACGTTCGAAGACGTCAAGGTGCCCGTCGAGAACCTGATCGGCAAGGAGAACCAGGGCTTCCGCGTCATCATGACCAACTTCAACCACGAGCGCATCGGCATCATCATCCAGTGCCTGCGCTTCTCGCGCGTCTGCTTCGAGGAGTCGGTCAAGTACGCCAACAAGCGCAGGACCTTTGGCAAGAAGCTGATCGAGCACCCCGTCATCCGCCTCAAGCTCGCGCACATGGCGCGCCAGATCGAGGCCAGCTACAACTGGCTCGAGAACCTCATCTACCAGTGCGAGAAGATGGGCGACACCGAGGCCATGCTGCGCCTCGGCGGCGCCATCGCGGGTCTCAAGGCCCAGGCTACTACCACGTTCGAGTTCTGCGCTCGCGAGGCGTCGCAGATCTTTGGCGGCCTGTCGTACTCGCGCGGCGGCCAGGGCGGCAAGATCGAGCGCCTGTACCGTGATGTCCGTGCCTACGCTATCCCTGGCGGCAGCGAGGAGATTATGCTGGACCTCAGCATCAGGCAGAGCATGCGCGTCCACAAGATGCTGGGCATGAAGCTGTAACGAAACTTAATGTAAGGGGGATCATTGGTAAGGCTGGGCGGCAGGGTTCACTTTAACTGTACAACCATGTACTTTTTTATGTCTGGTATCTGCTTTCTGGCTGTTTTCAGGATAATTTAAGATTGTTCCATCAAAGCGTGCTCGGGGTCCTCTTTGAGGCGTGGATTCTAAACAGCTGAGAGGTTTTCGTACGTTGCTCTTCGTGCCATCAAACTTTTATGTAGACATTTGTATGCCAAGAGCACCGACCTTGCTCTCGTGGCATGTTGGCTCTGGCTGGGCTGACTACTGTGTACACAGTAAAGGCGAACCCCTCCTGTGAACACACCCGCCCGTTTTATGCCTTACACGTCGGCAATGCAGCGTACTAAAATTGATTTGGATTTGTTTCATTATCGGTAGCTAAGTACCGTGCTGATAACAGAAGACAAGAATCTTTGACTTGAAGGAAGCAAAATAACTCATCAGATGCCAAGGAGGTGCTTTGGCACCTGCCCAAACCCTGCTAGCCACGTCGCGGTACCTGGAAACATCTGGACAATTTCGGCCTGTAGCATGTTCAACAAAAACCTGACAAAGGTTAGTACTACAACAGGGCTCGTTCAGCGAAGACGGTAGCTGTGAGGGAGCCTTTTTCGGGAGACTATGCTTGGGATCGAGCAGAGACAAGGCAGAGTTAACCTGAGAGAAACCCGTTAGGAACTTGGAACAGGGCTGTTGGAAGGCCGTGGGAAGTGGTGATGCAAGAAAGTTCAGAAATAGAACAATGTAGGTGATTGGGTTGCAATCATTACAGCCGTTCAGAAACAGCCTCATAAAGAGAATCATCATGTCGAGAAAGCGGGCAGCGTGGAAAGACTGGGAGCGGGAGCACTATACCTTGGACGACTTGAAGGCGAGAAACACTCTCTTGGATAAGAACGATATACCCTAGTGAGTTGAGATTACTGTGCCACAAGAGGTGTGCTGCAAGGCATCAGCAAACTGGCTCGATCAGGCAAGGCGAAAGCAGAGGCAGAAAAAAAACGGAATGCTCAGAAATAGAACAATGTAGGTGATTTGAGTATAATCAGTACAGCTGTTCATAAACAGCCTCTTGAGATAATTCATCATTGGACAATGGGGAAAAGGAAGCTGGAGGTGATCCCGTGGCAGACTTACCAATTCGAAAGAAAGCAACGAGCGGATGATCCTTCATGGACAGGCAAGATAACAGAACAAACCTCTGGAACGAGCCGACATGAACTCCACCAGATTCGACGACGGGTCTGGCAAGCAGAAATCCATTCTGTCTTTTTTTTTTATATGTACACTGCCCCCCCAGCGGTACGATGTCGCCTCTACGCCGCATCGGGATCGGCACAGACGGGGTTGATGTCGATGCCATACTTCTCCTTGATCCTCTGTCGCCTCCGCTCCTCGTAGCCCGGAGGCTTGATACCTGGAAGGCGAGAAGTGAGTGCTGGCTCGAAAGTGCCGCGCGGCATATGGAAATGCTCGGGGGACCCCAGAACTTACCCCTGCCCTCCCCAATTTCGGCGAGGGTCTCCTCGATCGGCCTCCTCCTGTTCAGACGCAGCCTCTCTTTCCGCTCGTACTCTTCCTCCCCGGTGGTCTTGATGTCGCCCCTCAGGCTGCCGCCCGCATACGCGTATGTCGCGGCGGCAACCGAAGTCAATGCGGACCAACCGAGGATCCGTGGGAAGCGCCCGGCTGCAAGGGAAAGAAGTGCCATGTTCGTCAGCCTGGGTACCGGTAGGGAGCTTTGGAGGAGGCGGGGAAGCAGCAGTTCTTACACCGTAGACCAATGACGGCGCCCGCAACGAGACCGGCAATTCCGTCGTTCCAGTAGTCGTCCTTCTCGCGCAGGTTCGCAGAGGCGGCGCGGGTGAACTCGAATGATCCACCGGTGGCGGCTGTGAGGGGTTGGCTTTTGTTAGCGGTTGCCGCAGCGAGGATGGGACAGCGAGGTCGTTGGCCGAGGGGAAGAGCCAAGCGGAGCGAGGGCGATGGAGAGAGGGAGAGGGAGAAAGAGAGCGCGTACCAAAGACGGCGATGATATGGCCGTGTTTGGTGAAGGTGGTCCAAGGCCCAACATTCTGTTTCGCGAGCGAGTTCTTTACGGCGGCGATAAAGAGGCCGACGCCGCCATACACCATGCCATTGTAAATGCCGAGGTGGACGGCATCCTTGGGTTGGTACTTCTCTTCCTCGGTCGGCGCCATGGTGCCGGATGGTGGCGGGATGGTGGAGGAGGGGAACTTGGGACTGGTGTTAAGGTCGTCGCGCAGCGGAGACGAGGTCGGCAGAGACGACAGATGGACTGCGGTGGTGGTAAATTGGATTTCGGGAGCTGGGGCCAGCGGGAGGGATGTGGGGCTGTCGAGCCTCAATTGAGGGTACATGATTGGTGGGGTGGACGTTTGTTACACTGTGCTGTCCCAAGCTCGTGACTCTGTGCGCCAAGAGAGAAGTCGTGGTATCATGATCCATCTAGGGCGTCATGAAGAAGCACTAGACACACATTGCCCACGAAGTGGTAGAGAAGAGAGCTCTCCCGGTGAATCTGCAGCCGACATCTGCCACAGCAACAGGAGGGGGGGTACCTTGGTGCTGTCCGAGTGTATCATGTAATGTAAGAGCCGTAAAATACACCAAACGCCCGAGCTTGGCACCGACGGTCAGTCAGGTGGGTAACTACCTGGGTGGGAGGCTCCTTCGCAGTCCGTTTGTGCCTGTTCAAATGACAAGGCAACTTTTATGGAGGTTGTCCAAGAGGATTTCCTGCAACGCGTCATCTACCTAAAAGCGTTTGGTGCTTGGTCTTTCACTTCTTACGCCACTCGAGTCTGCGAAGAACATGAGGGGTCAATCTTGAGAGCTACCAAACCACACAACTCGATGATCCATCTTGGTCCTTCACTCATTTGCCCCGTCATCTCATCTCGGAAATAGCGGGGCATCTACTCACTGCCTTGGTTTCTCATCCAACGGTTATCCCAACAACACCTGGGGCTCACGGCCGAGCCTCAGCCAGCGCAGGTTTGAAAGGGCCGTCTCCAAAAACGCCGAAACGGCACTTCCTAGTCAAAGGTGTGTTCTTTGATCGCATTCCCCTGAAAGCCGCCTGCGTAGCTAGAGGAAGACGACAGTGCAGTGTGCTCAAACGCCCACGTCTTGCAGCCAGTCTTTTCAGCGAAGCCAGTGGCCCCGCACTCGATTCATTGACGTTTGCTCCCTCCACACCTCTATCGCCAGGTGTTCTATCAAACAACCTTGAGCCACGAGCAGCTGGCAACTTCGTGGTCCGTTTGGGAGATCCTCTCTTTTCCTGGTCGGGTTCTTGAAATACCCCCCGAGAAGCCGGAACTTTACAAATTTGGCATCAAAAGTAAACACCCCACCTTACCACATCTCCTGCTCTCTTCCAGATCATTTGCCCCTGATATCCTCCGTCTTGGGCTACAATTTTCCCACAGCCCACGGAGAATTTCCATTTTACCGTCTTCCAGACTCATCTCCCTCTAATGCGTGTGGACGAGGTTACGGTCCAACTCGGCGGCCTCGATGTTGACGCATTTCCCGCTCCTGCTAACTCGCAGACGCCAGTGACGCAAGGTACAGAAATGGCCGTGGCCGGGAGAGGTGCGTTCATTTTATTTCTAAACACGGTCTCTTGGACCCCAGATGTGCAGAAGCTCATCCTCAGTCCAGGCGGTCGCGTCGCGTCACGACTCATTCAAGACTGGCTTGCCGGCCGACCCGTACAAGCCATCCAAGCAGATGGCCTTGCCGATGCTCGAAACGACGAGCCCCGAACCGAATGCACTCCACTGCGCGTGTTTCCTCCGAGACCTGATGCCGGCCCTGACCACGACCTCCTCATTATCTCGTCCCAGAGCTACGATGAGGCACACGATCCCGAGGGCCTGGGGAGATCCCTTATCTCCTGCATGTGTAGGTATTGCCGCTGTCACTTCGCCTTTCACATCTGCCCCCCGGACGACAACATCACGCATCCCCAGCACCATTTTCGCGTCGACCACGCCGAATGGCACAACATCGACGGCCTGGATGCCGTCCAGCCTCAACAGCAGAATCCTTGCCTGGGTCAGTTCCGATATACGTGCACCGCCTGTGGCCTCACCATCCATCTCGAGATATCGCTGCCCCGGCTGAAGCCCGAGTGGATCAAGAAAATCATGGATGAGACCAGAGTCAGGGAGTCGCTTAGGATCGCCAGGGAAAAGGATCCTGACCGCTATGCGGACATAACTGCTGAGAAGGAGGCCCAACTTCTCACCGGCGCTCTTTACACCCTAAACCAGTACCTCAAGAACATCGTCGAAGATGACGGTACCGGCCCCCGCAAGAGGATTTCGCGCCGCAACAAGACGTTCCAGGTTCAGTTCGGCCTTGACTGCGACCCCATCTTCGTATACTTGGGATTTGAGCTGGAACACGACATCAACGCTGGCGAAACGTACTGGTTACCACCACGCTTGCAGCCTCACGATGGCAAAACGCCCATCGGTTCGAAGAGGGCGTTCTACGAAGATGTGCGGAGTGAGGTACAGAGCCTGCTCGACGACAAGCCGCCCGTCGACGGCCAGCCCGTGGTCAAGCCTGTCCTTTCCGCGCGGGACTCGCTAGAGAAGGCCCTCAGATGTGACAAGGGCCATCGGTCTGTCAGTACCCTTCCCGAGCGCCGAGATGAAGCCCGGCATTTTGCCACCTTGGGTGTCCCGGCCGACGCCGACGATGCGCTGCTCAAATTTGCCTACAACAGGCAAGTCGACACAGATCCAGACAATGCGGGGAGCTACCTTGAAGCGCTTGGGTACCTCGCTGGTCGTAGGTCAGAGGACCTGCAAATGTTTGTCTTCAGTCATCAGGAGGTGCTTGCCAAGGGTCACGAGTGGGGAAAGGACGCAGGCGCGCCGCCTCTTCCTCCTGACGATCGCGAGAAGCCATACTCTCACTTTGGCCTCACACGGGATTGCCCCGAGGAGCCAGCTTACTTTATTCGTGTCTATCGGACTTATCGGGATCAGTCCCCGGCCCAGAAATCGGACCATCGTCTTGCTCTGCTCGAGATCGCCATGGACAGGGACAGCGAGGAGCTGAGGCAAGAAGTGTTCGGAAACCCCATGGAACTCGCCGAAGCCTGCCAATTTCTTTCCGTTGATCCGCAGTGGCCTATGGACAGCATTGCAATGACAGCGCAGACCTCGGCCTCGGTATGTCCCGTGTTCCTAACCCCTTCCCCTTACCCCCTTCCCCGCGATGCATGTACCTAACCGGGCCGGCCACTAATACATATTGATTCAAAGGACTCCATCCCGGGTCGAACCGCTCTCGTCTTAATGGCTCTTGAAGCCATTTCGGCCAGCCGACCCCCAGATGATCCAAACCGCGACGCTTTTGAGGATGTCTTGGCCGAGCTGCGATCCAGCACCCAACCCCCGTTCCTCCAGGCCGGGTCAGCCATCGCTCATGGCCAGGATTCCGATGTTGAGCGCCCCCGCGAGGTCGTCGATCTGGACTTGCCAGTCGGTCTTGTCAATCTGCGCAACACCTGCTACCTCAACAGCATTCTGCAATACTTTTATTCTGTCAACATCGTCAGGGACCTGGCCTTCAACGAAGAATTACCCGTCATTGAGCCGACAGAAGAGAACCTCCGCAGAATTCTTCGTATAACCACCAGCAACCGCAATGGCAACACCACGACCGACTCGTCTGAGAAGGATGCCAGTCTTGAGACCGGGAGAGCATTTGTGGGCTACGAGTGTAAGCGTTCTTTCTTGTCTCCCTTTCAGTCTGTTTCAAGGGCGCACAACCGGTGCTGATTTGTTACTCCCAGTCACCCGCGAGCTGTCCATTCTGTTTCGTGAACTTGATGCAACCGGAGATAGCTCGATCTCTCCGAGGCAACGCCTAGCCAATGCCGCATTGCTCAGAGCAGGAACGGTGGTTTCTGTTGCCAAAGCAGTCACTGCGAGCGAAGCGACGAAACCACAGCAGGAACCCGCAGGAGCGACATCAAACGTCGCCACCGTGGACACTCCTATGGAGGACGTCGATAAATGCGAAGTCGCGAGCACCGGTAGTTCGCAGACGCTCGTCGACCAGCCAGACTCGCAAAGCTTTATCGCTGTTACGGCGGAAGGCACCGACTCTTTGAAGGAGGCCTTCACGGCTGTGAATGATCCTGCCGATCCCAAAGCTTGCCCAGCTGTTGATGGCACAGGCGATGATATCATGAGGAAGTCCAAGCTCACGATCGAAGAGCTCGCCGTGGAGCTTGACAAGCCGAATGTGGGATCAGATCAGATGGATGTTGATGAGGTCATGGGAAACGCAATCGAACATTTGCGGGCGGCCTTTAAAATATCCCATGCTGGCAGCTCCGATGCGATGCCCGATCCAATCGAAAAGGCCTTCTTTTCCACTTTTATCGACAACCGCAAGAAGGTCGGCGAGAAGGATTGGACTCGAACCAAGAGATCAGATCGTTGGGTGACGGCGTTTCCGCCTCGCTCGGGCACTCAGGATTTGTACGATGCCCTATCGAACTCGTTCGATCTCGAGTCCATGTCGAGCAATCTTTTATCCTTTACCACCATCGAACGCCCTGCTCCGCACTTCCATATTTGCATCCAGCGAAACGACGGACAAGGAAAGAACGCCAACCCCATCATCATTCCGGAGACGCTGTATCTCGATCGCTTCATGCACACCGAAGACACCAATTCGGAGTTGTCCAAAAAGAGGAGGCGTTATTGGGACATTAAGGCGAGACTCAGCCAACTAAGAGCCTCTGAGGAGCGTGAGGCCGGGGGCCAGCCGCAGGCGGACGGTCGCGCTTCCAACTCTGGTGCCGAGGTCGCCGATCTCACCACCGAAGAGGTCGATGGATACATGGTCATAGGAGGTCGTGATGCCCCGGCATCGGTGTTACCAGCGTTGAACACTGATTCACTGGACGGCCGATCCGGGGCTGGCGAGCTGACCCCCAACTCGGATTTGCAGGGCCTATTGGCAAAGTACGAGATTGTCCCGTACGAAGCCCCGCAGACAAATGCTGCAGGACCAACCCCGAACCTTGATGAGACATCGTCTTTCGCCCTGCCAGACCTCGACGAGTTTTGGGGCGGTTTTACCACCGAGGAGAAGGCTGAACGCGAGGCTCTCCTCGCCGAATGGGACGGCTTCTTCGACGAATTCCGCTCGGTTCCCTACCGCCTCCATGCCGTCGTGTGCCATGCGGGCAGCACCGCGAGAGCAGGCCACTATTGGGTTTGGATCCACGACTTCGAGCGCGATGTATGGCGCAAGTACAACGACACGACCGTCACTGTCCACCCCGTTGAATTTGTCTTTGAGCAGCTCAACACCAAAGGCGAGCCGTATTACCTCGCCTACGTCAAGGCTGACGAGGTCCACAACCTGGTCAGCGTCCCGCGCCGGAAGCCGCAGGACCCGCCTCCCGTGCCTCCGCGACCTCCCAGGGCGGTTCCGGAAGCATCCGCTAATGAGTCGGTCAACGGCCATGTGATGGTTTCGGTGGAGCAGGTTGAGGACGTGGAGATACAGCCGCCTCCGTATAGCTGGTGAGTGGTTGGAACGGAACCATCCCCGGAGGAAAGAACCGGCTTCGGCAATATTGCCATCAATTGACAACAACCACAATCGACTGCTCATTGGGCGGGGAGAGAAGCGTGGCACGCCAGAAGGCCGAGGGTTCATTTGCTCGATCATGAGAATGTGCCAGGCGTGTGGGATGGTTGGCATCCCGAGGCAGAGTGTATTCTGCCAGGTATAGAGGAGGGAGGGCATTGGAGCATCGAGAGGGTCAGGTGCATGAAACATCAATTGCCAATTGCGGAGCAGGAGTCAGACAATGCGTGTAGTTGTGCTGTCGAGTGAATGACGGCCGTGGACTGTTCAGACTCGAGATGGGCTGCCATTGGACTTCCGTTGTGATAGAGGTGCTTGGTTGAAGCTCAGAGGCGGAGAGGGCAGTTCACGTCTATTACCACACACTTCGCCTATGTGGCAGCGACGAGGACGATTCGAGAGACTGGGGGGAATTCCAATTCTTTGCACAGTTAAACAACCCTGACCATCGCCCATCCTCAACGCCCAGCCCAGTTACCTAGGTAGCCAGTGGTTCCCAATCCATATCCGTTTGACCAACAAAATCCTTCCACGAGCAAGACGACGGTGAATCCCAGAGCCGATACACGGCCATCCATGCAATTTGACAAGCCCCTCCGACGACAGCTAAGACACACACCCCAGAACTGATTACAAGGCCTTGATGCTCTGGAAGAAGGGGTTTGCCAGCAGTTTTTCATCGGCAGCCACCATCTCTCTCAGGCGCGCCACCATGTCTTCCTTGGACATGGACCCGGCGCGGACCTCGTCCTTCCAGCGGACGAGCACGTCCTTGAGCAGGGCGCTGCCCTCCTCGACGTCGCGCTTGCTGTACTCAGCCGCGGGCCCCCCGTTGCCGCTGTCATTGCCGTCGCCGCTGCCCTCCTGCCTGCTCGACGAAAAGTCCTCGAGCTCGTCGGCCTTGCGCTTGGCCATGCGCACCACCTTGTCCGGGAAGCGCACCAGCTCGGCGACGTGGATGCCGAAGCTCTGGTCGCACACGCCCGGCTCGACGCGGTAGAGCAGCGTGACCTCGCGCTTCTCGTCCGCCTTGGGCTTGTTGGGGCCGCCGCCGCCGCCGGCGCTGGCGCCGCTGATGTGGGCCGTGACGTGCAGGTTGCGCACCTGCGGGTACTGGTCGGCCAGGGCGGTCAGCTCGTGGAAGTGGGTGGCGAAGAGGGCGAAGCAGCCGATCTCGCGGACGATGTGCTCCGAGATGGCCCAGGCGAGGCCGAAGCCGTCGTAGGTGGAGGTGCCGCGGCCGAGCTCGTCGACGATGATGAGGCTTTCGGCCGTGGCAGACTTGAGAATGTTGGCCGTCTCGAGCATCTCGGCCATGAAGGTCGATACGCCCTTGAGCTGGCTGTCGCTGGCGCCGACGCGCGCCAGGATGCTGTCGAAGATGGTCAGCTCGGCCTCGCTGCACGGCACGAAGCAGCCGACCTGCGCCATGAGCGCGATGACGCCGATCTGGCGGATGTAGGTCGACTTGCCGCCCATGTTGGGGCCCGTGATGATGAGGAAGGACGACTTGTCGCGCGTGAGCTCAACGTCGTTGGTGATGAACTGGACGTCATCCTGCATCTCGAGGCACGGGTGCCTGGCTTCCTTCAGGATCGTCTGGCCCTCCCCGCGAGGGTGGATCTTGGGCCGGACGTAGGCCGTGGGCGCGTGGACGGAGCAGTGCGCGAAGGACACGATCACGTCCAGGTGCGCGAGGACGCCGGCCAGCCTCTCAAGGACCGGGCAGTACGATGCCGCCACGCCGACGACTTCGCTCACGAGGCCGCTCTGCGTCCTGTTGTAGGTCTGCGAGAGCTGATCAAACTCGCGGCGGTAGGCTTGCAGCGTCTTGGTCGTGAAGTAGACGCCGTTCTTCTGCGTCGAACACTCGAGGTAGCGAGATTTGTTCCGGATGCAGCCGGCTTCGGTCCGGGTCAGGCGCATGCACCATCCGTGGACCTTGTGGTTCTCGAGAAAGATCTTCTTGTCTCGCTCTTGGCCCAGGTCGCTCGCCGCGCTGGCAAACTCCTTGTCCATGTCGCTGCGCAGCTTGTCGAGCTTCTTGCGGATGATGCGCAGGCTGTCGTCGAACTCGGGCTTGATGATGAACTCGTGGTTGTCGAGGGCGTCCAGGTCCACGGTTGTCTCAACCATCTCCTGCAGCTTGGCGAGGCTGTCGGACAGCTCCCGAAGCTTGTTGGTGTAGGCCTCGTCCAGGGGATCGCGGTACGTCTCATCCATGACGCCCTCGAGCGTGCCGAGGAAGCCCGGGAGGCGGATGACAACCTGGTATACCCTCACGACATCCTCGAGGTTCGCCTTGTTGCGCTGGAAGCGCTTGGCCAGGCGGTAGAGGTCCGGAATGGCCCTGAGGTGCTCCTCCTGCATCGTCTGACGAAGCTCGGTATCGTTGGCGAAGGCCTCGACCAGCTGCTGGCGCTTCTCAATCTCCTCTTTGTCCATCAGCGGCTGCTTGAGCCACTGCGCGAGCAGCCGGCTGCCGAGCGGGGTCTTGCAGTGGTTCAGCAATCCGAACAAGCTCATGGTCTTGGAGCCGTCCCTCGCCCCCGGCATGAGGTTGAGAGCCTTGACGGCGGCCGCGTCCAGCTTCATGAAGTGGGCGAGGTCGTGTTGGTAGAGCTGGTACTGGCCGAAGTTGGAGGGGTCGTGGAGGACACCGAGGTACTTGATGAGGGCGGCGGCCGAGCCCATAGCAAGCTTGAGGTCGGTCTGCGGTAGCAAGGTCACCGACCTCTCGTCTTTCAGCAGCCGCGCCAGATCCTGCTCGATGTCCTTGGTCCCAAAGTCGCCGAGGGGCCGCTCCGTGATGGCCACGCCGCAGCTGTCGATGATTTGCCTCAGCTTGGCGAGCTCCGGGTCCTTGTCTTGCTTCTCCGCCTTCTCCACCTGGATCAGACACTCCTTCACGCCCAGCTGGATCAGCAGGGCCTCAAAGTTGGAGTAGAGGTCATTGTCGAGGAACTCGCTGACGCCCAGCTCCCTGACGCTGGCATCGCCGAAGCACACGCCGACGGCTCTCGCCTCGGATGCCTTGGCCGAGATCTTGACGGCCAGGATGACAGGGGCGCCCTCGGCCAGGTTGCCGATATCGTCCTCCACGTCTTGAAGATTGCCTGGTGATGCCTGCTTGGCGATCTTCCAGTTCATGCGCCCGTTGGGGCTCGCCCAGATCTCGACCCGCTTGCCCAGCTTGCTGAGCGCCTCGCGGAGAAACTGCCGGAAGACGGTCACGGTCATTGTGACGGATGGGAGGCCGGAGCTGTCATTGCGGCCGAGCTGGCGCACGACCGACGTCGTCTTGTAGACGGTGCGAGCGATGAAGTTGGCATTCTCGCCGTGTGCCGTGTACCAGTCGCCTCGGTCGAAGATGCGGATCACATCATCGCCCACGGCGGGCAGGGACTTGAAAAAGCGGATGAATCCATGTTCGTCGTCGACCTGTTGGTGACGGGACCCGGATCAGCACTCTGCTCCAGGGAGCCAGGGGGAGGGCGGCGGAAAGGCGGCATTGGGCACCTCGGGAGAGTCTCACCTTGAGCTCGGGTCGGGATGACATGGTGACGGCTGCGTGATGATTCTCGTGGCGGGATTTGTGCAGTCTAGGGTGGCATTGAGATCCGTCGTCATGCAAGTTTGGTTTCAAAGTGTTGGATCTCCTCGTCTGTCAGCGCAAGTCCCGTCATGCGTTTGGCTTCGCGGGCGTGGGGGGAGAGGGGGAAAGGGAGACGCGTTTTCAATTAAAGTCCGGAGCCCGGAGACGCGCCGAGGCGCGCCAAGCCATGGCCTTACATGGGCTGCAGCTCTCACCGCCCTTGAGGCGTGGGGCATTCTGCCCCCTCCCCCGGCCCCAGAAAATTCCTGCCCCACTTTGGAGCTTCCGGCATGCAATGTTTCTCTTCTGGGGCCCATGCTTCTTCCCCTCCTGTCTCATCACAACACAGAACACAGTCCAGGCCGGCCAACCCCGGAACTGCCTTTCAGCATCATGGAGGGATCGGAATCGGCACAAGTTGACGCCCCAGCAGCCGCCAATGGCAAGCGGAAGGCTGAGGGCGAGCTTGAGCGGGATGCGAAACGGACGACTCCGAGCAAGGAAGAAGAGCCAACGACACAGGATCAGGATCGAGCAGCAATCAGCGAAAACGGCACGCCGCAGGACAACGCCGCGACGGGCGCGGGGGACAAGCCATTGTCCAAGAACCAGCTGAAGCGCCTGAGGCGACAGCAGCAATGGGAGGCATACAAGGAGACGCGGAAGGCGAAGCGCAAGGAGAAACGCCACGAGCGCCAGGCCCGGAAGCGCGCCGAGAGGGAGGCGAAGATCGCCGAGGCCGAGGCGGCCGGCATCGATCCTGCCACCGTGCTGCACACCAAGGACCCCTGGAAACACCGCCCCGTTCCCGTGACCTTCATCATCGACTGCGATTTTGAGCAGTACATGCGAGACCACGAGATCGTGTCGCTGTCGAGCCAGCTCGTGAGGTCCTACGCCATGAACCGCAAAGCCAAGTACCAGGCCGGCTTGCACTTCAGCTCGTGGAAGGGCAAGCTCAAGGAGCGGTTCGAGACCGTCCTCCGCAACGCCCACCAGAACTGGAAGAACGTCAGCTTCCACGAGGGCGACTTCCGGGAGGCGGCGAAGCTGGCTCGGGAACAGATGACGGGCCCCGACGGGGGCGAGCTGATTGACGTGATCAGACCGAGCCAAGATGGCCTCAAGCAGCCATCCGGGACCGAGGCCGCTTCGACGGACCCGACCGAGATCGAGCCCGAGGGAGAAGACGTCGACAAGTCGGTCGTGTACCTCACCTCGGAATCTCCGTACACACTTGAGCGCCTCGAGGCCAACACGAGCTACGTCATCGGCGGCATCGTCGACAAGAACAGGGAGAAGGGGCTGTGCTACAAGCGGGCCAAGGACTTCAAGGTTAGGACCGCGAAGCTGCCCATCGGCGAGTACATGGCCATGCAGAGCCGTTACGTCTTGACAACGAACCAGGTGGTGGAGATCATGGCGAAATGGCTCGAGTGCGGCGACTGGGGCAAGGCCTTCTTGGATGTCATCCCGAAGCGCAAGGGCGGGACCCTGAAGAATGGAGGAGGTGGCGGTTCCGAGGAACCAGGCGAGGGAGGCGGCTCGGACGGGGCGTCGTCGGAGGAGAGCTCAGGGGAGGAGGAGGAGGAGGCGGAGGACGGAGCGGAAGATGCTACGCCCGAGGCTGCACCCTCTGCCGATACCAACCCGAGCCCTCGGCTCCAAGAGCCGACCTCTACGCAGGGAGTTTCGGGCGCACAGTAGGCGGGCTGTAAAGATACCCACGCATGCCATCGAATGGGGTTCTAATGAGCGAAATAGTCCGCGAGTGGCGGCATGCCTAACCCGGCCGTCTTCCTGGAGCCAATGTATACCGTCACCGAAACCGGCCGGCATCACCTTCAGACATGATGTTCCTATTCCCCTCAAGCTTGACGCTCAAAAGTCGAGAGATTCGACCTTGATGGGGACCTCCCCATCCTCCTCGCGCTCCCTCTTGATGCCCACGTCCCTCTCATCCTTCATCAGCGTCGTTACAAACGATCGGAAGTACTCAATATACGGCTTCAAGCTCGTCTTCTCCCAATCCTGGAGGTGCTTTACATCCTGGCTGCCCGCCGCCTCGCTCCCATGCTTCTCGGCCCACGCATCCATCTCGGCGATCAGTCCTTGCAGCGTCGGCACGGCGAACGGGTCAAAGGCCTCGAGGTCGCGGTGGTCGATGGGCACGCAGACCTGGCCCGTGCCCGGGTGGACGACAAAGGGGCTCTTGAGCAAGTGGTTCAGCTTCTGCGACACGGCCGCGTCGAGGCGCGGGTACGTGAGCTCGAGCAGCACGTCCTGCTTGGCGTCGCGCAGGTCGCGCGGGTCGAGCGAGCTGCTGGCCTGCGTTTGCGCGAGCGTGTCGATGTCGGCCCACTTGGCCGCCGACGAGCGGCCGGGGGAGGCATCCCACTTTTTGCGCAGGGCTTCGCGCAGCTCGGTGTCGGGGATTTGCTGGAGAAGAACCTCGGCCTTGTCGGGGGCTTGCCAGGGGTCTTGGGTCTCGAGGACGTCGTGCTGGAAGTGGCTTTTGAGTATGTCGATGCTTCGGCTACCGGCGAGGCGGGCACGTTAGCGCGGCTCGGGCGAGAACCAGGAAGCGAGAGATGGGCACATACGCTAGGTGAGGATGCAGAGGACGGCGAAGGTTCACCCGTTTCCCCCCCTGCTTGCCGCCGCTCATGATGTCGAAGTAGCTCGTGATGGCCTTTCTCTGGTTGTCGCTCAGCGACCTGGCCTTCTTGTCGCAGACCCAGGCGTGGATACCACGACGACCCGAGAAGACCCAGAGAATGTGGTGAAAGCCAAAATCCTCCCGCAACGCCGCGTCCAGCACCTTGATGGCCATGGTGGTAAACTTCCAGCACTTGTGGCAGATCTTGGTCCCGCTGCAGCACGTCCGGACGTCGTCATACTCTGTTAGATCGATATCGAAGCACAACTCCTTCGCCAAGGGCTGGAAGGCGGTCGAGTTGCGGAAGGTTTTGCGGTCCCGAGGATCTGCCGTGTAGACGGGGCCGATTTCGATACGCCGCGGCATCAGGCGCAAGACGTCTCTCCGGAACCTGGTCGAGGGTCAGCGAGCGGCCGGGCCGTTTGGCGGGGAGAGAGAGAGGATGCTGACAGGTCCGAGGTCTTGTAGGATTGGTAGCGCATGACAGCATCGTTGTGCAGCCACAAACTGAACTCGCGGTGCTTGAAGTCGTTTGTCGGGACTGGGCTGTGGTTCAGCCACTGGAACATGTATCTCCAGGGGAAAAAGCTCTGGTAGTATATCCGGAGGAGCTCAAACGCCGCGTCCTTGTTGGGACCCTCTCTGCTGTGCGATTAGCGCGCCGTGTAGGTATCTCGGGGTTCCTGGACGAGGTGCCTTACGCAGCAGGCTCTTGCCCGTTTGCGGGGTTGTTAGAGGTGATGAACTCGTCATCATCCGAGTCCATGTCGTCAAACAGCTCCTCCAGCTTCACGTCGCCCTTGGATTCCTGCTTAATCTCGACCCCGATGTCGTCCTCCTCGGCTGTCTTGGGCGAGGGGGGCTTGGCTGACGGCGAAGCAGCCCCCACGGCTCCCTGGGCTTCGCTGGCCTCGACCATGACCGTGTCTTCGTCCGCCGGAGAGCTGCTCGTCGCAACGGCAGGACCGTCTTCGTCCATGGGGATCGCTGCGGCATGGTTGCCGTCGGATTCGGCGGGGGGAGGGTCGGAGGGTGGCATCTCGCTTCTCGAGGTCGATGGATGTTGCTGGCGAGACGTCCACTGGGTGTCTTGAACGAAGAGTGGGCAATCAAAAATCGTTGGCCGGCTTTGGTCTCCCAACGATCAGGGTACGGCAACAGAGTTGGGTCGCGGGGCTGCAATGCTTGATGGTGACAGGTCCAGTCTTCGGGACGCGCCAAGCATCGCGGGAAGCGTGTCGCGCGTAAATGGGGTGGGTCCCGGCCCAGAGCAGCCGGGCGCGTTGGCCCCACCGTTCTCCAGAGGCTCGGTCCAAGGTGGATACCTCGCCTTGGCGTCCCTGTTATCGTTCACTAGCGTACACCGTATGTACTGTGAGGTAAGGTAGGCCCATAGGCTGGTTCCGAGGTTGGGCACTCCCCCCCCCCCTCTCCCCTTGGCCGTCCCAACGTCATCGCTCAGGTCGGCGCTAGGCCGTTGAGCAGACCGCCTTCCTTCCCTCCTCGTCTTCCTCCGGATGAAACACCGCCATCCGTCTGTGCGGCTCACCACCGATCGCCCAAGCCCCTAGCCTCCTCAACCCGAGCCGAGGAGAGCTGGTTGCAACAAAGAATCCCGACAATGACCCGCCTCCGCCTCACAATTGAAGACGGCAAGTTCTGGGACGCCCAGGGCAGGCAGGTCGTGCTCCGAGGCATCAACGTCGCCGGCGAGGCCAAGTA
Source organism: Remersonia thermophila (assembly GCF_042764415.1). Taxonomy (NCBI): domain Eukaryota; kingdom Fungi; phylum Ascomycota; class Sordariomycetes; order Sordariales; family Chaetomiaceae; genus Remersonia; species Remersonia thermophila. The sequence continues at coordinate 1,237,435 of NC_092219.1, forward strand.
TCCCAGCCGACCCGACCAGCCCTCGCACATCGGCTCCGACTTTTTTGACGGCGACAATGTGAGCTTTGTCGGCCGGCCGTTCCCCAAGCACGAAGCCGATCTGCACTTCTCGCGGTTAAAGCGATGCGGCTACAACACGATCCGCTATGTCTTTACCTGGGAGGCCATCGAGGCCGCCGGTCCGGGCATCTACGATGAGGCCTGGATAGACGAGACGATCGAGGTGCTGCGGGCGGCTAAGAAGTATGGCTTTTATGTCTTTATGGATCCCCATCAGGACGTGGTACGTTGTGCTCGTGCTACTCGCCGTTGACCTCCCTCCGCAGCATCGCCCTGTCGGCCCTCTTGGCATGGCGGCTGCTGACCTTTGGGCTTCCTAGTGGTCACGATTCTCGGGCGGCTCGGGTGCCCCCATGTGGACGCTGTACGCCGCCGGCCTCAACCCCCAGAGCTTTGCCGCAACCGAGGCTGCCATCGTGCACAACACGTACCCGGACCCCGACAACTTCCCCAAGATGATCTGGTCGACCAACTACTACCGCCTGGCTGCCGCCACGATGTTCACGCTCTTTTTCGCCGGCAGAGACTTTGCCCCCAAGTGCATCATAGACGGCATGAACATCCAGGACTACCTGCAGGGCCGTTTCCTCGGCGCCATCGGCCACCTCGCCAAGCGGATCCACGACGCGGGCGACATCCAAGATGATGTCGTGTTTGGGTGGGAGAGCCTGAACGAGCCCAACAAGGGCATGATTGGCTACGAAGACATCAGCGTCATCCCCAAGGAGCAGGCTCTCAAGAAGGGCACGTGCCCCACGATATGGCAGACGATGCTCACGGGCTCCGGGCGGGCGGTCGAGGTCGAGACGTGGGACATGGGCGGGCTGGGCCCGTACAAGGTGGGACGGGCCCTGATCGATCCCCACGGCGAGACGGCCTGGCTCCCGGCGGGGTACGACGAGTCGCGATACGGCTACAAGCGCGACCCCGGGTGGAAACTGGGCGAGTGCATCTGGGCGCAACACGGCGTGTGGGACCCGGCGACGGATACTCTCCTCAAGAAGGACTATTTCCGGAAGCACCCGGCGACCGGGGACACCATTGACTATCCCTACTTCACCAACACCTATTTCATGGACTTGTTCCGCAAGTATCGCGATGTGGTTCGGTCGCACCACGAGAATGCGATACTGCTGCTGCAGGGCCCCACGATGGAGCTCCCGCCGCTGATCAAGGACACGCCGGACGGCGACGACCCCCGTCTTGTCTATGCCCCCCATTGGTACGACGGCATCACGCTCATGACCAAGAAGTGGAACAGGACCTGGAACGTCGACGTGATAGGCGTCCTTCGCGGACGCTACTGGCATCCGGCCTTCGCCATCAAGGTGGGCGAGGCGGCCATTCGGAACTGCTTCCGGGACCAGCACGCAGCCATGCGGCAGGAGGGCCTCGACCGCCTGGGAAATCACCCATGCATCATGACCGAGTTCGGGATCCCGTACGACATGGATGACAAGCACGCCTACAAGACGGGCGACTACTCGAGCCAGTCGGCCGCTATGGACGCCAACCATTTCGGGGTGGAAGCCGCCGGCCTGGAGGGCTACACGCTGTGGCTGTACAATGCCAGCAACAACCACGACAGGGGGGATCAATGGAACGGCGAGGACCTGTCCATCTTTTCTGTCGACGACAAGCCGCTGCCCGCCTCGGCACGCCCCAGCACGCCCACCCCCCGCGCGTCGACGGCGTCGTCGTCGTCGTCGGCGGCGGCGGCGGCGGCTCAAAGAAAGGAGGTCGATGACGACGGCAGCGTCACGCCTGCCAACCTCCGGCGATCCATCACCAACCCGTCGATATCGTCCGATGCCACAACCCGCAAGCCCGAGCTGACGGCATCGCCGGGCTACCGGGCGGCCGAGTCGTACGTGCGGCCGGCGCCCATCTCGGTCGCCGGGACCATCACGAACTACGGGTTCGACCTCCAGCAGTGCGTCTTCACGCTGTCCATCAAGGCGCCCAAGACGGCAGGCCCGGACGCGCCGACCGTGGTGTTCCTGCCGCCCTACCACTTCCCCAAGGACGGCTGCTCGGTCGAGGTGAGCTCGGGCAAGTGGGAAATCAGCAGCGACGAGGACGAGACGGTGCTCATCCAGCGGTTGCGGTGGTGGCACGGCGAGGGCGAGCAGACGCTGCGCGTCTCGGGCGTCATCCAGAAGCACAACATTGGCGAGGGCGTGGAGGATGCCGGGTATTATGAGCAGTGCAACCAGGGGGCGTGGAGCAGCTGCTCCGTCATGTGAGAGAGGCCGCTCGGGCGGACGAAGCGAGCCGAGGGGAGGACAGCTGGCGAGGCACATGTGGCGCTATGGTTTTGTGAGACTCGTTGTCGCATGGTCGGGTTCGGCAGGAGTTTGGGGCGTGGCTTGGCTACACGACGAGAAGCTCGGTTGGGTTGATGAGCATCCGCTGTGAATGAACGGGGAAGAGCAGCAAGCTCCGTGTTTTGAGACAGAGTGGAGGACATGACTCCTGGATTCCATGGGGTACCTAGGTAGTTTCTATCTGATGGGTATTATAGGATGATCTGGCTCCAATACATAATTTCAAGATGGTTTCTTCCTCAAGGGTTCCGCCGTCTAGAATACATTCTCCACGATGCTCTTTTGGTAGCCTCGCACCCCCATCGGGCGGTAAAGAGAAAGAAAAAGGCCGGATGATGGATCCATCAGGCGTTGGGTTTGATTTGCGGCGTTCCCAGCTCTCTTTGCTGGGAGCGATGCGGCCTATCATACCTCAGGAACCCTTACCACCTGAGGTGGGTGGTGTTGGGATATGTTTCTAACCTAGGTACCTAGGCAAGGTAGAGGTAACAAAGGAATGTCCTCCTGCCTTGCTTGGTCAGCGGGAACTGCCCTAGTGCTCTGTCTGCCCCGATAACCTCAGCCGCTCCGCATTTTGGTCGGAGCATGAAGAGCATGAAGCGATCCGAGTCATGGCATGTCCCCGTTTCGGGCGGTGAGATGGTTTGCGAAGTCGCAGTTTAGCGCGGTAGCGGCACCCAGAGACGGCAGCTTCCAGGTTCCATGGGGCATGTTGCCAAGAGAGGTGCTGTGGTACCTACATGCTATAGTTACTGTGTATATAGGTACTGTGCACAGTATCACTCGGTGGTTTGCCCCGAACCCTGCAGACCTACGTATGTACTGCTTAGGTAGTAGATTGCCCCTCTGTTTCTGTTGCCGCGACGGCTCAGCAGCATCCAGCCACGGGCTCCTCTGATAGGCCTGCTACCCGAGGCTCGGCGCGTAGCAATCGCTCAGGCCAACTGAAGCAGCTGCAATGCGCGCAGTCACAGCACACCTGGCATGCCATTGGAGGGCTGGAGGGCACCTGCTGCGTAGGTACGCAGTAGTTGCATGCCTCCACCAACCCGAAGCGCTGCCGCGCAGCGCCTGACAAATGGACAAAGACGGGCCACAGGAAGAGACAGGGGCGACGGGACGGGGGAAAGAGGAGGGGGAAAGGGGAACCCGGGTTAGCCTAGTTCGGCAGCCGTCCTTGTCCCCACCCCTCCCCGGCCCCAAGAGTGAGCGGAGGACGGGCCACTTGGGGGGGGGGGGGGGGAGGGGGCGGCAGCCGCCTGAAGAGCTGCCATCGTTTCCAACCTGAGGTGGACTCGTTGGAAACCCGACCATCGTCAACCGCCACGGCAGCAAAAGGTGCGATAGCTGTTGGCTCTGGTCAGCCTCCAAAAGATCTTTGTCGAAAGGACCATCCCTCTGCGAACACCGGGCTGCGTTGTGCGGCCCTGTTTCTCCGCATCAACTGCGCTCGGCAGGAATCCGACGCTGACATCTGAAGACACCCCCCTCGACTTATCAGGTCACCCATTCGAGAGCGGACGAATTGTGTCGGCCAACCTGGCCGTCGCTTGCGCCTTGCAACGCCAACCTCTTTGGCCCCGAGCGCTTGTTGACATGACCAGCTGGATGAGCAAGAGTTCCTAACAGCGAACATCAGGCGCAGCGACGTTTGCGCAAGGACAAAACGCCTTCACCGTCCGCCGCCCCGTCAGCCTGTCGGCGGTCGGTCGGCAACGGAACCACACCATCGCACTCCCCCGCGGCTCTGCGAGGTCTCGAGTGCCCGTACCCGCCAACCCGCCGATCTCTCCGCCTTCAACCTCGACGCCTCGGACCATCTCCTTCGAACCTAGTCCAGCCTTTGTCCGCGCGTAAGCTCTGGTGCCAGCCATGTATCAAAATGGCCAGCGCGATGCCACCCGGCCCTTTCATGTGCCGCCGCCTCCCCCACCCATGTCGCCGCCGCCCTCGGTCGGTCTTCCCAACATCATGACCATACCTCCCCCGCCGCCGCGATACCCGAGCGCCGCTGGCAACGTTCTGCTCCCTCCTCCCCCGGGACCTCCGCCCAACCCATCGTTCCCGGCGAGCGCGATCCAGCCCCCGAGCGCGCTCGGCAGCGCGCCATGGCATGGGACGTGGGGAGGACGCTCCTACGATGGCCGGGGCACGTTCAACATCCCCCCTCCCCCGCCAACCGCAAACAGCTCCGGCGCCACCGTCTTGCAGACCTACAACCCCAAGCTGCACGCCCAGGCCGTCGCCGCCGCGAATGCCGCAACCTCGTCCGCATCGTCGTCCTCGCTCAAGATGAGCGCAACCTACATCCCGCAGGGGGATACCTATGGAGAAGGCGTCGGCATCCCGGGCCTCGGAATCGACGATACCACGAGCTGGGGAGGCGGCCTTGACTCGGCCACGGCCACTCCGCTCGAAGAGACGTCGGGGCGCGACAGGCTCTACGCATCGGCCATGGGTCAGAGGATCCCGTCGAGCACCGCGAACGCCGGCTCGTCGACCACGTCTTCTTCCTTCTCCTCGGTGTCGCCCGAGTTGGCGGCTCAGTGGCCCATGGAGAATGTCCTGACGTGGTTAAAGGCGAACAGCTTCACGCGCGAATGGCAAGAAACCTTCGAGATGCTGAACATTTGCGGTGCTCGGTTCCTCGAGCTCGGAAGCAGCCACGGCGGGCGCGGGAACTTTGGCATGATGCACCAAGAGGTGTACCCGCTGCTGATGCGGCTGTACGCCAAATCGAGCGGAGGCTGGGATCAACCAAGAGAGCGGGAGGAGGCGAAAAGGTTACGGCGGCTGATCCGCAGCATCGTGACCGGAAAGCCGGTCGACCCCTCCAAGCTCGCCCCAGGACATGCCCGCAAAGAGTCGTCGAGCGCCGTTGCCGCTGCCGCTGCCGACTCTGCCGAGTCGCCCAACACCCCCGTCAAGCACGTCGGCGGTGGCTTCGGCGGGAGGAGGTTCTCGCAGTCGCGCTCAGGGACGATGCAGACCTCCGAATCGAACCACCGGAACGTCATGAAGAACATCGACACCGACATCGCCCGCCGGCACAGCCCCAAGCTGAGCGAGTCGGGCGAGCCGGGCTCCTTTACCAGCTCAACGCTCCTGGGGAGGGACAGCCCCAGCGGCAGCCCGGTCCCCCAGTCGGGCCTCCTGCCTCCTTCGTCCACCGCAGGCAACGCCTCGGCGTCTCCCCGCTCGAGCGTGTTTGGCCACCGCAAGCGCAGCAGCACCGACTCGGTGTCTTCCAATGCTGCGATTTATGGATCGGGCATCCCCGCGGACGCGGCGGCCATGCTGAACAGCGGCATGAACATCGCCGAGGTGGTGAACGCGACCCGCGAACGGCGGAACGGCCCAGATGACGCCCGGCTCTCGCCGCAGGACTCGGGGGACAGAAGCGCGGGAGCGGATCCCCCGGGCAGCGCAAAGGGCTCGCTCTTGTCCTTTTTCCGCTCCAAGAAGAAGGGCGACGACCACGATTCGCCCACCAGCCCCGTGTACCATCTCAAGACGCACCTGCCGAGCTTTCGCCACGGCAACGGGAGCGAGAGCTCGCTGGACCGGCCCTCTTCGAAGCGCGGAAGCAGCGATCGCCTCTTCATCCTCGCAACGGCCGATTGCTGGAACTACCGCATGCTGGACGTCACGGACGTGACGTCGGCCGAGGAGCTGCGGCAGCTGGTTTGCATCAACCTCGGCCTGCCCGACAGCGACGGCGCGCAGATCTACCTGACCGAGCTGGGCAAGTTCGAGCACGAAAAGGAGGATCCCCTGGACGACGCAAGCCTCATTGCGGCGAAAAAGCACATGGGAGACGCGCTTGGCACGCTCAAGTTTTTCGTGCGGCCCGGCGGGCTGGGCCCTGGGACCCAGACGTCTCCCTCCGGACATTTGACCGTGCCCATGGACGAAGAGGCCTATACCAAGCTGAACGGCGGCGTCCGTCCCCGGTCGCGGTCTTCACCCCCCACCTCGCGCCAAAACACCCTTGGAGGCCGGGACCAGAACGAGAAGGTGCTCACGGCCGAGGCCATTCAGTACCGGACGGAGCAGCTTCGGAAGCAACAAGAGTACCTCGCCAAGCGCGAGCGCCAGCAGCAGCCAGAGGCCAAGGAGGGCAGCCCGTCGTCAGAGGCCGCGCAGTATGGCATCGTGGGCAGGAACGTCAACTTTGATCACCCCAGGTCCTCGCCCTACGACGAGAGGAGGATCGACCTGCTCCCAAAGAGAAAGGCGCCGGCTCCGCCCGAAGATCCGTCCGCCACGCTGCTCAAGGCGAACTCGCTGAGCAAGAAGCACAGCTCGCGGTCGGCTCACGGCAGCTGGGACGGCGGCCGCCCCAAGCGCTTGTCGTCCGAGGGACACGAGGACGCAGCTTTCGAGAAGCAGAAGAAGCGGGCCGGCATGCCGAACCCCGAAGGCGGCATCCACGGCTTGCTTGTGGGCATGGGCGGCCGAATGGCTGGCATCGGGCACCCCGCGGCCAGCGGCCACAGGGCCCTGTCGCCGAACCGGGTGTCTTTTATGCCCGCGACGACCGAGGAGACGAAAGAAAAGGGTAAGGATGTCGCCCCCGCCGCAACAGCTTGGTCGGCAGGCACAGACCAGCCCCGATGGCAGATGCTAAGACCATCTCTCGTAACAGAACGCGGGTCGCCGCCCGGAAACGTCAGCCTCAACACCCACCGCCCGAGCCATTCCTTCCCCGTGGACGCCAGCAGCAGCAGCAGGCCGAAATCGCACGGCCCAGATGTCGACTTTGAAGGGAACGACGTCCGCTTTTCTCAGGCGACTACCGTCGGCGATAAGCCTGGCAACGACGAGTCGGACGACGACTCGGACGACGGCCTGTTCGCCGTCCCGATCAACAACCCCGCGGCCAAGAAGCCCGGCGACGGCGAAGGATCCGGCGTCAGCGGGAAGCGGCCGAGCCTGCGGGTCAACACAAGCAGGTCCAAGAAGACGCAGTCGGTGGCCTTCCGGTCGCCTCAGTCGGACCATGACGATGGCGCGAACGGTCAGTCGTCGCGCCGCACTCCCGGCACGCCGGGCTCCGAGAGCTGGGATTCGGAAGAGCGCGAGAACAAGCTCAGCCGTCGCAAGTCGTTCATCGAGAAGGACATCTGGGCCAACCGTCCGCCGACCGAGGCGCTCATCAACAACCTCGAGGACTTCTTCCCGAACGTCGACGTGGACCAGCCGGTGTTCGAGGAGGGCGACGAGCTTGACTTGGGCACCTCGCCCATCGCAGAGGGGGACGAAACAGGCCAGGGGTCGGCGGTGCCGCCGATGCCTCCGCTGCCGTCCGGCCTATCGTCGGCCCAGGGCAAGGCGTCCAACTACAACGAGAGCGATACGCTGGGCTCGGACGAGTCCACGCTGAAGGCGCTGGACTCGCGGCCCGTGTCGATGCAGACGCTTGCGCACCGGAGCGTGCGGCGCTCCGGGGGCCTGGGCCGCATGAAGTCGATCCGAGAGGTCGCGCGCGGCGCGCACGAGGCGAGCAAGCGCTACACGCAGTCGGCGGGTCAAATGCAGGCGCAGACCTCGGGCGTGGACAAGAACACGACGCTGCTGCGGCGCAAGAGCACAAAGATGTTCAACGCCAACATTGTACAGATCCGGCCCGAGCGCGGGTCGCTCCAGATGGTCATGAACGGCCTGACGACGATCCCGCAAGACACCCTGCCGCAGCAGAGCAGCAGCAGCAGCAGCAACAACGTGCCGAAGCGGCAGACGACGTTCCGCTGGTTCAAGGGCCGTCTGATCGGCAAGGGCACGTTCGGGCGGGTCTACCTCGGCATCAACGCCACCACGGGCGAGTTCCTGGCGGTCAAGGAGGTCGAGGTCAACCCCAAGGCGGCGCAGGGCGACCAAAAGAAGATGCGCGAGCTGGTGGCGGCGCTGGACCGCGAGATCGACACGATGCAGCACCTCGACCACGTCAACATTGTGCAGTACCTGGGGTGCGAGCGCAAGGAGACGAGCATCTCCATCTTCCTCGAGTACATCCCCGGCGGGTCGATCGGGTCGTGTCTGCGCAAGCACGGCAAGTTTGAGGAGCCGGTCGTGGCGTCGCTCACGCGGCAGACGCTGTCCGGGCTGGCGTACCTGCATCGCGAGGGCATTCTCCATCGCGACCTGAAAGCAGACAACATCTTGCTGGATACGGACGGCACGTGCAAGATCAGCGACTTTGGCATCAGCAAGAAGACGGACAACATCTACGGCAACGACAAGACCAACTCGATGCAGGGGTCCGTGTTTTGGATGGCGCCCGAGGTGGTGCGCTCCGAGGGCCGCGGCTACAGCGCCAAGGTGGACATCTGGTCCATCGGCTGCGTGGTGCTCGAGATGTTTGCCGGGCGTCGCCCGTGGGCTCGCGACGAAGCGGTTGGGGCCATGTACAAGATTGCCAACGGCGAGGCGCCGCCCATTCCGGACGACGTGCGCGAGACCATCAGCCCGATCGCCATTGCCTTCATGCTGGATTGCTTCACCGTGTAAGTCTCCTTTCTCCTCCGTGTCCTCTCTTGGGTCGTTCCGAGCTGACGCGGTTCTGCTTCGGCCGCAGGGACCCGTCCGACCGTCCGACCGCCGACGTGCTGCTCTCGCAGCACCCGTTCTGCGAGCTGGATCCTAACTACAGCTTCTACGACACTGACCTCTATGCCAAGATCCGGCCAACGCTCCAAGGCTGGTGGAACGGATGAGGGGGATGGGCGTGAGGCTAAGAGGAGCAGGCAATGCGTGACTTTGGATGTATTTGGCTTTGTTGTCTGACGTGTGTTGGTTGATATCCCCTGTCACTGCTCGTCCGTTGATTTTGTGTCGTTCATCTCTGGGGACAAGTTTTTACCGGGATGTTGGGGGTCTTTCTGGGCATCCTTGGTGATCTGTTTTTCTTCTCGTCCGGGAGGGTTCCACCGTGACATATCTTTGGTCTTGCCAGGGGCTTGGATGGGCTGGTATGCTTTGCCTACCTGAGTTCCCCATGACGTGTTGAAAGGTTCGTAGCCATCCGATCTCGCCGGAACGAGGTCCAATCGAGGAGTACTGGTACTATGGGCTCAACCTTCCCCGCATTTTTGTTCGTGTCGGGCTGGGCAATTCAGAAGGGTTTCATTGATGCTCGGACCGAGCCAAATGGTGTGTCTGGGTAAATGGGGGGGTTTTCCCAGCCACCTCGCTGGACAGTTTTGCCACTGTTCATGCTGATGCCGCCCTCTTGGGTTTGCGTTGAGTTGAGCGTAGAAGGGGTACAAGGTGTCACAGAACCGGGCTGTCTTGATCGTCGTTGGACTTGGAAGCCAGTCACTATACTACGCCTTGGAAACGTCGTACGTACCATACGGCACCTACCGTACGTCCACAAGCATGCCACTAGTGCCCAGTGTCTGTCCGCTTTCGGGAGTTGACACCCCGGCGGCGGCGGCCATGTTTGCGTTGTGTTGGGTTGAACACAGTACTTGGTGCCTATGGGACGGTATACGTACTGTATCGTACAGTTCGTACTTTGTTCAGACCGGACGACTTACGTAGGTGCATGAACCTCCGTGGAGCCAGTCACCGCCCCTGGAGCCGCGCCAAGTCGTTATGAAGGGCGCCAATCCTTTGGATGAATTCAGGGACCTGTGGGGACGGCAGAAACCACATGCTGCTGGGCACCTTTTGTTGGTTTTCCAGGGTGCATTTCCGCTTCGGTGTCCAACTCTGAGCTCTCCCTCCCTCTCTCGCTTGGTGTGTGTATGAGGAGGGTACGTGCGCGCGCGCCACCCTCTGACTTTTTGATCTTGCCGTTGCTCTGCAAGCCTCTCTCCCATTCCGAGCTCGCTGCGCGGGCCCCTTTTGTCTTCTGCTTTGCACCGCTGGCTGCCGTCTGATCACCCGCAGCTGTCGTCCGCTTCGGCATCCTGCGCGCGGCCCCGTGTGGAGCGGGAATCCATCCGCCTCTGTCCCCTGTGAAAGTTGGCCACGGCCACGTGGAGGACCACCAACAAGAGAGAAGAGAATATGGATTCTGCCTAGATTCTGGGTAGGATAGACCATTTGCTTGATTCCCCCGGCGTCATCTCCTCGGGAGGCAACAGGGACCAAGAGGAGGGTCATCTCTGGCGCGATACTCTTCGGCATCGTTTCCTCCGAGCTCACTTCACCCACGCCCTTTGAGTGACCCCCGCTGCCCCTGAGGTACGGGCATCTCGCCAACTGCCGCCGCCATGTTTCGCTTTCGGCGATATCGTGCGCTTGTCGTCTGCGCCTTCGTCATCACCGTCCTGCTCTACCACGTCTCCAAAAACTCGCAATGGGACCATTCGAGGGAGATGTGGCACCCGGGGCCCAAGTCGCGGCCTCAGCGACCGCTGGATAACCAGCCCAACCCCGACCTGGGCGCGGCCGGCAAGGTCCCGCATGGGGTCAAGGCGCCCACGAAGACGCAGGCACCGCCAAAGACCACCCAGGCCGCCACCGTGCCCGATAGGAAGCTGCCGTCCCACCACGATGGCTCCCCGAAGCGGCCCGTCGTCGGCGATTCTGCCGCGGAGCAGCAGGATGGAGACGCCGCCCCAACCTCGACGGCCATCCACTGGAAAAAGCCCAAGGAGTGGTTCCCCATCCCCGAGCAGGAGCTCATCATGCTGCCCACCGGAACCCCCAAGCGCGTTCCGACCATCCAGTTCGCCTTTCCCAAGGAGTCGCCCGCGGACAAGGAGAAGCGTGAGGAGCGCCTGGCCAAGATCAAGGCCGAGGCCAAGCGCGCCTGGTACGGCTACCGAAAGTACGCCTGGACTCATGACGAGCTCACCCCGGTGACCAAGGGAGCCAGAAACCCCTTCTGCGGCTGGGCCGCCACCATGGTCGACTCGCTCGACACGCTTTGGATCATGGGCCTGAAGGACGAGTTCGAGGAGGCGGTCGAAGCCGTCAAGGACATCGACTTCACCACGACGCCTTGGCGCGATGACATTCCCGTCTTCGAGACCATTATCCGGTACCTGGGCGGCCTGATCGGCGCCTACGACGTGACCGGCAGGGACCCCAAGTACCGCTCCCTGCTGGACAAGGCCGTCGAGCTGGCCGAGATCCTCATGAGCGTCTTCGACACGCCCAACCGGCTGCCTATCCTCTACTACAGCTGGAAGCCCGAGTTCAACGTGAACCCCAAGCGCGCGTCCACGAGCGCGGGCGTCGCCGAGCTCGGCTCCATGAGCATGGAGTTTACACGTCTCGCGCAGCTCACCGGCAAGCACAAGTACTACGACGCCATCGCCCGCATCACCGACGCGTTCGAGGACCTCCAGAACCGCAAGGGCGCCACCGCCATCCCGGGCATCTTCCCAGAGAACCTGGATGCCTCGGGCTGCAATCGGACCGCGGCTCGCCTGCAAAAGCAGGCTGCCCAGAACCAGGCCGACGATACCCTCTGGCAGCGATCCCTTGCCGGGGGTTCCGGGAGCGGCCAAGATCCCGCGGTCGCGTACGACGTCCAGCCGAACGCCGAACCGGGGTCCGGGGATTCTCATCCCTTGCGCAAGCGACTGCCGCCCCAGAGATATCCGGCTTCGTTCAGGTCCTCGGGCCTCCCGGAGGGCTGGGACTGCGTCCCCCAGAACCTGACGGGCTCCTCAAGCTACGCCAGCGGCGCCGGTTCGTACAGCATGGGCGGCAGCCAGGATTCGGCCTACGAGTACTTCCCCAAGCAGTACCTCCTCCTCGGCGGCTTGGTGCCCAAGTACCGCACCATGCACGAGAAGACGGTTGACGCCGTCAAGGAGTACCTCCTCTTCCGGCCCATGGCCGAGGGCGACCCGGACGTCCTGTTCTCCGCCAAGGCCTACAGCTCCGACGGCACCACCAAGCAGCTCAGCTACCAATGGGAAGTGACGCACCTGACCTGCTTCCTCGGCGGCATGTTCGGCCTGGGCGGCAAGATCTTCGATCGCCCGGACGACGTCGAGATCGGAAAGAAGCTGGCCGACGGCTGCGTCTGGGCGTACGACGTGATGCCCACGGGCATCATGCCCGAGTACGCGACGGTCCTGCCATGCCGGGACATGGTCAACTGCAAGTACGACGAGAAGGAGTGGTACAGAGCCCTCGATCCCAACTACGACATGCGCGACAGGCAAGCCGCCGAGTACTACGAGAAGCTGGATCAGTGGAAGAAGCAGGAGGAGAAGTGGAATAAGGAGCAGGCGCTCCAGAAGCAGGCTGCCGAGCAGGGCCGCCGGTCCGAGGCCGACAAGGAGGCTGCCGCTCGGGCGGCGGGACGGAGCGAACAGCCTGCTGCCGATGCCGCCGAGGATGCCCAGCAGCGTCCTGAATCAGGGTTCCAGAAACGCGATGTCGATGCCAACGGCGCCCCGGTGGAGAAGCAATGGGTGCTCCCGCCGAAGCCCGTCAAGCCAGAGTCGCACCTCGAATACGTCACGGCAAAGATCAAGAGAGAGCACATTCCCTCTGGATTCGTCTCGCTCAACGACAAGCGGTATATCCTCAGGTAGGCCAAGATCCACCCTCCCTCCCTCTCCCTCCCCCTCCCTTTTCTCCCCTCTCGCCGCCGACCCTCCCGGCCCGTCGCGTCCGCGAATCGCGGCCCGTGCTGACCCAGTCATCCCCGACAGGCCCGAAGCCATCGAATCCGTCTGGTACATGTACCGCATCACCGGCGACAAGTCTTGGCAGGAAAAGGGCTGGCGCATGTTCGAGGCCGTGATCCGCGCCACGTCGACCGAGGTCGGCCACAGCGCCATCCACGACGTCGCCGTCACCGACAGCAAGCCCAAGCTGGACGACAGCATGGAGAGCTTCTGGCTTGCCGAGACGCTCAAGTACTTTTACCTGCTCTTCGAGACGCCCGACGTCATCTCGTTGGACGAGTGGGTGTTGAACACGGAGGCGCATCCGTTCCGGCGGCCGACCTGACGCGCCGGGGATGGGGCGAGACGACGGAGTTGCGTGTGATGTCAGCATGATTTGACATTCCTATGATCATTTTATCAATCTTTTTTGCGGGTCTATATATGTATATATATATAGATATATACATATGGCGTTCATTGCATGGACATGAGAAAATTACCGCGGCGTTGGGGGCTAGGACCGCTCGTAGCGCTTTGGATTCCCAACCAATCTATCCATGTCGGGGTGGGCTTGGATCTTGTCATGAGACAGCTGTGATCGAGGTACGAGGCGTGCGTCCTGGTGGAGGGCCGGTTCATCCGTGGCCCGACCACATCGAACATTGGGTTTGAGCGAATGGTTTGGTTGAGGTCAACACGGCTCAATCCACCCCAACCCATGGCATCATCCTAAGCACCAACGATACACATGACTGCTTCAAAACCACCTGGAAAAGAAAGGCTGCCCAGCCATGAACTCCTTGTATGCCTGTTCTTGTTGCTATATACTGTGTATTCCCAAGTCCACCCACCGTAACCTCCCACGGCGCGGCATCCACAAAGTGCCTGGCCGTCCCTGTCTACGCAACCTTCGACTCCCAACATAGGAACCTCCCGGCTTCTCCCTTTCCTCGGCTTCTTTCCCCATTACATGGACCAAATTGGTAACCGTGAAAGAGCCGACCAGGGGAGAAAAAGCATGAACTAGATACAGAAAACCACAAGAACCTCCCCGTTCCACATGACCTGGCGTTACAAGACGTGTCCATAATCTCCCCAGCCCGCATCATGTCCTCGGCCCTTTTTCGTAATGCCCAAACCAACCATTCCCATTTCACGCCCGCGACCTTCCGCCTTATCATCGGGTCGGTCTCATCCTGCTCGCATCATCCCTGCAAGCCGCCCTGGTGTCCAAGCCTTCGTTCCCATCCATCAGTCATTGCCACGCATATTTCCGTTACCCGTATGTTGCCGTCGCTCGTTGTCGAGGAAGAATGAGAACAATGGCGCAAATCGAAGCCCCAATATGCAACAGCAAAAAAAAAAGACAAAAAGAAAAAGAGAAAAAAAATTGCAACCCCGCCTGCTCCATCGCGGGGGCGACGCCCGCCCGCACCAGGTCCCATGTATCATGATTCATGCCCTCCCCGGCTTCCCAACGCCATGTTCTTTCAGTCCATCATGTGCTCCAGCACCTGCATGCTCAATATCATGACAAGCAACCCGATGGTGACAATGATGAGCAGGGTAAAGCTGAACCAGCCCATGACCATGGCGCTGGATCCCACGCCGGCCAGCACGCTGCCGTTGGCCAGGTCCTGGGCGGTGATGCTGGCGGCGACCGAGGCCGTGTGCTGCCACAGGACCGAGACGAGCACGAAGATGGAGGAGATGAAGATGATCGCCAGCGCCACCTGGCTGACAGGCCGCGAGGGGAAGGGCTTGATCTCACGCTCGGTACCCTCGCCGCTGTCTTCCTCGTGCCAGCCGGGAAAGGTGGCGAGGAGAAGGAGGCAGATGAAGGCGAAGATGATGGCAATGATTCTAGCATTGGGGAGCGTGTTGGTTAGAGCACGGTGCTTCCGGGGTATCCAGTGCGAATGAGGAGGGGAGGGGGACTGGGGACTGGAAAGACGCACAGAAGATAGGGGAACACGATCATGTCCTTGAACTGGCTGGCGAGCCAGACGAGGTTGAGCGGGTCCTGGTCGACCGAGATCTCGTTGGCGAGCGACGTGGCGTTGTTGCTGCAGAGCCAAGCGCCGCCCTCTGGGCTCACGCAGATGCCAAAGTAGCCGACGCGCGCCTGAAGGCGGGCGCCGCCGACAATGTCGGCGATGGCATTGTTGACGTTGTAGTTGACCTGCGACGTGTCGGGGACGGCCGTGTAACGATCGTAGTAGAGGGAGAGGAGGAAGATGCCAGGGATCATGGGTGACGAGGACGAGCACCCGGCAAGGAGGAGAGCTGGACAAGAGGTTAGCCGCATGGTGCTTGATCCATAGCGGGTGGGGGGGAGGAGGAGGACCCACACAACAGTATTATCGCCACGGCTATCAAGATCATCAAGACATGGTGGTACCCAAGGAATGGAAGCCACCCTGGTCTTCGTCAGCGTTTACATTCCACTCTAGAATCCACACCACGTGGGCACTTACGGTACCACCCCAGCCTGAACCTCTCTGTGTCCACCATCTTGGGCGGCGGCTCTTCTGCTGCTGCTGCTTTGCAGGCCCTTTGTTGGTCTTCCGCTGGCTAGGAACCCAGAACCGGCCCGACCCCCTGGAGCGTGATCGAGGGAGCGACGGCTGGGCTAGGGGAAAAGCACCAGAGGCGGCTCTGGGACTATGGTAGGAAGGAGATCGAGCGACAATGCTGTCGTCGTGCTGGAGCGGAGACGGTACCGATCCGGCCAAGCAGGGCGCTCTGGAATGCGGACAGAGGGACGGTGGTGTCTCGTGCCGTCCCGTCCCAGGGCCGCTCGGTGTCGAGGCCTTTGGCGGTCGGACGCGGATCTCAAGCCCACGCTGTAGAGCTAAGGAGTGTTGCCGTCACCTCCGCGACGGGGTGGTGGGTGGTGTTTGGAATGGACAATGCGAGGAGGGAAGCAAGGTAGTGTGCGGTAGAGGCGCCGCACCGGGTCTGCGCTCTGGCGTGAGCCCTATGCTGCGCAGGAAGCAAGGCGAGTCAGCGAGTCGTCCAGCCCGTCGGACAAGCAACGGAATGCACCGGCGGGAGGAAGGGAATGTGCAGGCGCATGGGCATGCGTCTGCGTGCGAGTGCAAGTGGGAGAGACAAGGGAGATGGAAAGGAGTCAGGTACGAAGTCAGGTACGAGACTAGCTACTCACCCAATGTGCGCTTCCGACGAAAAAGCGGTGGCTGGAAATGCCAGAGGAAGACGATGGCTGATGGCCCTGAGTTGGCGTTTAGAGGAGCGGGAGAAGCAGGAAAGTTGGAGATGGAACTGGAAGTGGTCACAAACACCAACAGCACGAACAGCGGATGCAAAACACATCTAGCCCGCCTCTTGGATTTCCCGGCCTGGCCTGCGGTGCGACTGGCTGCATCCTTGACAGTGACGCTTCCCCAACCACCGATTTTTGTTTACTTCAGCCCGTTGGCCGGGAGCTGAGCCGCCAAGCTTCCTCCGGAGGCTGGGGCTTGGCGGGCAGGAGCAGGGGCCAAGCCTGTGCCCCACGTCAGCAACGTAGCATCGAGCCAGCACCTTCCTGGCGGGGGGCTCGCCTCAAGCTCAGCTTGTTTTCTTCAACTTCCAGAGTGGGAACAACTCAACGCAAGCCATCCTGGGGAACCAAAAACCGTTCATGACAAGCCCGGCCAAAGGTAAGGTACCTACTGCGTACTGTGTACTATAGGTACCTCCCCAGGACCAAGATGCAGCGTTTTCGAGTGTGCATCTGCCATCGCTTCCACGGCCAACAATGGCGTATTCTGGTGTGAAACACGGCACCTGCTCTTTTTTTACTCGTCGGCCTGTGGGCGCCAGGTGCGGGAACAAGCAGGTCCCGCTTGGCGGCACTCGGCACTTGTTGGTCCAGGTGGAAGAGGCGACCACCTGGATTGCAAACTGCTGTAGCTGTACCATGTAGGCCCCGTATCTAGAGGACAGATGTAAAGGTATAACTATACCTAGTCCTGACCTACCTATCCACCATGCTTCTGGTGTGATGGGGCTCTCCCACTGCCCGAGATTGGATCGTGGCTCCCAGACGGGAGCTTCTGTACACGCTTGGTAGCGCCAGGACGGCGATTTGTCATCAATGGTGACTGTGGTGTCATAAGAGGGGCAACCGATCGAGGGGCCGCCTTGTCCCGGCTTCGATGCTTCCCAATCGACGCTATTCCAACGCAGCCGATTTCACGCGTCGCAGCGTGCATCCCCCATGACCACCATTTTCTGATTGACCTCATTCCCAAGAACAAGAACACCACGGAGCCACTCCAAACTTCGCCATGACCCACTTTAGCATCAAGATTGTGTCCGATGCCATTTGCCCCTGGGTGAGAGGGATTTCACACTTCCATGTTGCCGTTGGGCACCCCGCTGACACAGGACGCCCCCGGATCGGTACAGTGCTACGTTGGCCAGAAGCGCCTAGAGCGCGCCATCGAGACATACAAGCGCAGCGTCCCTGGAGGCGCCAACGACACCTTCGCCATTTCCTGGCACCCCTTCTACCTCGACCCGTCCCTGCCCAAGGCGGGCATCGACCGGGACGTCCACCTGGCCCGCAAGTTCGGCCCCGAACGCCTGGCCGTGGTGACGGCCCATCTCAAGCGGCTCGGCGAGGCCGAGGGCATCCACTTCTCCCTCAAGGGCAAGATTGGCAACACGCGCGACGCTCACCGTCTTGTGCAGCTGGCCAAGACCAAGTCCAACGAGGCCGAGAACCGGGTCATCTCGGTGCTGTTCAAGAGCCACTTTGAAGAGGACGCCGACATCACCTCGCACGACGTGCTGGCCGCGATCGGTGAGAAGGCCGGGTTGGACAAGGCCGAGGTGACCGAGTGGCTGAGCCAGGGCCGGGGCGGCCAGGAGGTGGATCGCGAAGTCGAAGAGGCGTACCGCAACGGTATCAGCGGTGTGCCCAACTTCACCATCAATGGTCGCTACGAGGTCCAGGGCGCCCAGGACGTGGAGGGGTTCCTCGATGTGTTTTCGCGGGTCAAGAAGTCTGAGCCGGGCGTCAGCTCTGGGGAGTTCTGCACCCCAGGGGGAGCTTGCTAGAGAGGAAGAGGAAGACGAACCTGAAACGTAGAGCCGGGGCTCCCACCGGCCCTCATAATCGCGGACCCGATGCAAAACCTTGTGCAGCCTGACACCGCTCAGAGGCCAGCCGCTTTCACCTAAACATCAAGCAAGCCGCCGAGATCGCTGTCAAGCGCCTTCAACCTCTCCTGCAACTCGCGTTTCCTCTTTTCGAGCTGCCTCACCTCCGCCTCCTCACGCCTAAGATCCTCCACCGTCATTCCAACTGCCGCTTCCACCTCCTCAAGTTCCTTCTCCTCCTCTTCCTCCTCCTCCCCCCCTTCCCCCTCCAGCAGCCCCCTCTCGGCATTCATCCTTTCCAGCTTCTCCTGCTGCTCTGCCACCTTGCGCTCGTAATACGCCAGCGTATCGCTCTGTTGCGCGTAGGCGCGCCGTAGCGCGGGGATCCGCTCCAGGGCCCCCGGCAACGCGTACACGGCGCACAGCTTCTCGGCGCCGCGAAGGAGCACCTCGATGTCCACGTCGCCGGACGAGCCGCCGGGGCCGCCGGTCCGGCTGCGACCTCGCACGATCTGCGCGTGCAAGTCCCCGCCCAGGACCGCCGCCACGGCCGTGTTGCGGCTGCTGCGGGCGGACCCGGGCGGGGGGCCTGCCGTCACCTCGCCAGCCGCGACGCTGAACACGGTCTGCCGCCTTCGGCCGCCCGAGGCGGCGGCGGTTGCGGCTTGCGAGGGGTCGGGGGTAGGGGTCTTGCTCTTGGAAGAGGACGCGGAGACGGCGGGCGGCGGAGGGGGCGGAACGGAGAAGAGCGCGCGCTCGTGGGCTTCGGTGTCGCGGATCAGGGATGTGATATCGGGATTAGAGAGCAGGGCGTTGGTGAAGATCTTTGGTGGAGGGAAGCTGGTGAGAGCGGCTGGTCAGCGGGGTGGACGTTGGGTCGGGACAAGCCTTTGATGGCTGGGCGCGGCAAGGCAAGGAGGGGAGGGGGGCTCACGGAAGGCTGTCAATCCCTTGACAGGACATGGAGATTTGCTCCAAATGCGCTGAAAGAAGCGACATGTTGGCCGTATCGTGGGGTGGTCTGTCGTGTTGTTTCAACGCTCAGGTGGTGCGCGGGTGGTTTGTTGACTGTGGTGCAGCTATCACTCGATATCGCGATAGCCATCTCGGCCAGCTGCCCTGTTGCTGGGGACCTGCGAGCTGCGGGGTCTTGGCGGCCCGTTCCGGATCCTAGCCTCAAGCTACCCCGCGATCACGTGACATGTCCCCCACCCAAAAAAGGCCTTTGTTCGTGTACGCAGTAATACTGTAGTACAAGCTTGGATGAGACATCGAACCGTCTCCAACGTGTCAAAGCTTGGGACTCTCTCCAAACCGCAGCCATGCCCAAACCCGAAACGTGACTCCTGTCAACTCAGAATGTCTTGGAACTCGGTGTCCATTCCAAGCTCTTCACCTCCAGGGGTTGTTCAAGGTGGATTCCGATATGTCGAGGCCGACATCCCCGAGCCCAACCGGCCCGTGTTGGGCGCCGTTGCCGTCTTGCTTCAAACCGCGGGTGTGCGCCATGAATGGCATTGTCCGAGTGTCACGGGGCGAATTGGAGCTTCATCAGTGACACGGAGCCCTCCCAAGGTGTCGCGTCCAAGACATGCCACACGCACGAGCATCCCCAGGCCTCTGAAACGCTGCCTCGCGAGCGTTTGTTGACACGGGGTCTGACTCAATCTGGCCCCTTCGGCCCTCCGCGCCCTGCACGGCCCGGGGCTGCCGCCATCAGGAAGCCATGCGGGATACCAGATCTCGCGCATTTCCTTCTCGGCCCTCCGCCCATTGGATGCCGTCCAGCTGTCGTCGGCACAAAAACTTGCGGTAAAGGCTGCAGGACGACGACGCAAAAATAGACGAGTCCCAGACTTCTCGCTGGAGCCAGGGCCGTGATTCGCCATTGGCCATGCACAGCGCACAGGTCTCACGGCAGGCAAGCGAGACCATACGCAGTACAGCACTCGTTTTGCTCCGTCGCACAGTCCTGACTCCCGTCCATGGGCAACTCAACCGCCACCATGGCTCGTCCGTCGCTGAGCGTAACCCGAAGGCAGGGTGACGGTCGCTGTCGTGGGGGTTGCTGCGACCGCCAGTCTTCCCCCCCCCCCAATGCCTTGACCTGAATCGCTGATCAAAGCCTGGAGCCCCATCATCAGCGGCTTCGCTTGACCATGGCCGGGATGTGTTTGGGACCATGCCAGGGATGTCCGCGCGCATTGCTGCCCAAGCTGCCGCTACATCTCCGAACAATGGCCGGCGGTCGTGGTGGTTGTAGCCCTAGACTGACGAGGAGGAATCACTTTTTTCTTTTCTTTTTCTTCTCGTTTTGCACCCCTTGCCCGTTCGACTGTGGACGTACCCGTCCCTGGGGCCCTAAGAGGCCTTGTAGCCCACGGTAGCGGGTTTTCGCTGCCGGTACATCGGAGTATAAGACACATCTTGTCGTCTCTTCCGGGCTATAGTAAACCTGTATCTGTTCTGGACGACCGATCCATGTCACAACCGAATCGCATCTGGCTGACCAGAGCACCACATCCGGCATTCGGCTCAGCTGGCCGGGAACCTTTCTGCTTCTTAGCGACATCTTGGCCTCGAGGATCGAATCCGACGGCTATCACACAGTAGTGCCGCCCAGAGTTTCGAGGGAGAAGAGAAGCGGCGCAACGGCGCACGCCCATCTCATCGACCCGTAGCGACGGCAGCACGTTTCTCGCTCACGCACATCACTACACACAACCCACACAACCCACACAATCACAGATCCCACCTCGCCGCGCACCCCCGCATATCCCCTGATCTTTCGTTAGACGGCTGCCGCTCCGAGAGGCAATATCGGAAATCAGCCTGCGCCGTCCGCTTCCTGCACCCAGACTGCGCACGATAGTATCATGACAGCCAACCAATGCCCCGTACCCTCTCCTCGTTGGAGGCACATTCTCTGGATCCTCGCGCCCTGACCCCGCTGCCTCACATCGACGCTTTCCCCTCTCGGCTCTGTCTGCTTTTCTTCCATCCTACCCGCCATTTCTCTGCCTTTTCTCCCATTCAATTCAACGTTACCCCACAACTGCCCCCTCGCCAAGGGTCCATCAATCGATAAGATCCCGCAAAGGCGACCCTGGACCCGGCGGGACCGACGAGCGCAACCTTTCGGGAGCACAACCAGACCCAACCGAAATCGTCCAAGCCCGCAAAGCGAAACCTGCCGTGCAGACGGTCGCCCGAGATGTGGCCGCCGCAGAACACTTCAAAATTATCTCATCAGCACGTGGGGCCGTCGTCGCCACCAGAGAGCCCGAGGGCCGCCTCGCCCGTTTTTGGTCGAAAGAAGAGCAGTCCCCATTCGGGGCCGCTGCCGCCACCAGGACTCTCGTCGCGCCCAATGGCTCCGCCGCCGCTTTCGACCAACTATGTGGCGGTGAACGGGCCCGGCTTGGGCTTCCACCACCACCCCGCCGCCCGGACCATCCACCCCGACCAGCTCTCTCCGCGCACCACGAGCAGCTCGTCGCCGGCGCCGTCGACCTCTCCTTCGGACCTCGAAGACTCGGAAGAGGACGATGACGTCCCCAACACGAGCGGCATGTCGCCGCCGTCCCCGGACCCACCCTCGCCGCAACAGACCAGGATAGGCCAGGTTGTGGCGGTGACGGGCCTCGTGATCGAGGAGCTCAGCGACTTTGGCGACAGCGACGACGAGCGAGCCGGCGTGGTCCGGCCGTGCGCCATCGAGTACGCCGAGTCGGACCGGAGCCGCTCCGGGTCGCGCACCCGGCCCGAGATCGACTCCAAGATGATGTACAACCTCTGCAACCTCAACTGCGGCGGCGATTCCTCGTCGTCGGACCTCGACGAGGACGAATACCAAGAATTCCTCATCAAGCGCCGCGCCGAGCGGAGGCGCCACCGCATGAGCTCCGGCAGCCTGGGCAAGCGCACCCTCCGCGAGAGCATCGGCAGCGACACGGACCGCGAGGACATCCGGTCCATGATAGCCGCGGGGATCGAGGAGGCCGGGTCGGCGGCTCGCCGCCTTCGCCGGAGGGTGGGGGACCGCCGCAGCTTGCAGTTCCAGGACCCGCCGCCCCCGAGGATCGACGAGCTCGATGAGCCGGACTCGAGCGAGGACGAAATCCTGATCGGCGAGGTCCTCGCCCGAGAGCTCCCCTACTACGAATATGTTAGCATGGAGGTGGATTCCCCATGACCGAGCAGAGCCGGGTCTCCCGGCTCGGATCGGCAAGACCGGCAGCAGGGGCATATATCATCAGGGCATATACCATCCCAACACGACCGAACCTCACGAACAACGATTAACGACCGATAAGGAAGAATAATGCTATGACCGTTTCACAAACGACGAACGATGACGACGACGACGACAACGATGATGATGATGACAACGACGAACGACAATGATATGTGGGTGCACTGCGGGCGCATGTTGATTGGGTTTGCCGAGGACATATCATGCTGCGTTGCGTTTATTATCCAGGGTGGTGTTTTTATTGGGGGGTTTCGCAACATAGCGAACAACAGCTACGAGCGAGGCTGATCTACATGACGATTGTGCGTTCTGCGCTCTCCGTTTGCTCTGTTCCCCACTACCCACCCCGCCTCCTCCCCATGCCTGGCCGTTTCAACACCATGAGGGAGAGCGCGAGAGCGGGGTGCGGGCTGGCGAGCGGGCCGCGACGCCACGACGGCTGGCTACAGCAAGGCTCGGCGGCCCTATGTCGCAGGTTCCGATGGGCAATGGCCCCAGGTAGTCAGATCATCTGCGTTGGACGATGTTGTCTGCTGGCAGGGTCAACGGGGGGATGTGCGGGGAACAGGGAACAGGGAACGGGCGAGGGCACCCGGCTAACGGGAGTTATTCCAGGTGGGACGGGTGATTCAATCATTGTGCCGGAGGATAGGGGCTGAACATGTGCGAAATGTCATAGACTGTTGTATAGACGGCGGCACGTCCAGGTCTGTTTCATCAATGTACGCGGTATCTTTGCTGCCCGCCTCGTATCCTGTGACGATGGCTCAGGTTGGCTCAAGCCAGCATTCGGGTATCAGCTTCGGTCCAAGGCAGACCACCAAAGGACAACGTCTTCAGCCTGCATCGAGAGCAGGAAGTCATGGCAAACCCCCCAGTGACCCTGCACGTGATGTGCACCTTGTATCGAAAGCGGTCCGGCCTTGGCTCGACCGACCTGGCTTTTTCCTCCCATTCATCGAAATTTTGGCACTACACAGAATACGTCGACCGGACTCAATCATGAAGTGAATACATCCACAGTCCTTTTCTCCCAGAGAATAGCATGCCGTCTCCCCGTTTTGACGACAACTTGTCTTGGGTGCACATGGTAACGGCACTCTTACGGAGCGTTCCGTGCCCTGTGGACCCCATAAGGCTGAAGGACCCGGAGCCGGCGACGGCGGGCCGCGAGGCGACGACCAATCAAAGTCTTTGCAGCGCCAGGCCCAGGGAATCCACCTCCGCGAGGACCAAGCGCGCGCGCGAGCGCTTCTTCGTCAGAGCACCCGTCTGTCCCCTTTGGGCGGTTGTTGTCCATCATCAAAACCCCGACGCCGCAGCCTTCCTCATCTTCATCGGCGTCCCTCATAACCCGGCCGTCTTCTGATACCCCTGGCGCTTCGTTTCTCATCGGTACCCCAACCAACGCGACGTCCCCGTTGGTCGCCCGTGAAGCCACCTCCGATCGAGCCTCGCCCGAATTTGCCCCCTTCCCCCCCCTCCCCTTCCCCCTTCCTCCCTCCGGAGCTCACAAGTGTATCATCGGCCCGAGACCGACATCACCGATCCAATCTTCACACTCGCCGGCTTAGTCCTGTGCCGACTGCTCTGCGTGCCCCTCGCTGCTTTGATCTCTGTCGATCCCTGGCCTTCGACCCCCGTGCGACCCAGTCGCGATGAACCAAGCTCCTCCCGGCCAGGTCCTGGCGGGCCAGGCGAACAATGCTCAAAAGATCCAGGCCAAGGACCAGCCGCAGGTGCCCCATTTCTTCAAGCCCGAGGAAATGCGGAACATGTTCTTCCTGACGGAAGAGGAGCGCACCAAATACGAGAAGGGTCTCAGCCAGCTGTGGAAGCTGCATGACAGCGCCGCTCCCGGCTCCCTCGAGCAGATCGAGACGAAGAAGAAGCTCATCGAGTTTGGAAAGATCCTCACTGCAAAGATTCATCAGCGGCAGCAACAGCAGGGTCAGGGTCAGGGTCAGGCTGCCCAACCCGCCGTCGCTGGGAACGCGAGCAATGTGCCCCGGCCGGCCGCCGGCCCTGCGCCAGCCGGGCAGGCGAGGCCCCTTCCCGCTCACATTATCAACCACGTCAATACGGTTCAGTTCCAGGTGCCGGCCGACCTGAACGTCCCGGACAAGGCGAAGTGGCTCGAAGACCTCAAGTCGAGATACGCCAAGGCACTGTTTTCCATCGAGCAGAATAGGAACCTGGCCAAGATGATTGAAAAGGCGCTTGAGAACCAAGCCCTTACCCCTGAGCAGAGGAAACAGCACGAGGACCGCAAGGCGCAGGCCGTCAAGAATTACAACGAAGCTGCCAGGTTTGCAAACAATGTCCGGCAGCAGTACATCGTCGGGGGCGGCGGCCAGCGGGTGTCACAAGATGCAGCGGCCGGCGAGAACGCCGCGACGCAGGCGAGCCCGCAGCTTGCGCAAGGTGCGGCTCAGCCCCCGAACCAGGCCGCGAGCCACGCGGGAGCTCCTATGGCCTCTCCGGCGAACCCAATGCAGAGCAGCGCCGCGGCCGTCAATGCCGCCTTTGAAGCTGCCAGGCAACAACAGCTGGCGGCCGGTCGTATGTCGGGCGCGGTAAATGCGCTCTCCGCACAGAACGGGCCGCCATCGTTGCCCCAAGCGCAGCCTGCCCAGACACAAGCCCCGGCGACACCAGCACAGGCGCAGCCCTCGCCGGTAACGCAAGCCCCGGCGCAACCGATCGCCGCGCAACCCCAGCCGCAACAGCCGCAGAAGCCCATCCAACAGCCCGTCGCGCCTCTCAAGCTTGAGCCCGCAATGCAAGCCGTACCGTCGCCCATCAATACTGCCGTCGCGTCGGCCGCCGCTGCCGGTGTGCCGTCGGCCGGCACCCCGACGCAGAATTCGGCGCGCATCCAGACCCCGCAGTCGGCCACCCCGACGATTGCCAATTCCAACGTCCGGCCCCTCTCCCACGCCGACGCCGTCACCAAGGCATCGCAATCCGTCCCTGGCGTGACCGCGGCGACCGCCCAAGTCGGCGGCACACCGGGTCTCGCGCCCGGCGTCGGCGTTCCGGGAGGTCAACAGATGCCGCAGGCGCACTACCAGCAGCAGCAGCAGCAGCAGCATCAGCAGCAGCAGCAACAGGGCCATCCTCATGTTCACCCGCAGCAAGGCGGCCATCCGACGGCGACGGCCCTGCATTCCAAGCTGCCGATCCCAAAGACCCTTCACGAAAAGGCCATCCAGATGCCGACCCCCGTGCCCAACATTGGCGGCATCGGCGCCACCGGCCGACCCACCTTTACGGGCGGCAGCGGCACCGCCGGCGGCGTGCTCAATCAGCCCGTTCTTGCCAAGACGCCCGCCTACCAGCTCGAGGGCGAGGGGGAGCGCGTGCTCAACAAGAAGAAGCTCGACGAGCTGGTCCGCCAGGTCTGCGGCGGCACGGCGGAGGGACAGGAGGGTAACTTGTTGACGCCCGAGGTTGAGGAGGTGAGTGTGTCCGCTCTTGCTTCGTCCCGCATCGCTTGCCCAGGTCGTCCTGCTAACGCAGTTCCGTCTTTGCCTGTCTAGGCCGTCCTCAACATGGCCGACACCTTCATCGACACGGTCATCGCGCAGGCCTGCCGCAACGCCAAGGAGCGCGGCTCCAAGGTGCTCGAGATCCGCGACATGCAGCTGGTGCTGGAGCGCACCTTCAACATCCGCATTCCGGGCTACTCGAGCGAGGAGCTGCGCACGGTGCGCAAGGTGCAGCCCAACAGCTCGTGGATCAAGAAGATGAGCGCCGTGCAGGCGGCCAAGGTGGTTCCTGGCAAGGGGGATATTTGAGCTTGGTTGTGGGAGGAACCGGGAGAGAGGATTTTTTTTCCCCTCATGGTCTCTGCTAGGTGGATGGTTTCGTTTGCCTTTGCCTCTGTATGCCAACCGGGGCCATTACGAGCGGAAGGGTCGCAGATCATGAGACACGGGAAACCGTGGCTGGCAGGCAAGCCGAAGTATAGCACCGTGGCAAGATGGATTCATGGCTTGGTGTCTTCGGGGGGGAGGATGTCTTTGATTTGGCGTTGGGAAGGGGAATTGGGGGTCTAGCTACCTAGGTGCTCTGGTCGGGTTCTTACAATGGAACAGGAGTTTGGGAGTCTCTCCTCCTCTACGGCAGTTTCGCGGGTGACCATATTATGCGTCTCATAGCTGAGCCTGGGCCTCCAAGCATGGGAACCCCACCCCATCAGGCCGATGATAATCTCCAGCCTTTGTTGCGTTTTGGAAAATGCATATGCCTACTTGTGTACTGTGTATGTTCGGGGCGCCGTAGCGAACAGAGCGGCTTCTTTTTTTGTTACCATGATGCCGCGGTTGCCAGAGGATGAAGAGAGGAGGAGCTGCATCCTAAAGCATGAAAGGTTGCATGGCTCTCGAGAGACGGGATTGTCGTGGCTAAGATGCATACTGTGTACTGCGTACTAGTACTTATCTGCCACGGACCGGGGCTGATTGGGTGATTGGGTTCCGGGTTGTGTGCGAGGCGACTTTTTGAGATTACCCACATCCATGTCCCCTCTGGAAACCCAACAGGCAGCGAATCGACAACGTCACAAGAGCATCTCCCTAGTTCGCCAGCCCAGCCCAACCTGGAAGTGGGGCACTCCCAAGGTCGAGCCGCATCCACACTTACTGAGGTCAGCGCCGCCCAGGCAGTTCCAGGTTGGCGTCCCCGAAATGGGAAGTACCTTGGCAGGGATCTGTACCTTTCCCTCTGCGGCGCCTCCGCGTATTTCCAAAGTACCACTGCCCGCCGAGATACTTCCGAGTTACCCTGGCTTACCAAACCCCCCCCCCCCCCCCAACCCAGCGCACCCGCGGGCGTGTCACGTTTGGCGGCTGCTGCCAACCTGGGTTGAAGGGGAACCCGCCCCAATCTCCAATGTCCTCGAGCATCCGACCCTCCATTCCTGCATCACCAAACCACCACAACCAACCTCGATCCGCGTCGGCGATATTGAATCCGCCCGTCTGCAACGCGCCGCCTCCGTGCCCCCAGTCATTTTAGGTCTCGGCCGCTTTGAGCCCCGGCGTTTCCGACAAACAAAACCCCCGGGCACCGTAGGTCGTCGTCTGACCTGGTACCTTGATCCATCCAACCACCCCAGCCCACCTGCGCGACCGCGGGCACTCATCGATCCATCGTCGCCGCGCAAGCCAGCAACGAGCCTCGACATGCCCGGAAAAACGCCCGATAAGGAGCCCGTCGAGAACGGCGGCTACCGGGGAGGGAAGGACATTGCGGACAAGGACCTCAAGACCAAGGGCAAGAAGGCGAGCAAGAAGGACGACGACGACGAGATGACCGTGGTTGTCCCGCCCTCCAAGACGCAGAAGCCGTCATCCGCGCCCCCGCCCAACGATCCCGAGGGCGATGTCGCCATGGATGACACCGAGGGCGAGCCGAAAGCGGACCCCGTGGCCCAGACCATCAACGGTACGTCACGGACGCTCATGACTGGTCGTAGCTCTGCCGCGATGGCGATGCCACGGAGAGAAGGCTGATGGTTGGTGGCCCCGGCTCCACGGATGCAGATATCAAGAGCGATTTTGCCCACCTCGACCGTGCCGTTGCGCTCTTCGACGCGAGGTTCACGCTGCGCGCCCTCCGCTCCATCTCGTCCATCCGGAAACGGCTCACGCCCGACATCCTCGCCCAGGTCATCGCCGAGACGTACGCGCCGGCGTCGGCCGGCGCCCCCTTCGCCAAGCAGATGCTGCAGGCCATCGGCCGCCCCGACGTGTCGCTCGGCCGCCAGCTCGGACAGGAGATGGACATCGACAGCGAGCCCAAGGCCGCCGGAGGAAAGACGGGGGCCAAGAAGGAGGCCAAGGAGGCCATCCCCGAGGTGGACGTCTTCCTCGGGATCCTGACGCAGGTTCTCCTGCACGACGCCAAGCAGGTGCGCCGGGGCTTCGACTTCTCGCAGCTCCTGGTGGAGCGGATCCGGTCCCTCAACCGCCGCACCCTCGACAGCCTCGCCGCCAAGGTCTACTTTTACTACTCGCTGTTCGCCGAGCAGACGGCGCCCCTGCCTCCGTCGCCGCAGTCGCCCGCGGTGTCGATCCGCCCCACGCTCCTGGCGGCGCTCCGGACCGCCGTGCTGCGCAAGGACGTCGACACGCAGGCCGCCGTCATCGTCCTCCTCCTCCGCAGCTACCTCTCCACGTCGCACATCTCGCAGGCCGACCTGCTGGTTTCGCACACGCAGTTCCCCGAAAACGCCGCCAACAACCAGGTCGCCCGCTTCCTCTACTACCTCGGCCGCACCCGGGCCATCCAGCTGCGGTACACCGAGGCGCACGAGCACCTGACGGCCGCCACGCGCAAGGCCCCCTCGAGCGCGTGCGCCCTCGGCTTCAGCCAGACGGCCACCAAGCTTCTCCTGGTCGTGGAGCTGCTGATGGGCGACATTCCCGACCGCGCCACGTTCCGGCAGCCCACCATGGAGACGGCGCTGCGCCCTTACTTCCTGCTGGTGCAGGCCGTGCGCGTCGGCAACCTCGAGGATTTCGAGACCATCATTGCCGACCACGCCGACACGTTCCGCCGCGACGGCACCTACACGTTGATTCTGCGCCTGCGCCAGAACGTCATCAAGACGGGCATCCGCATGATGAGCCTGAGCTACAGCCGCATCTCGCTGCGGGATATCTGCATCCGTCTGCACCTCGGCTCCGAGGAGACGGCCGAGTACATCGTGGCCAAGGCCATTCGTGATGGCGTCATCGAGGCCACGCTCGACCGCGAGAAGGGCTTCATGAAGAGCAAGGAGGTGGGCGATGTGTACGCCACCCGCGAGCCGGGCGAGGCGTTTCATGACCGTATCCGGGCTTGCTTGGCGCTGCATGATGAGAGTGTCAAGGTATGATCTTTTTTTTTTTTTTTTGGTCTCTCTCCTTCGTTTTTTTCCTACGCTTCATCTCGAATCATCGCTAACCATGATGCTTTTTTTTTCTCCCTTTCCCTCTCAGGCCATGCGGTTCCCCATGAACCAGCACCGCCTGGAGCTCAAGAACGCCCAAGAGGCGCGCGAGCGCGAGCGTGAGATGGCCAAGGAGATCCAGGAGGGCGAGCTGGACGAGGACGATCTGGGCGGTGACTTTGATGCCATGTAATTATTCTCACGCTCTTGCTATTCCATCTGCCTTTCACGCCTCACCCAGCACCAACGGCCCCCGTCTGCGTGTCTACCCTGCACTTGGACTCTCAATCGTCGTGAACCGGGCCCTGCAACATCGGTCGATATGCATGGATGGGATTGTCTCTTGGTCGGCGTCCTCTCCTTCTAGCGTATGGCCGAGGGAGGGGGCGAAGACGGAGGACGCGGAAGAGAGTAGAAAGGAAAGAGAGGGTGATTGCTGACCGGTTCTGGATGGCGGCGACTGGGGCAGAAAGGGGGAGAAGAGCTTCTGTAGATTGGACAGAGGGAGGGGGAAATCAGGGATAGGAGAGGTAGAGATGAGACGTTGAATGGGAAGGGAGAGAGAGCAAGAGAGGAGAAGAGACGATGAGCGACCAGTACATGATAAAGAGCGAGGAGTGGGTGGGGGTGCATGCTGCGAAGGCAATGGGACCATTGGTTTCATGGGCGAGGCGAGCCAGTGAGCCAACTAATTTTCTTTGTCTCTCCTGACGTACACCCCCCCCCCCCCCCCCCTTGCGGGCTGTTGTCTGAATGATGGACAGGCCCTGACTTGCACAGCACAGCGTCGTCACAGGAGGGCGGTTAGCCCGGTAGACGATACAGCATGGACTCGAGCGACAAGCCTCCAACTCTGGTGTGTACGTTGTCTCTAAATTACCCCTACCCCTGTAGGAAGATCAACGCCTGAGGTAAGTAGGTATGCACAAGCCAAGAAATCATGGGCAGAAGAAAAGGTACAAAAGCATGAGAAGCCTTCACCAACCCTCCCTACGCCGGTCCAAATCTCCACTCTATCAGTCCAACGCCAGCCTCTCTACCCGTTCTGCACAAACCGCCCATGTCTAGAAGAAGCCCACCGCCCGTATGCACCCATCCCGTGTCGTCGAACGACCGCCCTTGGCAAGCCTTGCCTGGGATGGTATCCCAAGCACGTTGGCTCCCTCTACCCTCGCGACTCTCTTCGCGCAGGCTCCCTGTGGTGCCACACCCTCCTCTCCCGCTCCCTCCGCTGCAGCACCCTCCTGTCCCGCTCCGACCGTTCCCGTTCCCGTTCCCGTTCCCGTTCCCGTTCCCTCCTCAGCCTTCCCGCGGGGGACCGAACGGGCGACCGCGCATCGTCCTGGCGGCGATGCATGTCGACCTCGGGGAAGCGCACGAGGTGGGGCTCCGGCGGGTACTGCACCTCCCCATCCCACTCCTCGAGGCTCCTCGCGGGGCTGCGCAGCCAGGAGCGCAGCTCGTGCAGGAAGAGGCGCGTGTGGTCCGGGCCGAGGTAGTCGACCAGCCGGGCCTCGGCCGCGCCCGAGGGGTCCTGGAGGTGGACCGTCTTGAGCATCTCGACGACGTACTCGAGGAAGTGCCAGGCGTCGTGGGCGCGCCGGTAGCGCAGCTCCATCTGCTGCTCGCCGGCGCGCGGGGGCACGCGGCGGTGCGGCATGGCCGCGACGTCGCCGGCGGTGCCGTCGTCGAGGTTCAGGTCGCAAAAGAAGGAAAAGACGCGCAGCTCGCGGTGGATCCAGAGGCGGGCGCGGGTGACGAGGGCCGGGCTGGAGGAGAGCTGGGCAGGGCCCGGCAGCTCTCGGTAGCCCGAGATGGGGTTGGTTCCGACGTCTTTGTGGCGCGAGGCGAGGTTAGATGCGGGCGCCCTGCGTGATGGAGATAAGGGGGGTGGGCTTACGCAGAGAGAAGAGGTGACACCGGTAGACGTGCCGGCGTCGCAGGATGGCTTGGAGCTCTGGCCGAGACGGCCGCCACACGTCGGATTCCTGGCGCCACACCCGATTGGCGGGGTTTTGAGGATCAAATGCGTCACCCGTCGCCGGCCCGCGGCTCGGCGGCCGGGAGAGGAGGCTTTGGCGCTGTGACCAGTACACGGCCCAGCGCGGCACGATGCCGAGATCCCGCGATGCGTGCGGCGGCGGCCCGGCCGACGGGGCGGGTGGTGCGCCGGGCCCGGACCGGGGCGCCGGGAAGAACAAGGTGGCGCCGTGGCCTTGGGGGTCGATGTGACGGACCTCCTCGACGCTGGATTTACAGAGCGGACACACGGGGCTCTGCTCCAGCCACGTCTTCAGGCAGGCGTAGTGGAACTGTGCGTGGCGGCAGGGAAACATCTCGCAGGGGCTCAGGCTCGACAGCGGCTCGATGCAGATGGCGCAGCAGTCTGGCTCTGGCTCCGGCGGCTGTTTGCCGTTTACGTCACGGCCGGGGCTTCCACCGCCGCCCGGGGCTCCGGGGGTTCCATGCCTTCCGGCGGCATCGGGACGCCCGGAGGCCCCACCGTGGCCGGTGACATGCGGGCGGTCGGAGGCTCCGTCAGGGCCGGGGGCTCCGCTGCCGGCCGGACCACCGTCCTTGACGAGGGTTCCAGCGCTGGAGTGACTCATGGGCGCCGTCATCCGTCTCGCATCCTCCAGGGTCGCCTGGGGGATCCGAGCTGGGCCCTTTCCGAGGCCGTGCGGCATCTGAGCGGGATCCATGATGGCGATGGTTGGATGAATGAATGGGAGGACTGCGTCATTGAGGCGAGCATTGGAAACGCTGAGGGGATGGGTGCATCGGTGACAGCCGTGAGAAACTGGCGTATCAAGAAGAGAGGACGGCTCATGGGAAGATGAGAGAGAGCTGTGGGATATATACTCGCCCATTTGATGCCGGTATAGGGGGGGGGGAGGCCAAAGCTGGACGACAACGCTCGGTTCTGTTATTACATTACGCAGCGCCGCACGTATCCGCGTACACGTCCAGATGCGTAACATTACCCGTCCTTCCGTACCTGACCCAGAACAAAAGTACCTAGCGTACCGACGTACCGTAACGTACAGAGCCCAGGATGGAGTCCCGGCCGTTTCAACGCGTCTCACCGCGTCGCTGTGTTTAATTGGCGTTTTCTCATTCACGTCTCTTGGGCCCACGGCGGGCGCAGCTCACGCTGGATCCTAAACAACACCACCACCGCCGCACCCACCACTCTCCACTCTCCGCAGCACCGGCTGATGCCGCACAAGACCATGGATGACCAGGCCCGAGCGGCCTATGAAGAGCAATGCCTCCAGCTGCGTGCCCAGCTCAAGAAATGGGAGGGCGAGTGGGCTGCGGCAAACGGGGGCAGCAAGCCCGGCCGCGCCGACATCAAACAGAATCCCGACATCGGCAAGTGTTGACGCTGACACCTCGTTTGCGCTGCAATGCATCCCTGCTAACAGCCCGCCCGCCAGCCCGCAAGTACAAACAATACAACAAGCTCCGGGACATGCTCGCAGGCAAGATCCCGCCCCCGAAGCAGGCTCCCGCCTCTCCCGCCGAAGCCGCCCTCGGATCCCAGCAGCGCAAACGGACCCATTCCGATGACACGGCCGGGCCTCAAACGCCCTCCAAGAAGCTGCGGCCGGCTCAGACACCCCAAAAGACACGCCATGCCCCCCTCGACGTCGCAGCGCCCGCCGCACAAACGCCTTTGCCCGCCCACGCCGCCATGACGCCATCCGCAGGCCGCACGAGCCTCACCCCCGCCGAGGGCTTGCCAACCTCCATCAGCCCAACCCCGCAAAGAGACGGCCGCGTCCTCGGCATCTTCGACCTCCTGGGTCGCACCCCATCGCAACGCGGCACCCCGGCCGCCTCGGCCCTGCCCACGGCCACCCCCAGCAAGCATGGCGCTCATGCGCCACAGCCTCTCCCCGTAGCAACGACCCCATCCACCGCTCGCCTCGTCGAAGCGTCGACTCCTCGCTCCGCCCAACGGCCCGCCAGCCAGCTCCTCTTCAAGGCCTCCACCCCGCGGAAGGCCAAAGACGGCGCCGCCGCAGCAGCCGCCACCCCCTTCAAAACCCCGTCCGCCAACCGCATCTCCAACCCCGCCGCCTCCACCCCCTCAAGCTCCACGCCTTCCTTCCTCCGACGCCGCACCACATTCGGCCGGTCCGCCGCGGGAGGCGGCCTCCTCTCGCGCGTCGACGAGCAGGACGAGAACGACGACGACGCGGAAGCGGAGTGGAAGAAGGTCGGTCCGCTGAAGCTTCCGCGCAGGCTGACCGCGGGTGTCGCCAAGGGGCTGAGCAGCGTGGTTGCGGGGCTGAGGAAGATGGAGGACGAGGCGTTTGCCGAGGACGAGGAGGCGTTGAGGGAGATGGAGATGGACATGGAGATGACGTACACGGAGGGCAGGGGGGTGCCGAACGGGAAGGCGGCCGCAGACGCCGGTGCGCCGGCGGCGAAGGAGGCCGCCGGGAAAGAAGGGCCGGCGGAGCCGCTGGGCCAGGCCGTGTCCAGCGGCGGCGAGCCGGGCGGCATCGACGCGGCGCCGGACAGGCCGGTCGGGCTCCTCTCGGCGTTTGACGACGAAGCGCTTCTCGACAGCCCCGACGAGGGGCAGGGCGAGCAGCGGCCGCTGCGCCAGTTCAAGAAGCGCGGCCAGAAACGCACCACGCGCCTCGTCAAGATGCGGCCGACACGGACCAAGCGGCCCGCCAACGCCGAGAGCCGCGGATCCGGCTGCGACACCGACGAAGACGAGGAGGCGGTCCGCGAGACGCAGCTTGGCGCCTCCAACCCGCCCGGAGGCGCGGCGGGCGACCTGGGTCTCTCCGACAAGGGGTCCGACGCTTCGGATGCCACCGACGGCAGCGACTACGACGGTTCGGATGTCGAGAACGACGGCGGAGAAGAGACCGGCCGGTCCAGACCGAGGAAGACAAAGGAAGCCAAGAAGGAAACGAAAGCCGCATCGGCGACGGCGGTGGCGGCGGCGGCGGCGAAGAAGAAGGCTGGCGAGAGCGAGGGCGTCGTCAAGCGTGCGGTGCGCAAGGTCAAAGCCACGGCCCACGCCAACTTCCGAAGGCTCAAGCTACGGAACTCTGGCGCCAAGGGCGGGCCGGCGCATAACAGTCGGTTCCGGAGGCGGAGGTAGAAAGCGTGCTGTTGGTTGGCTATCTGTGTGTGTGTGTGTGTGTGTGTGTGTGTGTGCGTGCCGAGGCAGAAGTTGACGACCGGCTGGCTGCTTGGAAAAGCACGGTGGTTTCTGCCGAACATCCAACAGGGTTTCTGCAGCATTCGGGGTTGACCGCGACGATCAGCATACCTGTTTGCATTTCTTGGGTTGCTTGCAAGGCGTAGCATCTTGTTCCGGGTAGGTTAGGCATTGCGTGCAGGAGCATTACGGGGGGCGGGCGTGGGCACGGAGGAATCAGAAGGCTATATGGATACGGCGTTGCTTGCAGGGCCTGTGGGATGGTTGGCTGGGCTGGGAGGTGCAAATAGATACTAGGCATATATTTTCAAGAATCTATCATCACTACTATATGCTATTATGTACCTCGCCGGCTACATGTGTCTTGTGGCATCGATGGTTGGTACCTTGATCCAAGCGGGAACGAAAGACATAGATGTATGTTATTACGAAAGGAATCTTGGAAGGACTATCTTATATCTTACCCAAGACGGTGACAAGAAAAGAACAATGTGTACTGCGTACGATGGCAGTGAATGACCTAACCCCCCTAAATACAACCAGCTGGTGTCTCTGACGCCGGCGCCTCTCTGAGAATTATAGGTAACCTAACCTCCCCTTTTCCGCCCCCGCCTTTTTTATGTTTCAAAGCCAAACTTGAACTTTCACGCCTTAATAGTTGCCCATTCTAGGCTAGGGATTATCAATGAGAAAAAGGAAAAAAAAAACACAAAGGAAACACCTCCCTCTACCGAGCTATGCGAAACGACCGGCTCAACCTTGACGAAAGGACTAATACCGCCTTCACTCGAGGCCCTCGAAAAACCTCGGATCGCTCGTCACGTTCGCCGTCACCGTCGCCGTCACCGTCTCCCGCTCCGTCACCGTCACGCTCACGCGCTCCGTCACGGTCGTGGTGAGGATGCTGCTGCTGCTGCTGCTGCTGCTGCCGCTGACGCCGTCGAAGCCGTCCGCCACGCCGTTCGCCAAGCCCGGCGTCGGCACGGCCGCGGCCGAGGTGGTGGTGGTGATCCTGGTGGCCGGATCGATGGGGATGACGACCAGCCTGGCGCTGCTGGAGGAAGCGGCGGTGGTGGCCGGCGGGGCTTCCGCGGTGCCGGGGCTGGTGCCGAAGATCTCGGTTGGGAAGATGAATTGAGGGAGGTCGTCGGTGGTAGCCGTGGTGGCGGTGGTGGGGGTGGTGGTAGTGGTGGTGGGGTCCGAGCTGATGGTGAAGGTGACGGTGGCGATGGCGGTCGTGAGGTCGACGGTGGCGGTGATTTCGACCGGGCCGCTCGGCTCCTCGGAGGCCGTGGTTGCCGTGGCGGTGGAAGAGGAAAGGTCCGAGGTGGGCGTCGGGTCAACCGTCACGGTGGTGGTTGAGGTGCCACTGGAGACGGTGACGGTTTGGGTGAAAGTCTGGTGGGAGGAGGAGGTGGCGGTGGTGTCAAGCTCCAAAGCGGTGCTGGACTCCAAGGAGGAAGCGGTCGCGGTGCCGGTGGTGCCGACCGAAGTCGTCACCGTCAAGAACGAAGTTGGCACCGGTGCCGACGACGATTCGGCGGCCGATGAGGTCGGCAGCAGGGCTTCCGGAACATCGCCCAGAATCCCCTGGGCCACGGAGACGTCCTGGCAGCCGAGGACAGAGCCCGCGGTCGTGTTCATGGGCAGGGCGAAGCAGGCGCTGTTGGGACCGGCGCACTTCTTGATGATGAAAGCTCCATCGTCACCGCAGGTCGCCAGACCTCCGGCAACGCAGGCCACCTGGCCAGGATTGCAGGCGGACTGTTCGGTGAGCGTGGCAAAGAGGGCGTTGTAGCGACGGGCCTCCTCGAGGTTGCTCTGGAACACGTCCGGAGCGACGGTGGCGGTGGCCAAGATGGAGGTTAAGATCGGGGTCGGGACATCAGCGATCGGCGTTCCGGTGACGGGAGGCCGTGTTGAGGCCGAGGACTCGCTGGCGCCGGCGGAGGTGCTGCCACTGGGGGTAGCCGTCTCCAAAGAGGTTGTCTCCGAGAGAGACGACGACGACGACGACGACGACGACGACGAGGAGGTTGAGGAAGCGACTTCGGAAGACGTGGTCTCCGAGAGGGAAGAAGCCAAAGTCGAGGAAGCAACGTCGCTTGAGGGCACCTCGGTAGAGAGTGATGAGCTGGTAGCCCCGGTGGAGGTGGTGATGGTGGTGGCCGAGTCGGTTGTCGTGCTGAACACGGTCGAGGCCTGGTCAGACTCGCTGGAAGAGATGGCCGAGGTTGGCTCGGCCACCGTGCTAGACGTGGTAGTCGAATCCAGGCTAGACTCGCTGCTGGAGGACACGGTGGTGCTTGGCTCGGCCGCCGTGGTGGATGTGGTAGGGACCAGGCTGGACTCGCTACTGGAGGAGAGCGCGGAACTTGGCTCAGACACCGTGCTAGACTCGGTGCTGGAGGCGAGCGTGGAGCTTGGCTCGGCCACCGTGGCGGACGTGGTCGGGGCGAGGCTGGGCTCGCTGCTGGCGGTCGAGGTGGCGGGCTCGGCCTCCGGGGCGGTGGTTGACGTGGAGAGGTCGATGCTCGACTCCGTCTCCGTTGTTGGAGACGCCAACGGAGAGGTGGGGAACGACGGCGTCGGCCCCTCCATCGCAGTCGTTTCGGAGGAAAGGGTGCCGGTAGGAGTGGAAGCCGTTTCGGACTCGCTCGACGTAGAGATGGCTGACGAGATCTCCACGGCAGAAGTGGCACTCTCGACGAGGCTGGAGGACGTAGAGAGCACCGATGTCTCGATGGCCGTCAACAGGGCGGTCGTGGTTGACGACAACGACGATGACGATTCCGAGGAGGATGATGAGAGGAGCTCGGTTGTCTCGGAAAGGCTGGAGGCGGTCGTCGGTGTGGCGGTGCTTTCCTCAGCACCCTCTGTGAAGATCGACGTCTGGGTCGCTGTGGATGACAGCTCGATGCTTGCTGTTGACGAGCCGGTCTCCGGGTGGTCGTCGTGTCTCCTCAGAACTCCCGCTGACCTCCCCCACCGCAGAGGGCCTGCCTCGGCAGCAGAGAGGAGGGAGAGGGAGTAGAGGAGGACTGATGCGGTTCGCATCTTGGCGTTGGCTGTGTGTATAAGTCGTCTCGGGGTGGTGATAGGAAAATGATACAAAAAGACAAAGTCCAGAGAGTTCGCAACAGGACCAGCCAGGGCGGAGGAGGGAGAGGTGTGAGCCGTGTCTTGCTGGGATCCAATCCGAGGTAGGGCAGATACCCGGGACGTGCTCGCAGGATGGGATGGCGTGTTGTATCACAACGATAGACCAGCGTGGTCGTTGAGATGGTGAAGACAAAGGAGAACAGTGCCACTGAAGTCAGGACAGAGGACAACAACGACGGCGACGTCAACAAACATTCATATACACTGATGGAAGGAAACAAACCACTGTCTTCGCCAGGAGGACAGCGAATGAGCAAAACAAACCGCGCAGGTGCCGAGGCTACAGAAAGGAAGAACGACGAGACGAGAGAGACGGACCGCCGCGGCCACGAGGGAGCTCGGCAGAAAAAGACATTGAGGCCGCGGAAGAACAGCATCGGTGACATGCCCCATGCGTAGTTATAGATGGTTCCGCGCCCAATGGAATGAAAGGGCGATCCGGTCCCGACCCTTCTCCCCCATCTCGCTCCCCCCCGTCAAGCGCCCGACACGTCGTGGCAGGTTGAAGGGCCAGCCAGCATTGTCTCAGCAGCTCAGGCTCGCAAAGACGTGACATTGGCCATGGCTCCCCGGACGGCGCCCTCTGCGTCTAAGCCGAAATGAAGCGGC
Organism: Remersonia thermophila; assembly: GCF_042764415.1. NCBI lineage: Eukaryota > Fungi > Ascomycota > Sordariomycetes > Sordariales > Chaetomiaceae > Remersonia > Remersonia thermophila. Next base: position 1,275,677 of record NC_092219.1, read on the forward strand.
ATGGTTCGAGGACGGTGACGACCACGCCCAATCGCCTGGCACCGAGCCAGGGCATGTCTGAGGAGCCGCGCAGTGGCCGGTCGATGCCGGGTTCCTGACGTGTCTGAGAGAAGCGCCGAGGGCGCGGGAAGCATTGGAGAGAAGAGGTTCGCGGCTAACTTGAGGCTGTCAAGGATGTTTTAGCGCGGGGAGTTGCTGGCCAATGGATCCGGCGCCCCGCTCGGAGGTTGTGGCACAGGGGCAGGGGGGGGCTGCACCGTCCACTTACAAGTAACGTTAACTACGCAGTATTATGTGATTACGGTAACTACTGGGTATTACGGTAACTACGAAGTCTACCCAGCATGTCGAGGGACACACGCAAGCATCAGCACACCCACACATCAAGCCTTTGAAAGATATGGCATGGGAAATCCCAGGCACAGACAGAGCCACATCATCCCGTCTTCCCGTCTCCCCATGACAAGAGGCTCGGGAGAGAGGAACGGCACTTCCTTTTTGTTTTTTGCGCCGCCCACGTCACACGGTGGCATCCGACGAGACGTCAGCCGTGTTGCCCGGCCCGTTGCCGTAATTACCGCATCCAGGAGGCTATGGGTGAGGGAGAAAAAACGCCCGTCGGCAGCGGCGTCGTTGTTTCTTGGAGGAGGGATACAACGAACACATCCTGGGATGGGGTGAGTGCCAGTACTCTTCACACACTCATAGCCTGGTGAATTAGAATGCCCATCTGCATTTCATGCGAGCTCCCTGATAGGCAAGGTCGGCAGTCTCTGAGACAGGTAGCTCTGTTGCGTGTTTCCAGTCTCACAGGCTAGAGTGTAATGTAACGCTCAAACACACATGGTTTTTATCCAAGCTTTGTCAAGGTACCAGCCACCTCAGATGTCCGTCTCCCTGACGCTACAAAAAAAAAAAAAAAAAAAAAAAAAAGCTGCCCATGCGTCCGGTAGTAATGCATACGGTACATAGCCAAGTGTGAGATGGGTACCAGCTACCCCAAATCTCCTCCCCAGGGTATATCCGCCCACTCGTTTGCTTCCCAGCCCTGCGGGCTCTCGGGGAATTCCAGCCGAACAACGGTTGGCCTCGACCGCCCCATCTCGGGCTCTTGGCGTCGGAGAATGGCCGGGCCCGGCGACTCCTCTTCGGGATCATCAAGCCGAACAATCGCCGGCCCATCTTGTGCCACGTCCAGGTCTTGTTCATCCTGCCGTGGTTCCGGGGAGAACAGGCCATCATCGTCCTCACCGTCCTCACCCAGGCCCAAGCTGATGACCGTGAACCCACCAAAACCGTTCAGCCCCACGTCCTCCGTCGCGGGGGGAACGACCCCGTCGTCGTCGTCGTCGCCATCGTCGTCGTCGTCGTCCCCATCAAGGCTCGGAATCTCTGTATTGGTCGCCGGCCTCGTCTCCGCGCCCGCGGATCGAGACGTTGACCGCCGCCCTGTGTCTTCTGCCAGCCCATCGGTGCCGTCCAGGCCCACCGCCTCCGCCGCGGGCGTAGCTCGTCCACCGTACGGTTGCTCCACCCTGGCCGCCTTGGCCGGCCTCTCTTCCGCGTCCGCCGATCCCGACATCGGCCTCTTCTTCTTGTTCTTTTTCTTGCCGTCCGCCGCCGCAGACGAGGACGACGACGAGGAGGAGGAGCCCACGCTCCTGCTCCGGCTCGTCCAGCCATCCTCGCCGCGCTCCCCCGTCCCGGCCGCCGCTGCTTTCGCTCTTGCCTCGTCCCGCAGCGACCCCTCCCAGGCCTCCCGAAACTTCAGCCCCAGCGCCAGCGCCATCTGCCTCGCCACGCTGTTGCCCACCAGCCTCCACTGCTGCCGCGGCACCCCCAGCAGGACGTCCTCGTCCGGAAACCCTTGCGCCCTCCTGACCTCCAGCACCGTCAGCGGCCGGTGCTCGTCCCAGTGCAGCCTCGACCCGGCCCGCGCGTCGACGGGGCTCGGCTGCGTCGTGACGGTGTTGTAGACGTCGGTCGGCACCGCGCGCGCCCACCCCTTGGACGTGGGCGCCACGCGCGCCTTGCCGTCGGCGGGAAGAGCGCCCGCTCGGCGGCCGTCATGGGGCGCGGGCCCCGGCCGCGGTGCCAGACCTCGGCGAACGAGAGGCCGTGCGGGCGGGTCGGGATCGCGGCGATCTGCGCGCGCAGCGTCGGCGTGACGCCGGCGGCGAGGCGGTGGTCCGGGAACGCGACGGCCCCCGGCTCGGCCTTGCCGTCGCCGATCGGGGGCAGGTCGGCGGTGGCCTCGGCGGCGCTGACGAACTTGAAGGGCGTCGGCCGGAACGAGCGGCGCACAAAGGGCTCCCCGTTGCACAGGTACCCCAGGCTGCGGTTCCCCGCGACGCGATGGTGGCTGTGCGACGGCGCCGGCGCGTCGGGCATGCGCAGGCCCGGGGCGGCGAACAGGAGGAAGACCCGCTCGCGGCTCTGGGGCGCCCCGTGGGCCCACGCGTCGCCGAAGACGAGCTGGGCCTGGTAGCCCAGGCCGACGAGCGCGCAAAAGAGCTGGCAGAGGATGTCCTCGGAGCTCTTGGCCTGGTTCTGGATGATGCTCGTGACGTTTTCCAGGACGCCGTACTTGGGCCGGTAAAAGTCCACAAACGAGGCAAACGACGCCACGAACGACTGGTTCTTGATCTGCTGCGGCGTCGTCTTGTCGGTCGTGAGCAGCGAGAAGCCCTGGCAGGGGCTCCCGGCCGCGATGAACTCGACGTCGCCGGGCCGAGGAACCTTGTCCGAGAACCGGCCTTGGAGCGCCAGCCGGAGGAGGTCGTCGACCGACCCGAGAAACGGGGCGACGGATTGGCCGTCCGCCGTGTTGGCCATGTACGTATGGATGGCCTCGGCCCAGATATCGTTGGCCCAGCGCATCTCGACGGCGCCTCCGTCCTCGAGACCCCGCCCAAAGTTCCCGCTGCCGCAAAAGAGATCCAGCCCCCGAAGCTTCCGGGACGGCCGGGTCGGATCGAAGCCCTGGCGCAGGGAGGCCGGAAAGTCGCGGGGCCCCGCGAAGGGGACGCACCTTTCGGCGCCGTCCTCCCGAACCTCCAGCCGGTGGGTGATGAAGAAGCAGTTCCCGGTGCCGCGCCTGTCGTACGGCGTAGGGATCGTCTCGCCGGGCAGAAAACACCGCACCGCGCACTTGCCGACGACTCGGTCCGCCTTGATCACGTCGAGGCGGTCCGCATACACCAGCTCGTTGGGGGCCGCCCGCGGCTCGAAGCCGCTCCGCCTCGGCAGATGCCGCACCCGGACGAAGGTGTTTTCGCCTTGCTTGAAGACCTTGACCACCTCGAACGGGTCGGCGTGCTCTTGCGACTTGGACATGGTGGCGAGCACCGCATCCCCGGCCTTGAACCCCAGGCTCGGCCGGGCATGCGAGCACGTCAGGTGGGACTCGCGCAGCGTGATCCACCGCCGGTGCTCCGTGACGTACAGCTGGCGCACGAAAAACTCCCCTTTGCCGCCGCCGGGCCCGCCGAACCAGTCAACGTCGTGGACCCCGAGCACCTCGTGCTCCTTGACCCGCGCGTGGCGTCCGTCCTCGCACGTGCAGTGGTCGGAGAGAAACAGCTCGTTCGGCCAGGGGTACTTCATGACGCAGCATGGCGTTTCGATGGGCCGGTAGAACCAGCGAACGTCGAACGAACGCGACCCGTTCTGGTCGACGTGCACTCTCTGGACGAGGCCGAACCAGCGGCCGTCGTCGGCGGCCGTCTTGTACCGCCACTTGGTGTCGGTCGCGCCGCCGTCGGGAGGGGTCGAGATCACGTGGCCGGCCTGGATGGCGTCGATGGCGCCGAGAGGCATGAAGCACGCCTCGCTCGCGCGGGTCCGCTTGCTTGACGGCCTCCGTTCGGATGGCGGCGATGCGGCGCCGCGCCCCGTTGGTGCCGTCGTGGGCTGGGGATCGTCGCCCGCCGAGGCCCCGACGGCCCCGACGGCCCTCAACATCTTCCCGATCCTCGTGTGACCGAAGCACTGCTTGATGTACGGAGTCACAACCGTCGGCGGCACCTGGGTGTCCCCTTGGACGACCATCGGCAGCGGAGGAGATGGGCTCGCGACCGGCTTGTACCGCGAAAAGTACAAAATCTCTCGAAAGAGCACCAGCCGGCTGCTCTTCTGAAGCCCAAGCACGCCCGTCATCTCCTTCCAGATGAACTCGCGGTTCGCCGCGACCGCCGTGCGAAAGTCGGATCTCGGAAAGGCTCGCCGCCACCTCGTGAACGAAGCCGACTTGCCGTGCCGCTTCGTCAGCCACCGGTCAAAGTGCGACCTGAAGGCGTGGATGTCGACCTGGCGCCCTTGCTCCATCATGGCCGCCGAGTAGTCGACAACGTGTTTCGTCAAGCCGGCAACCCACAGGAACGGGTGATAAAACCGCTCGTACTCGACGCTGGGATGGTTCAGGCGATAGTACACCTCTCTCTGCGAGTTGCGCGCCGAGCGGACCCAAATCTGCCCCCTCGTGGTGTCGTGCTCGGGGCCATAGTTGCCAACGGGCAAATCGACGACCGGGACGCGCTGAACGTAACGCCTGACGTCTCCGACCCTGAGGATGCCGTCGAAAAAAAACTGATCTTGCCCGCTTTTCGTCGCCATGTTTTGAAGGGGCCGCAGCTCGGCGGGGTAGCAGCGCGTGTCGATGTAGAAGCAGAACGAATCGAGCTCAATCTCGGTGAACCCGTCCCGCGGTTCGGCGATGTCCAGCAAGGACGCTAGCGCCTCGCTTTCCTTGACGAGCGGCAGCGGCGGCGCGTATCCGTCAAAGTGCGACCTCGGGTTGACGAGCGTCGACCGGGGCAGCTCGATGCGGACCGTCGGGTTCGGGATGACCTCAAACCCCTTGAACCCGACGGCATTGTCGGCATCGTTGCTCGCGTCGGCGCTTGCTTCTCGGGCGTCATGCGGTCGTGGTGAAAGGCCGGCGATGTCTGGAGCAGGCGTGGCGTGGCCAGGATCTGTATCGGCCGAGGCGATCGTGCCTTCGGGCCCCTCGGCTGGCTCGGCGGCATCCGTCTCCTCCCAGTCGACCGCTGATCCCGTGCTCTCCAGCAGTGGAAACAGATCTGGCTCGGACAGTCGATGCGGGAAATCCGCGGCTTCTACGCTGGGGGGGCCGTCCCTCTTCACCTCGTTCAGCTGCAAGGGAAAGGCGATGTCAGACAGAACGTCACCGAGAAAATCCGGCCCGTCAATGGACCATGTCGGCGGTCCCATCAGCTCCCATGAAATCCAACAGGAGGCGCAACGGGGGAGGGATGCTGCGTTTCACTTGGAACGTAGGGATATATATATATATAATAGGAAATGCTGCTTATAAGGGATGTCAGATGTCAGCATTGTCATGAAGGTCTCAAGATGGAACGACGCCATGAAGCAATGGCGGATGGGGTGTGAAATGTACCTGAGGATGATGAGAAAATGGCGAAGTAGCAAGCGGTGTATGGGAGAGGAAACAGAATGAGACGAGCTCCAGTGGAACAATCGTGAAGCTTCAACGTGGAGTGAGCCGGGGGTGAGGCTTGAACCACGAAGATGGAATCCACCGTTATGATTGTTGGAATGTGAAGGCCATGAAACGCCGGCGTTAGCAGATGGAAGAGTCAAAATTGCCCAGGAGTGCACCGTTAAACAAAGGAAATCGAGGTTGTGGTAGACCCATTAACTCCATTGCGGGTGTAGCTATACGGTCCCAACTCCAGATCTCAGCAACAAAGGAGGTGGTGGTGGTGGTGGTGGTGAGCTAGCATGTGGAAAACGCGAAAAAAGTCGTGTTTGGCACGACGCGCCGGCGTGGGGAAACAAGTGCGAACTAACTAATACCGGGACTGGGGCTGGAGCCGGGGGGCGGGGCCCGGGGCTGAACACAACGGCCATGCGAGGTGGACCAACACACCCTCAACCAGCGGCCGACCGCGAACAACTTCCGGGAGAGCCGCTCCATCGTGATATGTTGAACAGCCCGGGTATTAAGGTTTCTTGTTGTCCAGCTTCAAGACGCATTTTCTACTTGTTGATATTCACATCCCTGGTTGGAAACCAGCAACATCATTGACCATGGCCCTCAACTTCCTCCACCTCCGGATCATCTCTAAATCCATCTCCAGATCCGGGTCCCGCAGCAGCGCCCCTTCTTCGCCCTCCAGGCCCTCATGCTCCTCGGGCCAGAACCACGTGCAGCCCTTGTCTCTCCTCAACTCCTCCAGCTTTCGTCTTATCCTCTCCAGCTCCTCTGGCTCGACCCACACCTTGCCGATCTCGGCAAAGTACTCGATCGTGCGCATCGTGTAGCGGTAGTCGATGTGATACGCCATCTTGGCGCTCTCTCGCACGTACTCGTGCTCCCACCCGTCGAGCAGCCAGTCCATGACGCGCACCATCTCGCGGCTGTCGCCGCAGACCGCCAGGGCTACCATGTACCGGTACAGCGGCCGACCGATGACGTTGAAGCGGGGCATGCCGGGCGTTGCCCATGGCTTCTCCGCCTCTAGCTCCTCCTGGCCTGCTTCGTGTTCGCGCTCTCCGGACCCTCCCGCTTTTTCCTCTTCCTCTTCCCGTTCCTCGTGGGACGTCTTGCGAGCCCTCCCGTCGAGCTGCGGCGTTTCCGTGGGTATGGGCTCCGTAAGCGTCGCGAACGCGCTCACCGCATGCGCGTGCGCTCGAAAGAGCATCTCCTCGCACGGCCCCTTGGCCGCAATCTCCCTGCGTGGTACAATGTTCCCGTCGTGCGTTCGAAACGTTGACAGCTTCATGGTCTTTCGTATGATGACGCACAGAGCCTCGAACGAGATGGGGTCGATGCCGTGGAACGCCGTGACGTGCTCAAACAGCTTCATGAAGGTCACCAGCGTCTCGAGGTTGTTGAACTCGGACCCGCGGCGGCTGTACAGAATTTTGGGTCCTGCGAGAGCTTCCATGATGCTGTGCCAGGGGGCTTTGTTGTGGTGGGCCATGCGGGCGTGGTGGGCCTGGAACCGGGAGGCGAGGGCGATGGCCTCGGGAATGAACCCGACCCGGGGCTGGCCTGCAGCTCCACGGTGGTCCTTGGGTTTCTCCGATCGTGGTCGCTTATGAAGCCGGCACAGCAGCTCGATCCAGGCGTTGAAGACGCGCACGGGAATCCTCGTCAGCTGCCGCATGTCCTCGGCGTCCACCTCGGACACGGGGACCCGGAGGGCCTGGACGAGGGGTTGCAGCGGGCTGTCGTCCAAGTACCGCAGGGCCGCGGCCCTGCTCGGCGCGTTTCGAATCAGCGTCTCGAGGCAGAATCCCACGGGCCGGACGTGATCCCGGTGCCGCATGCGTTCGTACAGCTCCTCGGGGCTCGGAGGGGTGATGCGTGCGATCTCGAACTCGCTCAGGTTTCCGTCGTGCACGGGAAAGGTCTCCTTGACGTCTCCGGGTCGGAGGAACGGGGACTCTGTCACGGGCTTGGCGAACAGCTTGTCAAACATCTCGCCGTAGACCGGCGCGGTAGGTCGGATGCCCGGCAGGGGCGGGGTTTGGAACACCTTCCAGGCTTCTCGGGCGTTTCGCGTCGCTCGGATCTTGGCCGTCCACTCGGCGTAGACGTTTTCGCTGGCCCGCCCGGCCGAGTAAAAGGCGGGGACCAGCGACCGTGTCTGTATCGTCGGAGGTTCGCCAAAGAGGGAGCCTCCCAGCGCGTTCAGCACCCGATCGAGCATCTCGTCATGGTAGCCGGCGGCGCGTTTCAGGATGCCCGCCTTGGCGCTTCGACTCAGGTCGTCCTCGGGATCGCGCCGCTCGTCGATGCCGTCGAGGACCCGCCGGTACGGCGGCCACGTCGGAGCGGCGCGCTCCACGGTCTTGGCCTCGCCCTTGGTCTTGCTGAGGGCAATCAGGACCGATCGCACGGAACGGTAGCCGTTCCGGTCGATCACGAGCGGCGGCTCTAGCGTGGCCGCGAGCTGCAGGAGGTGCCGCTGGGCCGCCCAGTTGTGCTCCATGTGGTCGAACGGGCGAATGCGCGCGGGCCAAGCCATGTAGCCCAGCGCCTTGTTGAGGACGGTGGACCGGGCCTGAAGACCCGTCAAGGCCCCGGCGCAGGGGCCGCCGAGGCGCATGGTGGAGATGTAGTCGGCCGTCAGGCTCGCAAGCAGCGGCATCCCGGCCGGCCACTCTTCCCGACAGTGCCATACGAGGCGGTAGAGGAGCGCCAGGAAGTGGTACCACGTCAGGCCGCGCCCTCGGTTCGCGTAAGCGGGGTGGCTGGCCTCGTCTGGCGGCCGATCGGCCAGCACGTAGTTCGCCCTCACGTACCGGACGACGTTTACAAAGGTCGAGGGCTCCCGAATCCTCTTGTCCTTGGCCAGGAGGAGCTGGAGGACGAACAGGGGCTTGCGGCACCGGCTCGCGAGGAAACGTTGCAGCTGAGCGTCTCCGGATTCCGGCGCGAGGATCCAGAGCCACTGTTTGATGTCGGCCTCGGTGATGCCGGTTCGCCGCTCGAGCCTGGCCAGGCAGGACTTCCAGCTCTTTGTGCTCCCAAGATATCGCTCGATTTCGAGCTCCTCGCCGCGGCATCGGGCCAGCAAGACCTGCCGTCGAAGAAAAGCCTGCGCGACCAGATACGCGGGACGCGAGGTTCGATTTCTCGCAATGGCGCAGGCGAGCCTCCACTGCCGAGGCTTCCACGTCTGGTTGCGCAGGCGGTGAAGCATCCCGATGACCTTGGTTGGCGAATATCGTGTGTGGGCTTTGGAATAGGCCGTAGCTCTGCCGTCGGCCGGCTGCCACTCGGCCCCGAGACGGTCCTCCACGCCCACAATCAACAGCTCTTCCTGTTGTTCTTGGTCTGTCATGTCGTGAAATCCGGCCGGGAGCGCCTTCAGCTTGGCCGGGTCCGTGGGCAGCTCCAGCCGTGGGGGCCAACGAGGACCGGCCCGAAGCCCTCCCGACCCGGGCGCCGCCACGCCGGCTGTCATGTTGGCCAGGTATTCTCCGGCGATGCCTTCAACCCCTGGTGCCCTCTCGATAGCGTCCTCCGACTCCTCCCATGGCGCATCGTCATCCAACGCATCCCGGCTCCGGCGGTCCGCTCCTAGGTCGGCGACGCCATCCGAAGCCGGGCGCGTTAACCCGTGCGCTGACCGTCCCGAGCGCTGGGATTTGCCGACAAGGTCGGAGGGGTCGCCTCTCCGGTAGGTCTCAAGACGCTTGGGCATGTCGCGCGGGGCATGGCACAGCATCTGCTGGGCCTGCGTCGGTGCCTCGTGGGCTCTCAGGGACTCGGCGAGGGCATCCTCTGTGGCGGGCGGTTCCGGCTCGGATCGAACCGGGCAGCTGGCGGCTGGCCTGCTGCCATGGCGGTGAAAGGAGCAGCGTAGCCAGGGAACCCAACGACCCCTCGACCGCTGAGGCGAGACGGTTAGCCCAGGAGGAACAAGCAGGAGGGGCAAGCCAGAGACGCCAACTCGACGCACAAACCAGGCCAATGCTGCTTGTGTCTCAGCCCGTCTCAATCCAATGAGTCTCGCGCTAAGCATTGGACCGAGCAGCCACTCATTGTAGCCGGTTGGTTCGTGGCTACCGGGGGGGGGAGGGGGGAGGGGGATGTTGGACGATGCGGCGGCGGTGGTGGTGGTGGTTATTTTGTTCTGAATTGACCGGATCCAACGATAACAGGAAAGTTTGTACTGTAACGGTGGGGCTCCCTGGTTGTGGTTTCTTTGGTGCGGGCAATTGCCCGTTCCTGATTGGCATTGTCCGTGAAAAAAGGTGGGTCCACAGCGTCCCGGCCCGGCCAGCCATGGGCAAACAGGATTGGACCTCTATAGTACATACTATAATAGCTAAGCACAATAATAATACTGTGTACCATGTAGTACACAGTACTGTGTAGTTAGCTTCAATGTCTTGGCGGCTCTTCAGCTCTCATCCATCCCTATCCCTGTCTCGCTCGCTGTCTTGGACCCGAAAGACAGAGCGCACCTCCAACCGTCAGGGTTGGTTGGCTGACACAACCCACTGACTTATATGATACCTACCTATGCGACCGTTGGGTTTGGACCATGCCTGGCCATCTCAAGAGAAAACGTCCTGATAGGGACCAAGAATCCCTCGTCGCTCCCGCCCAGCCCGTGGCCGACACGTCGCAGCCAGGGGGTTCTGGCCCGAGGCGGACGACGCGACAGACGTCGAGCGCCCCACACCCGGCCCCCGAGCCACCACGCCGCCGCCGCCGCGCTGGCACAGAGAAGAACCTCCCCGGTGAGCCCACCGAAAACCCGCCGCCCGCTCCCGGTCCGCCCGTCCGCTCCCCTCGTGGCAAGGAGAACATCCCCGTGCAGGCCGAACAGCAGCAGCAACAAGACCGCCAGGGGCAGCAGCAGCAGCACCATGAGCACGATCAGCATGCCAAGCCCGCGACGCGGTCGACCCGCTTGACCACCGCCCCCCAAGCCGCCCCGGCCGTTCCTCGCGCCGCCGACGTCAATCCCCGCTCTGCGGTCTCGCCCGTGCCCGTCTCCCCCGTTCCGACAGCCCCGATTGCGCCTCCCGAGACTCACAGGTCGGCGACAGCGTCTCGAGCAGCAGCAGCTGCTCCTCCTCCTCCTCCTCCTCCTCCTCCCCCCGCGACGGCAACGCCACGGGGCAGGCCACGCAGCGACAGCCGCCCCGCGACGTTCGAGTCCTTCGTCCTGCCGCAACAGTCCGTCTCCCTCGGGCGCAACAAGCCCATCTTCATGGCGACGTCAACCGCCCAGCAGCAGCCCGCCGCCGCCTCGAGCGCCAACGGGGCGCTTGCCAGCCCGGCCAGGAAACCGGACGGCGCGAGCCGTTCGGACAGAAACATCGACAAGGTCGTGCTCGGCGACATTTGCTTCCGCGCGTGGTACCCCTCATACTACGGAAAGGAGGTGCTTGGGGACTTTGCGGGCGGGAAGTTGAAGGGCGGGAAGACGCCGAAAAGCCACGGCCAGGACGCCCGCGACGATTCCGGCGACGCCCGACACCATGGCAAGCGGGACCGCGAAACGCCCATGCTCGACAGGCTCTGCGTGTGCCCGTGTTGCTTCAAGTACTCCAAGGAGCTGGTCACTTGGTGGGAGCATGTGCGGTGGTGCGAGCGACGGAACGTGATACCGGGCAAGAAGATCTACGTTCACCCGAAGGGGAGCCGGACGATCCTGGTGCCGTCGGGACCTGCCCCGAAGCAGGGCAGGGGCAAGCGTGGTAGCTCTGGCCAGAAGATGGTGGAGGAAGTGGTGCAGGACGAAGGCGAATGGAGCATCTGGGAGGTGGATGGCGAGAAAGAGGTGGTGAGTTGGCGCAAGGATTCCCACATTGGCACGCTGTGACCCCCTCCGAAGCTAACCCGTCTCTCCCCCCCCCCCCCCCCCTCTCGCAGCTCTTCTGCCAAAACCTTTCCCTCTTCGCCAAGCTCTTCCTCGACAACAAATCCGTCTTCTTCGACGTCACCGGCTTCAACTACTTCCTCCTCGTCTATACCCCTCCCGCCCGCTCCGCCGACGCGCCTCCGCCGCGCGGCCAAATCGTGGGCTTCTTCTCCAAGGAGAAGATCTCGTGGGACAACAACAACCTAGCCTGCATCCTCATCTTCCCTCCCTGGCAGCGCAAGGGTCTCGGCTCCCTCTTGATGGGCATCTCGTACGAGATCTCGCGCCGCGAGGGGCTGCTCGGCGGACCCGAGAAGCCCATCTCGGACCTGGGCAAGAAAGGCTACCGTCGCTTCTGGGCGGGCGAGATCGCCCGCTACCTCCTCAGCCTGCGCCCGGACGCGTCGCCCAACGCAACCTCGGCCGGCACCAGAGACGAAGCCGACGCCGCCGCCACGAACGAAATCGTCATCGACATCGACCGCATCAGCCAAGCCACCTGGATCGTCCCCGAGGACTGCCTCCTCGTCCTCCGCGAGATGGGCGTCGCAGAGGACGCCGGCACGGGTCCCGGCCCGCGGCCGGCCTCGGCTCAGCAGGCGCACGACCCCGCAACGACGAGGGCAACAACTACGACAATAACAGCAACAACAATAACAACAACAGCAACAACGACGACGACGACGACAACGGTGACAACGGGAACGAGCGTCGCAACGTCAGCGACGAAGCCCGACGACCACGCCAACGCCGCCGGCGCGAATGCCCACCACGAGGATGCCTCGACCGAGGACCCGTCTGCGCCCGCCCCGATGGTGCAGCGCGTGCGCATCTCGCAGGCCGCCGTTCGCGCATGGGTGGCGGCCAACAAGATCAGCTTGGAGAGGGCGTGCGACCCGGATGGGTTCGTTGAGGGGTACGCGCTGAAGCCCAACGGCGCCGGTGCCGGTGCTGGTGCTGGTGCTGGTGCTGCCGAAGCGGCGGCGGGGCTTGCGGCCGGAGAGGATCGGGATTGAACCGGTTCAAAAAAAAAAAAAAAAAAAAAAAAAAGGATTGCTCGAAGCTTTGGATATCCGTGCGTCTGCTTTCTTGTCCGTGACGGGTTCCCAAGAGCTCCTGATTCTGAGTTTCGTTTCGCGCTCCGAGGGTCAAGATACCAAAGGGGCAGTATGCACGTTGGCCTGATCGGGACCGGGTGCAATGTCATGGAGTCGGGGTTTCCGATTTTGGTGTATTACTACATGCAGCGAGCATACCGGGTAGATAGATGGATGGGCTGTTTGGCGCGAGGCTACCAAGGATTTTAGATATAGGTTTGGGAGGGAATATCAGATGTTGGACCTGAAGCATCCCCTTCACATCCGGTTGGTTGCCAGAACCACAGTCACCACGTGCACCTTCTGTGCCCAGTCATCCCCTGATCGACCTCATCCAAGATTGGTGGACATGGCCGCTGGAAGAACAGCCGCATCGACTACATTGTACGAGGTGTCAGAGAAGACGAATAGGCAGATGTGAATGCTCCCGTAACCGCCCACAACCCTCCGATTGGACTTGCTCCTTCGAGGGCCATGATTTGCCCCTTCGGGAGGGTCTTGTTGGACGATGCATTGACTTCCAATCCAAGGTGCACTTCTTGAGAGGCCTCCTACCTACCGAGGCGCTCGCTGGTAGTTACCAGTGCTTCCTTTGTCCTTGATCGGCCTCTCAGCTTACTGCCAGCAATCATCCCGCAGTAACTACAATGTACGGGGTACGTAGCCGTTCCGCGAGGCGTTGTGTAAGCCACACTGTGGCTGAACCGGCGGCGTTTTTCAGACCACTTTGCCTGACACTGGCACTCGGATTTTCCCTGCCCAATTACCGCCGCCGGACCGTCGGAAGACACCGACCCGCCCGCGCATCGGAGCGCCTCATCATGCTGTGTAACGGACAGAACCACCAACCATGGACCCGGAGCCGCTTTGGATGACGTCGGGCATGTCAAAAATAAAATAAAAAATTAAAAAGAAAGGCATGCGCAGCAGCCATGTTGTCCCATCTCGAAAGCCGACCGAAAAAAACGTCCCCAGGGAACCGTTTGTTTCCCGTCGAACGGAGGAGGGGTTTGCGATCTTTGTCTATAGTAATTGTCCACTGGCAAGCGTCTCTCTGGAACGGGTGGGGAAGAGGCATTTTCCTTCGTCCCTGTCGTCATCCGTCCCAGCCCCTGAGGGCCAAGTGGATTTCCTGTGGAACCCAAACCGCAGCGTTGGACGACTCGTAGGCCTCGTTTCCCGCCGAGTGGGGGCTCCATGGGGGCGTCCCGGGCCTTCTGGCGAACGAAATGGAGCACAACACTGCCTGAGACACCAACGACAGTGTTCGGGCTGACGGTGAAAATTTTCGGATGCCCTAACCGCCAGACGCTCCGTTTGTCGACCAGATCCTAGGCTCTGGAGCTCCAGAGAAGCCGCTAAACGGAACCGTGATAGCTTTACGTGTAGGATCGAAGATGGTGCCGTCTCCAGTGTGCCCACAGCCGGCACATGAGTGCTGTCGTGAATGATGCCCGGTTCTGTGTGAGCGGAAGCCGTGCCCGTGCCGACCGGCCGGCGTTCGATCCAGCGTCCGTCCCCTGCGTTCGAGCTGCCACGTCCGAGATTGCCCGACCACTTCCCAAAGTGCCGCATCAAAATTTTCCCTCTCTTCCCTCTCGTTGTCCAAGCTGGCAGAGCTGACCCACCGCGAGCTCCAAGTGGAGAGTTTTCCCAACCAAGAGTCGAATTGACCACTCACGTCGCCCGTTTGCTGCTGGTTGAGCCCGTTGCCCGGACCAGCCCGAGGTTCCGCTTCCCCAGCTGCCCACCTGTTCTTCCTTTTCGCTCATTCCTCTCCTCCTCTAATTTTTCCCTCTCTCACTCAGCAGTCGAGCCATCGCCTCAACCTCAACCACCAAGAGTATCATCTCGTCCTCCCCGACCCGTCTTTGCAACCTCTTGCATACTCTTCCCATCAGTCACAATGGCCTCCACCCGTGTGCTCGCTTCGAGGCTGGCCTCCCAGATGGCCACCGCTGCTCGCCCGGTCGCCCGCGTCAGCATTGCCACCGCCAGCAAGCGGACCATGACTGGTAAGTTCGAAGCGTCTGCAACCGCCATCACCGCCATGCCTCCTCGATCCGCATCAGACGTCTAATCGATGATTGTGTTTTTGCGTCGGTTTCGTGCGTGCAGCCGCCACCAAGGCCTCCCCTCTCCAGGCCGTCAAGCGCCAGCAGATGTCGGCCATCGTCAACGCCACCACCCGCCAGGCTTTCGGTGTCCAGCGCCGTGCCTACTCCTCTGAGATCGCCCAGGCCCTGGTCGAGGTCTCCAAGAACATTGGTATGGGTACCGCCGCCGTCGGTCTGACTGGTGCCGGTATTGGTATCGGTCTCGTCTTCGCTGCCCTCCTCAACGGTGTTGCCCGCAACCCCGCTCTCCGTGGCCAGCTCTTCTCGTACGCCATTCTGGGCTTCGCCTTCGTCGAGGCCATTGGTCTTTTCGACCTGATGGTTGCCCTCATGGCCAAGTTCGTAAGTTTTTGCCAAAATCCCGCGAGCCTCGGCCGGGTCGGATCCCGAGTGCTGACCGCCGCACGCAGACGTAAACGCATCTCCCCGTCCGGGCGAGATTGGCGTCGATGCCTCGTTGGGAGCGATCGGTCGCCTGTACATATCGGGGCGCGGGGTCGATACGAGCGGGGTGTGGACGAGGGGTTCGTGGTCCCATGCGACTTGATCGCGCCGCATTGGACCCGTGAGACGAACGGGACATGTGCATGGGGAAACATGGCGGGGAATCGCATCACCACCTCACAGACGGGATCACATAAACCTAGATCGGGGAGAACTGTCCAGGCGATTGGACCGTCTTGCTGTCGGCACTACCGGCGCAGCCTTGTACATTATCCACGGCGATTCTTCTCCAGCCTGCTGGGGAAACCACCACAAAATTTCATTGTGTCTCACTCGTGTGCCCCGCGTCCGCCAGGGGATAGATGCTGTTCTCGCTTGAGATGGATGCGATCGCTTGATTGTGTGCGCATGTGCGTATGTGGGTGTGTGGATGGATGTGGGTATGTGGATGTGTGTGTGCGTGTGTGTGTGTGCGTGTGCGTGATATCAGGGCTGGCGGGATACATCGAGCTGCAGCAGAGGTCAGGATCGTCACCAATGCAGCAACAACCTCGCAGCAAGACCAATTGCCGCAGACCAAACCATCTCCGACGACCGCAATGAAATCAATCCCATGAAACCCAAGAGCCCATGATAGCACGTGGGGAGAGACACAAAAACGAACGAACTAAACGGCGTGTTGTTTAACCTCACTGACCATGGCCTTCCCCACTTCAAGGCGGCATTTTCCTTTGACGGAGGGTGGTCGCGCGATCGATCGCATGCTCCACCAGGAACCCACTCTGGTGTCCACTCGAGCCGCCAGCTAGCGTCTCCCCGTCAACCAGGACGGATCCGCTAGGGCGTTATCGGATTTGTTGACATCGTGATGGTCAAGGTGAGGAGGTGTTGTATCGTTGTCGAGGCCGTTGTTGCGAATGCGTCTTTATTTATCTTGCTGATGTTGTCATTTTTTGACGTGTAAAACGCTGAGAAAATGCGGGTAGAATGAGGAGAGCTTCAAGAAAAAGGAGAGAGGGAAAAAAGGTGCACAGCTGACTTGGGGGGGAGGGAGCCGGTTCCCTCTTATTTGCTGGACGGAGGCTCCTCCAATTTGTGCGCATTCTTCTCCTTGCTCGTCCAGAAGAGCTTCTTGCCGGGAATTTTGGGGTGCTTCCTTCCCTTTCCTGTTTCTTTCCCCTCACCGGCACGCCGTCGTTGTATGCAATTTGCAAGGTGGAAGGAAGGGGGAGACGCGTCAGGTGATTCTGTGGTAAGGCAGGTACCGCGGCCGCGGAGAAAGGTAGGAAAGTGACTTTCTGCAGCACAAGATCCCTTCCAAGGACAGCGTCTTGCAGTCAGCCGGCCCCCGCATTCCCCGGGCTTGATTGGGACGCGTGGTTGCGTTGGAGCAGGGTTGAGTGCGTCGATCAGTGGATGGCGACAGGATGCAAGGCCACGGATAGGTTGGGAACCACGGCTCGAGGGAAGTGGAAGAAACGAACGGGACGTTTCTCACTGGATGGGGTTAATAAAGGTTCGGGGGAATGTACGCCTCGCAGCCATCCATTGACTGCTTTGTTTTGGACGACCATGCTCCAGACAAACGTAGGGCCGTTGCTGGCGCCTTCAACGAGGGTGGCCAATGGATCGGAGAACGTGTAGTAGTTCAAGCCCGTGGCAAACACTTTCTAAGGCTATGATGGATTTGCCGGGGGAATGTGAAAAAAAGCGGTCTAGGCATCGAAACGTGATGGACTTGGATGTCTCGAAGGGATCTGCCTGGCCTATATGTGTCGCCGACCCTGGATTCTGGTATGCTCTGGCCCGCGTGGTCATGATGTAGAGCTTAACTTGTACACAAACAGGTTGTTTACATGGAATCTAAGAAGACATTCTCCTTCAATCCCAGAGGTGCTCATGGCTAACGGGCGCTCTGTTGTCCGGTCTCGTCCGCTTGGCAGGGTGGCGAGGAGCGAGTTCTGGCACCTATCATTTCCTCGAGGAGCTGCAGACTTCAGCCATGCTATGCTAGTCACCCGAGACCTCTTGGTTGCGTAACAAAAACGATCTGCATTGAACAGCTGGAAACACTCTCATCATCCTTCATAACGCAGGTCTAGCCTCTATGCACAAGGTAGATACTGTACTGTGTACCGCTTCATTTTCATACCGCTCTGCAAGCATCCTTCCCCTCTCCTTCTGCTCCCGCATCACGACTTGACAAGAAGGCTCGAGCCCGTCATCTCGGGAGGAATGGGCAGGCCCATGGCCGCGAGGATCGTGGGAGCAACATCACCCAGCACACCGCCCTCCTTCTTCAGGCTCCAGCCCTCGGGCGCGTTGGCCATGATGAACGGAACCTTGTTGGTCGTGTGGGACGTCTTGGGCTTGCCGTCGGGGAACTTCATCTCCTCGGCGTTGCCGTGGTCGGCCGTGATGAAGAGGATGTAGCCGTTCTTCTTGCAGCCCTCGTAGATCTTGCCAATGGCCTTGTCCGTGGCCTCGCAGCCGATGATGGCCGCCTCGTACACGCCCGTGTGGCCAACCATGTCGGGCGGCGCAAAGTTGTTCATGACGAAGGGGAACCGGCCCTCGCCCAGGCGCTTGACGACCTGGTCCGCCACGCCGTCGGCGCTCATCTCGGGAGCCAGGTCGTACGTCGCGACGCTCTTGTTCGAGGGCACCAGGTCCTGCGTCTCGTCGCGCGTCTCGAGAGGGAACACCTTCTCAACGCCGCCGTTGAAGAAGAAGGTGACGTGGGCGTACTTCTCCGTCTCGGCGACGTGCACCTGCTCGACGCCCTGCTTGCCGAGCCACTCGGCCAGCACGTTGTCCATGACCTGGGGCTTGAAGGCAATCTCGAACGGATAGTCCACCTTGTACTGGGTCATGGTGACCAGGTTGACCTTGGGATACGGGAAGTCCGGCAGAGGCGAACGATCGACGTCGCCCAGGAGCTGAGTAATCTGGCGGACACGGTCGGACCGGTAGTTGAAGAAGAAGACGTCGTCGCCGTCTGCCAATGGTTGTCAGCAACTCGGTTGGCACGGAGGAGGTCCCCCCAAGACGCAAAAGCTAAGGTCTCTCACCCTTGATGCGAGCCTCGTCTCCGCCGACAACGATGGGCTTCAGGAACTCATCCGTCTCGCCCTTCTCGTAGCGCTCCTTGACGGTCTTGACGGGGTCCTCGCTCACTTCGCCCTCGCCGAGGATCATGCCCTTCAGGGCGACCGCGACACGCTCCCACCTCTTGTCACGATCCATGGCGTAGTAACGGCCGACGACGGTGGCGATCTGGCCAATGCCGATCTCGTTGATCGTGGACAGCAGCTCCTCCATGTAGGCAGCGCCGGACTTGGGGTCCGTGTCACGACCATCGCCGAAGAAGTGGATGAAGACCTTGGGGACGCCGTACTGCTTGGCAGCCTTGAGCAGGGCGTAGAGGTGGTGCTGCTTCGAGTGCTGCGAGGATCGTTAGCGGCGTCCATCGGCAGCAGACCGTCTTCCCGACAGGGGATAACTGACCACACCACCGTGGGAGACCAGACCGCAGAGGTGGAGGCGCCCCTTGGTCTTGGCCGACTCCATGATCTTCTGGATCACGTCGTTGCTGGCGAACTCGTTCTTCTTGACGGCCTGGTCGATGCGCACGACGTCCTGCCAGACGACACGGCCGGCGCCGATGTTGAGATGGCCAACCTCGGAGTTGCCCATCAGGCCCTCGGGCAGGCCGACGGCGAGCGAGGACGCTTCGAGCTCGGTGTAGCCGGTGGGACTCTGGGAGAAGGCGTCCATGACGGGAGTGGCGGCGGCGGCGATGGCGTCGCCATTCTTGGGCGACTCTTCGGACGGGATGCCCCAGCCGTCAATCACGACTGAAAGGCCGCAACGGCACCACGGTTAGCCACCCAAGCTCGACATGTATCACAACGTAGCAGGCCAACAGGGGAGGGAAAGGGGGGGGGGGGGGGGAGGTAGGGGTCGTCCTGCGCGGCGAGACGTACTCAGGCAAGCCTTCTGCTCGGTAGTAGCCATGGTGTCGAAGGGCTCGAAGGGGAGGAATTGAACGGGTATGGTCGAGGCAGCGCAAATCCCAAGACTGGCCGCTTGGGAGCTATGAACTTGGGCCAAAGGACAAGAGGCGGGACGGGTTGCAGAACAGAAAAGCTCAAAAAAAACTGCAAGCGCATTCGGATCAGACATGAAGGATGGCGGGGTCCATGCCCGCGACTTTCAGCCCACCACCCCACCAACCCACCAACCCGCGCCGGACCTGCCTCTCACCGCGGGGTCTGACACGCTGTAAGTGTCCCAAAGCGGTTTAGCGGCCTTCCTGAGGAACTGCGATCCCGGCACCCAAGCTCCGATAAGGCCCCCCCACCTTGAACAACACCCCAACAACCAAACTCGCCCCAAGTCATCCCACCCATCGTTCGTTCCGGCTCCCGTCCTTGGTGGTTGGTGCCCTGCCGACCCGACCCAAGCCGTTTCAAGCTCGAGGCAATTTCCAGCCGCCCGCCCACGCGTCCCGACGGGAACCAATGGCGACACACCTCCCGCCGGGCCTGTCGCCCGACGCCTTTGACGCCGTCACCGAGCTCACCTCCATCGTCGTCCGTCTCCGCGCGTCGCAGCAGCAAGACTCGGCCACCAGCGGCGGCGCCGGCGGCCCGACGTCGACCCCGGCTGCGGCAGGAGCCGCGTCCGGAGGCCTGAACCCATCCGGCACCACACCGCTCCCCGCAACCAACGCCGCCAACACGCCTTCGGGCGCTCAGCAGCCTCCCACCTCCGCCACCGCCGTCGCCGGAGCAACCGCCAATAGCAACGACCATAACAACAACACCACCACCACCACCACAACAACAACAACAACCAGCGCCCTCCCGCCGCTCTCCCTCAAGGACCTCCCTGCGGCAACGGACCCGCTCCGGCACAAACTCCAACGCGCACGCGCGGCGGTGCGGGCGTTGGCCGACGTGCAGCGCGGGCTGGCACAGCAGGAGGCAGAGCTGGCCGGGCTGGAGGCGAGGAGGCGGGCGCAGGCGGAGAGGCTGGCCAAGGCGCAGGAGGATGGCCTGCAGTTTGTGAAATGCGAAGGGGAAAAGGGGGAGAGGATGGTGGAGGGGGAGTGATGCCCTGCGTCCACGGGTTTCCGGTGGGATCTACATCAAGTGGCACAATGGGCACTGGGCTGGCTTCAGCGGGATGCATCCAAGATACCCGGTTGTTGTTGTTGTTTGCCGCCAGAGGTTTGGAGTTGGGCGTTCACCACGGGATGTTACACTTCATTATTGCCAGGCTGTTTTTGGGCTCTGTTTTCAGAGAGCTACCTAGGCAGACCCGTAACGGGTCGCCAAATCTGGGCATGAAACGCCGAGATTGTGTATGCTCGAAAGAATCAAACATTACGTCTTGCGGCCTCGCTCTCCAGAGTTCGGCGCCGCGCAGATTACAAGACAGAAGACAAGTCCAGAAAGAAAATTTCCACGGCGAGATCGGAGCCGCCGTCAGGCCGGCAAGGCCCGCGCAAAGACGCCCCGAATCGGCCTGCTCAAGCGCCGCTACTCTTGCCAACCCCCAGGGCATGGAGCGTGTCCTCAATGACGACACCCGGGCCCGGCGCGAGAGCCTTCTTCCACACGCTCTCGGGAATGGCCTCGGGCTCGGGAAGCAGGCTCCAGTTGGGCGACTCGGTCGCCTTGAGCCACTTGAAGTCGTCCACCTGGTCGTAGAGGTTGGGTGTTTTCTTCTCTTGCTCGGTCAGCTGTCGAGGTGGGGTTAGCATGCCTGGCTCGGCATTCTTCTCGTCGTCACGCAAGGGGAAAGAAGTGCGATGGAGAGACGTACATAACCCTCGGGCGTCTTCCCGAACCTCACGCCTTTGCAGCCCTCAATGATCGGCCTGCTGGCGCAATGCAGATAAAACACCACGTTGTCGCAATCGTGAATCCGCACCTGCCGCGCCGCCACCATGATGGCGCTGTCGCGGACGTTGGTAACGTGCACCGGCCCGTCGACGTGGCCCGCGACGATGACGCTGCCTGCGATGTCCTTGAGGGCCAGGCTCGCAAAGGGCGCGCCGTGGGCGCTGCCCGACGTGGTCGGCGCCGACATGTCAACGACGCACCGGTCCAGGTTGGTCAGGGTCCCCGCCGAGGTGGCGCGCGCGGCCGACACGGGGAGCGTGATGTGCATGCGCTGGTGGTCAGAGAGGGCGATGTCGCGAGCGGCGGAGAAGGAGGGCTTTCGCACGCCCGAGCCGCTGGCGATTTCTGCGTTGTAGTTCTTCGCTACAACGCCGGCAGTGCCGGTGGCGGCGGTCGGCAGGGAACCGAGCGTGTCACGCGCCTTGGGCTCGGCGGGAGGGGCGGCGGCGTCAACCCTGCCGACCGGGTTCGGACGGCGAGAGTCGAGGCGGGCGCCAGCGCTGGTGCCAGCGCCCGCACCAGCACCGTCGGTAGGGCGGCGCTTGAACTGAAATCGGGCTTTGGGAGTGAACTGGGCCTGGGCTTTGGCAACCTCATCTCGAAGCTCCTTCACCTTGTCGGAATAGGTGCGCTGGTCGTAGGCGGGGAGGAAAGCAGAAGCATCGGCGACGTCGTTGGACAGCCGCGAGATGCTGCTCAGGACGTGCTCGACGGCATACTGTCTCTCGCCACCAACGGATGAGAAGCTGGGAAGCGAGCTGATTTGCTCCTCAATGGCTGGGCGATGCTGTTAGCCAGGCCACAACGACCCCAGGAACAGCCGATCGACTTACAGGCAACCGAAATTTTGAACTGGCGGTAAAAGCGATCCTTGGGATCCTCAGAAGTCATTTTGGTCGATGAGTCGGCTGGCCCGAGAAACGGTGGTGCTCTGGGTTGGTTTGTTAAGCGAATGAACAGATTCGGTGGTGGTGGTGGTGGTGGTTGTGGTAGTGGTAGTGGTAGTGAGTCGCTTAGAGTAGTGCACCAGAGGGTGTAAGAGAACGGGAGTTAAAGTCCCTGACAGTGTTGTCCCTTGTTCCCGCCTGACAGCTTGATAACAGTCAGCTTAGAGGTACCAGACACAGCCCGGGACGACCGCAACAGCAGAGAATTACAAATTCGCGGTCTGCCCTTCTGTCTGAAGTGCACAACGTGTGAAACTCCCTTCAGGAGGTTGGTTGGGATGGATTCAAAAGCAGGAGTCACGGGAATGGATGGGTGGGCGCAGATGGATGTCATGGGCATGGCGCGTCAGATCCCGCCCCAAAGGTCAAAGCCCTTCCATGCACCTAGGCAATAGGAAAACAATCAAAGCTGCTTGACATCACGGATTCTTACCTGATAAAGAAGTAGTACTCTTGGGTCACTTTGTTGGATGTCAGAGTGGGTTCATGAAGTTTTGTGTGGGAAATGCCAAAGTTCAGAAGTATGGGATGGGAGTCGGGGGGGAAGGGATGGCTCAGGAGGCCAAGTGTGGTGGATCCCATCCCCAACTCCCCTGGAAATGGCGGGTTAGGGGGATCCAAAACTGGATGCTCTGCGCTGAATCACGCACTAAGGACAAAATAACAACCCGACACTACCAGTCGTGAACCGAACCAAGGGCATCAATTCAATTGATGGATCTGCAATCACAAAACACTCCAGAGTTGGGAAACATTTTCGCAAAGCTGCCGAGAAAAATACAGGATGAACCGAGCCGTGTGGCGACTGGATTGGTGCCCCATCACCCCGTCTCATTCGGTGGTTCCGTTCCTGGGAGCTCGGTTGTCTGTTGTTGTGCCATTGAAGACCCTGGATGTCCTGATCCTGACTCTTCAGGTGACCCCATCTACCGTGCTTTTGGCCACATGCTTATGGGAGGGACCCCGCATCCATTCGTGGTGGCTAGGTCGGTTGGATCTCGAGTTTGAAGAGATCAAGGCTGAAGACATCGTGCATGTGCTTGTAGATGACGACAAAAGCAACGTCAAAAATAACTACCTAATGAACGTCCCGGCAGACACCCTACCCCTTGCTGGTCCAGCGCAAAGTTACATAACACCAACGAAAGGGGGCTCGAGAAAGGGGGCGACGAGAGCTGACGTAAAAAAAGAAAGTGGCGTCATACAGACACCACCACCCCCATCGAAACAAACAGTCCCAAATTGAGTAAGGAACTTGAAATGGTACCATGTTTCTATTCGCATCTATGCATTTTCAGAAAAAAAAAACTCAATCTACCTAACTGACCCATATCTCGCCCTCCTCCCTGAATAATTGCTCGGATACATCTTCCCGTTCGCAAGCACCGGCACGTGGACCATGCCCTTCTTCTTGTCCGGCAGCGAGTTGACGGCGTTCCACATCTCCATGACCCCCGCCCGTCGTGCCGGCAGCATGCTGTACTGCAGGGAGTACAAAACCTTGCGGTTCAGCGGCGGCACGAACCTGCCGGTGAGCAGGCACAAGAGCACGCGCGGGGAGAGGTAGTGGTTGCGGATGCGGCTGCCCATTTGGAAGTACTGGTGGAACATGGCTTTGAAGTTGAGAGGAATCGACTAGCCACGCAAGCATCGTCAGTTGGCTGGGCGGGAGCGTGCGCCACATGGCTGGGGAATACCCGACTCACTTTCAGATATATTACGGATGTGGAGGGGAACTTTTTGGACGGGTCGTGACTCGATCGTCGATAGTCTGAGGCGTCTCGAAGCTCAAAACGAATGCCACCTTGCGGAGATGGGTGTCAGCGGCACGAGAAGAAGAAAGAGGGACACGAGGTGCCCGGCCTACCTGGAAGCCTCCCAGGATCCTTGATTCGCAGCATGAGCGCAAAGAGCGGAAAGTGATTCAGGCAGGAGAGCATCGTGTCGAACACGGCCTTGAGAGAAATGATGACCATGCGGGCAATGGCAAAGTTGAGATAAAAGACCACCACGGTCGGAAGGAGGAAAAACAGCACGGTAAAGAGGATGGTGCCCACGAGCAGCTGGTCGAGGTCGTAATCGCACGAGTCGATGCGGTTCCTCAGCACGTTGTGCTTCTTGCCTCGGAACAGGTGGAACAGCGAGATCAGAATGGTGAGCTGCCAGTGGTAGATGCGGGCCGAGGCGAGGTAGAACGAGTAGATGTGGACCGTTAGGATGGACAGGAGATCCGAGAAGAGGGCGATGGGCATGCTAGCGCCAGCAAAGCTCGAAAAGCCGATAAACCAGATGATGTGCGGCAGGATGGGGCGGAGAGCTTCGATGCAGCCTGGTCCGTGTCAGCGCAAGATCCTCCTGTTCCCGGCTCTCTTGTTCAGACTCACTTGACCAATAGTCGATGACCCACAAGAACAAGTCCCCCAGAAACGCGCCAAGCTCCGTGTTCAGCTTGAGCCCGGCAGGCCAGCCCATGAGCCACGAGATGCTGCTCTGGAGCGCGTCGACGGAGTACTCGGACAGGAGCCGGCCGATCTGCTGCGCGACCCAGTCGGCATTGTCGATGATGTACGACCCCAGGGCGATGCCAATGATGATGTCGTTGGCCACGAGCCAGAGGCTGTTGTAGAACCGGATGTAGTCGGGATGGCTCGTGGTGACGCTCTCCCAATCGTTCTTCCTGAGCCGCAGCGTTACGTACTGCATGGGCCAATAGCAGAACTGCTGCAGCCGGATCTCGACCTGCTGGGCCGTGGCCGAGATGTCCTTGAGAGCGGCGTAGCCCGGCCGGGCGCGCCACTCCAGGATGCGCAGGAAGACCTCGGCGGCGAGCCGATGCGCCATCAGGCTGAGCACGAAGAGCCTCTTGATGACGGGCCAGACGTACGTCATGAACAGCCCCCACATCCACACCACCATCATGTCCCTGGCCGTCGTGGCCGACTCGACGACCCTCTCGGACACGCTCAGGCTCCTCTTGGGGCGGGGGCCGATGAGGGACACGTTCTTCTGGAGCAGCTTTTCCAGCTCCCAGGCCCAGTTGATCTGGTTGACAATCTTGGCGAGGGCTTTCTCCTTCTCCGAGGGGACCCGCTTGAAGATGGAGTGCTGCCTCAGCTTCTCGACGAGGCGCCTCTTCTGCTCCTTTTTCAGGCGCTCCTCCCTCTCGTCATCGTCCTCCACGCCGTCCACGTCCTGTTTGAAGCCGTCGTGTTTGTCGTCCAGAGCCAACGCGATCGGGTTCAGCGAAATGTACTGCATCCGGCCCGGAAGCGGCCGCTCAAAGAGGATAAGCTGGATGCTTGACGCTTTGGCGCATTGGATGGCCGGCACGCGGCGGCCAGACCCAACTGTGGCGTGGATCCATGACGGGTCGAGATCGACCGAGTCGGGGGTGTTGGACAAGCCGAGGATTTGAATTGACGACTGGCCGCACAGCTCGAAGATGCGGCTCACGGGGTGGGGTGCGTTTCGGAGGAGGGTGCCCGTCTTGAGGGCGAAGTCGACATTTCGAGGCTGCCGGCCGGGCGTTAGCGGATCGCGTTGCCTCATGCGCCCGTGTTTCGATCCAGAGGGCTTGCCCCGCAGGGACGCGCACTTACGTCTACTTCTTCCAAGATGGCCACCACGAAGACATCCAGATCCGAGTTCCGCCAACCCACCACCACACCTCGGAGGTCCGACCGTGGCAGGTCGGCCGGCCAGAACACGCGCATCAAGCCATCGTGCTCTGGCATGTCACAAGGCTGAGGCGCGGCCAACCAGCTAGAAAGAGCCCCTGCGCCTCAGTTGTTCCCTAGCCGATATTCCGGATCCCGTCGATCGAGGATGCTGGGGAGGGGTCGAAGTCAGCACGGCAGGGCTCGGAGGGTGGGAAGGTGTGCGGGGCTTTTCTCCATGAGCGTACCAGGTTCGCCTCCTGGGTCGCGAGCCGCTCGACGGGAATGAATATGAGGAGGAAGACGAGGCTCAAAGCGGCGAAGCCTTTGGCAGCGCGGGTCTGCACAGGGGGAGGGGTCACTGGGTCAGCGGCTGCGTCTGTTGTTTTGTCCTGCCATGGTTGAGCCTTGGTCTCTTACAACCACTCCGTAATCCCAGGCAAAGATGGCAAGTTCATAGAGGCGAGTGACGAGGTCCCATCGGGCGGTGATGTAGCCAGCGACGAAGATGCCAAGAGTCAGGATGGAGAAGGGGTGCATAAGAAAATCGCTGCGCTACGCCCTGGGCATTCCGGAGGGTGGCGGGTGCAATTCGGAAGACGCCCGTGGTTTCGGGGCACGAAGAAAGGGGGGTCTTTGATCAACAGGGCAGGCTGTCAGAGGGAGGAGGGTGTCGAGGGTCGAGGGCGAGGTTCTGGTGGCCGCATCGCATTGCATGGCGTGTTCAAGGGGAAGCGCCTTCTTCCACGTGTTGAGGTTCCAGAACCGGGTTTCGTCTCCATCACGTCGCGGGTAGAGGAGCCCCACAGTTGACCCCGAGCCCGACCAATGGCGTACAATAGATTCCCTTTGGTCCAAACATCACGTTTCGGCTTCGCCATCGTATCCAGGAACAGCCGGGTCACGTCAAGCACAGAAGGAGGCCATGGATGGAAGTTAAAGATGGAAAAAAAACCCAGGATCCAAGGTACAGAAGGAGGAGATTTCCATAATGGTACAATGTAGTATACAGTCGTCTCTTGATCATGTGGTTTGCTGGCCTTTTCCCTGCGGAGCCGAGAAACATTAGCTGAGGAAAAAAGCGTACCGTGACCATGATGGCAAGCTGGCTTACAATCATTTCTTCTTCCCCATCAGAGCGGCATCGTTTTCTTTGTTGTCTTCCCGGGCCTCATCGAGAAGCTTGTCGATGCCCCGGTCCTTCAGCGCCCCCTGCGGTTTTGTCGTCTCAGTTTGCCGTCTCGCAAGCGGCGACCTCTGCCCGGCATGGGATGGCAGCGGGCTCACCTGAAGACATTTGCTGTACTCCTTGAACAGCCCTGCGCACTCGTTGTTGTCGGTGGTCCCTAGACCCCGGAGATATTCTGCGGCGATGTAAGCGTGCAAGGGAAACCCCAGACGCAAAGAGGTTGGACTCACTTTCGCTATACCATTTGAGAAAGCATGTGTCGTAACGTCTTGATAACGAGTTGTCGTTAGCACGCCGTGAACCTGGAGGCTGTGGAGAGGGGTGGCCAGCTCACTCCTTCACCTCGTTACATTCCGGCGCGAGGGATTGTGACATTTCGACGGTTGTATCAGAGTGTGGGGGCGCCGATGCACAGAGCAGCTCCGTCTGAAGGGAAGGGATCTGTGATGTGCTCCAACGACTCGGGTTGGGGCGGTTGGTCGATGCAGCAGACGAGGAACTGTCGGCTGGCTTGTCCGGGCTGTGTAAGTGGGAGGATTGACTTGCCAGAACTGACAGGGAACAGCAGGTTCGGCCGGCCTCTTTATCGATAGGAGGGACATGGTCCGGATAGCCGTGTGCTTCCGAAGAGGGCCAGAAAAGGCGTTGGGTTTCTTGCTCCGCTATTTGAACAGAGTCCCGCGCCTTGCCGCAGGCCAAGACAAAGCGGACCGCCAAAAAGTTGCGACTGCCCGGCTCTTTCGCTCATCTCTCGAGAAGCCCGGGGTTAGTGCATCGACGACAAACTCATGTGCTCTCGACTTGTCCACTGCCTGAGACCGATACGATACCCAGGCATTGGCGTCGCCATGGATTCTTCGCTCGAGTTCAAGCCGCTCCGGGATTCAGTCCATTCGTCGCTGATCGCCATCACCCGCTCCGTCAACACGCTTGCCAACGAGGACCTTGAGTTCCAGCGCACCGTCCATCCCTCCGTCTCGAAGCGCCTCGACAAGAACTCGCGTCGCCTGCTCCGCCTGGCTACCGGAGTGCTAAGGTCGGCTGCTGATCTCACCTCGCAGAGGAAAGTTCAGCTGGACGATGCGGACGACGTCGAGATCCAGTGGAGGGGGATCGTGGATGTGGTCGACTCGCTTCTCGAGAAGTCCGACACATGCCTGGACGAGTTCACTGGTCTGATCAAGCGGAAAGACGCTCCCGCCACCGAGTCGGTATGTGCGCCCGCGAGGTGCTTGCGTTGCCCGACCCCATGCTGACCACGATACTCCTAGGGCCGAGAGTCGAACCGGTCAAAGCTCTCCGCCACGAAGCAGCTCGGCTGGTCGCTGAAGCACGCGAACATCCTTAAGCCCCAGAAAGCCTTCGAGGTCAAGACGGACAACTTCGACACGGGTCCTTGGAAGCCTCCCCTCACGACCAAGCCCCATGGCCTGGTCCCGTTGGAGCAGAGCCTCGAGACATTCGTCGACCAGGATAACCACACTCAGTATGCAGCCCGGTTTCTAGCCTGGGCATACATTCGGCTGATCTGCGTAGATACAAGCATCCGTACGAGCACGAAATCACCAACATGCAGTACCCCTCGCATGTCTTCGAGAAACGCGACCCGATCCCCTACTCTCCCATGGATACGACCGAGGCGATCTGGGTCGATACCTACGAAGGCGTTTTGGAGATGCTTGAGGAGCTCAAGAAGGCGCCCGAGATCGCCGTCGATCTGGAACACCACGACTACCGGACGTATCGGGGTCTGCTGTCGTTGATGCAGATCAGCACGAGAGAGAAGGATTGGATAGTCGACACTCTGGTGCCATGGAGGCATAAGCTGGAGATCCTGAACGAAGTCTTCGCGGACCCAAAGATTGTCAAGGTACGTCGGACGGGACGGTGCACAGAGCGGCATGAGCATTGACCGGTTCAGGTTCTGCACGGCGCGTTCATGGATGCCGTCTGGCTCCAACGAGACCTTGGCCTGTACCTTGTCGGGCTTTTCGACACCTTCCACGCCAGCGACACCCTCAACTACCCGACCAAGAGCTTGGCGTTCCTGCTCAAGAGGTTTGTCGACTTCGACGCCGCGAAGCAGTACCAGCTGGCCGACTGGCGTATTCGGTACGTCATCATGTCTAGAACCCTCTCGGCACTCTGCTGACCCTTTCCACAGGCCTCTGCCCGAGGAGATGTTCTACTATGCTCGGTCCGATACCCACTACCTGCTCTATATTTACGACATGCTCCGGAATGAGCTGGTTGAGCTGGCCGCCAAGAACGCATCCGATGAAAGCCCCATCGAGCGCGTGCTCCGAAAATCCAGGGAGGTGGCCCTCTCGCGATATGAGAATCTCTGGTTTGACCCGGAGACGGGCGCGGGAAACCGGGGCTGGTTCAACTCGCTTCTCAAGTCATCGTCGCTTTACAACCGCGAGCAGTTCGCCGTCTACAAGGCGGTCTACAAGTGGCGGGACGACATCGCGCGCAAGGAGGACGAGAGCCCGACCTTCATCATGCCGGCGCAGATGCTCAACGACATTGCGCGCATCCTCCCCACTGATATGAAGGCGCTGTGGAGCCTGGTCGCGGCCAACGCCCGCGTGCTCAAGGGCCGCCTGGACGAGCTGTTCGAGGTCATCCAGGAAGCCCGCGTCAAGGGAGAGAACGGGCCCACCCTGCTGGAGTTCTTCAGCCGGCGCACGGCAGCCGCGCTGGAACCTTTTATCGGCTCCGTGGCCAGCACGGTCATTGCGCCGCGGGCGGAGGAGGCCCCGCCGCTTGCCCTCGTCGAGCTCAAGAGCGAGCAGTCGCAGCTGTGGGGAGACGTGGCGCTGAATTCGCGCCTGGATGGGACGGCAAAGAACCCCCCGCTCGACGACAGCTCCAGAATTCCCCTCTACACGTTTGACTTTGCCTCGGTCAAGGAGGAGCTCCCTGCGCCCGCCGCGCCGTCGCCGCCTTCGGAACCCGCAAAGCCTGCGGTCCGCGAAGAGGAGGCGTTTACCCTCAGAACCAAGAGGAAGCGCAAGGCCGACGAGGTTGACGACAGCGGACCGGCCGCGGCTCCCGAGCCTACGCTTGACAGCGTGGAGATGAAGGACGCGGCGGCTGCCGAGCAGCCCGGGGCCGGTGCGGAGGATCCAGAGGAAGCCGCCGACGCCGATGCCGACACCGCCGAGGTGGCGATATTGCAGAACCTCAGCAAGAAAGAAAAGCGCCGCCTCAGGCGCGAAGCGAAGAAAGCCAACACCCATTCCGAGGCCGCCGAAGAGGATGGCGAGGAGAAGGGAGAAGGCGAGGTGGAGGAGGAGGAGGAGCAGCCCTTCGACTACACCAAGGCCGCGTCGGTGCTGCGCGCCGCCGCGGAGAATGCTGCTCCTGCCGCCGATGGCAGTGGCAAGAAGGGGACGTTTGACCCGTACGTCAAGAGGACGAGCGACGCGCCGACGGGGGCAAGGAAGATGAATCACGTGCGGGCCGGGAGGACGGCCACCTTTAAGAAATGAAAAGGGTCTCCTGGAGGGAGGGCGGCGCGTGGCATCTAGGTTTTTTGAACGCTTTTTCTAGGAATGGGAGGTATGGGAAGGGCGGTATCTGCGTTTCCACTGCCTAGAACATTTGGTGTGCTTGTATGAAATGATGGGGTTAACTGGGGTTTCCGGTTTGTCTGGTGTCTTACATTTCATGATAGGGAGCCACATAACACTGCAGGGACAATCCATCCAGAATAGAAAAGGACAAAAAGCAAGATGTCGATTCGCTAAGGTACCTCTTTATCAGAGAGGGACGTTTGAAACCGATCTCAACAGTATTTCAAGCAAGAGGAAACCCCAGAGAACCGGCCAAGCCTTCGACAGACATTGGCGCGGTGAATAGACCACCCTACCTCGCCAACGATCTGTGAAAGCACAAGATACAGCACTCGTCGATGCGCCATGCGTAGAGAAACCAAACGATCGATAGATACAACCTGATAGTGCAAACCCCCCCATGAATCCCATTACCAACCGTCATCCCGATCCCGATACCATTCCCAACTCCGTGACGCTCATGCAGTCAAACAATCAAGCGGCCTCGGCAAGGCCAACGGTGTTGGCGCCCATGTCGTAGATCGAGTAGTACCTGCGCAGGAAGGCATCGCCCAGAATGGCGAGAGGACCAACGGGCTCGGGGAAGTCCATGCCCATGAAGGTCGAGATGCAGCTGTTGCTGCTGACCTCGAGAATGTAGTCGTAGGGGCCGAGGGTGAAGTTGTAGCCGGCCAGGTTGAAGGTAACGTCCTTCAGGGAGTCGCGCTTGCTGCAGTCGACGGTGTACTGGCCGGCATAGTTCTTCTTGGCGCCGAGCTGGGCGTTGAGCATCTCGGCCAGCTGGCTGGGCAGGGCGATCAGAGAGGTGCCGGTGTCGAGGATGACGCCGGTGTTCTCGAGCTCGGCCGTGTCATCGCCGTACGAGATGGCGTCAAAGTCAACCTCCCAGTAGGCCTTGCGGCGCAGCGGAATAGTGGTGATCTTGCCCTTGTACTTGGACTTGTCAACGCCGCCAAACGTGACCTCGGACTGGCCGCTGGTATCGGTGAGGTAGAAGGCAAAGACGGGCTCATCGACGAGCTTCTGCTGCACCATCTTGTAGAAGGGCGGCACGATCTTGTTGACCGAGATGGTGTCGTAGCCGAGACCCAGGATGCCGTCGAAGCGGCCAAAGGCGAAGGCAAGGCCGGGCTCGTTCGTCGCCTCGGCAAAGTCCTGCTCCTTGATGGTAATGTCGCCGATCGTCACGGTATCCTGGGAGACAAAGCCGCTCAGGCTACCGGAGCCATAGCGGATCTCGAAGGAGGTGCCGTTGGGCTTATACGTCGAAGAAGCCGAGGAATCGTACTTTTTGTGCAGGTAGCAAGCGATCGATCCGCACTCGACCGAGGGAACCCAGAGGTTGGAGCTGCCCGTGTCGAGAACCACCTTGAAGGTCTGCGGGGGGGTTCCGATGGTGATCTCGGAGAAGTCTGGGGTGGAACAAACAAGGTCAGGCCACTGCTACGACGAACGAGTCGGCCGTGGGGAGCGCCTTACACTGAGCATTCAGGAAGTTGGAGATGGGGACCGGGTGGTTCGCGTTGGCATCGGCCATCATGCCGTTGAACACGGCGCTGGCGTGGGACTCGCGAGGCCGCATGCCCATGTACTTTTGGCCGAGGTTCTGGAGCTGGGTGTTGATGGGGACCGATTCCTGCGCGACGTGAGCATGAGCAGCCGCCCGCGGTGACGACAACGATGGGTGCCAGGTCGACCTACCAGCTGCTCGGAGAGGGGAACCTTCTGAAGCTTCATCTTGTGCACGGCGCCCTGCGCAGTGCCGAGCAGGGCGGCGGCGGTCAACAGAGCGCTCTTCATGCTGGGCGACGGTGGCGGCGCGCGGATGGGCGGAAACGAAACGAATGAATGAGCGGAATGCGACGGGATGCAGTTCGATCCCCTATCGCGCACAAAGGTTGATGTAGTCAATAAACAGATGCGTTTTGCGGATGGAAAAGACTGTCCGGTCGGGGTGTGTTGATAGATGGGAAGAGGAGAGAGAGAGAGGAGAGAGAGGTTGGGGGAAACGGTCGAGGCGCCGAGGCGGAGATGACGAGGAGGTCAGGTGCGAGCCGTTCCTGCATTACGTATCGTGGCAGGGGTGCCAGGCCAGAGGGAACAGGGAAGGCTAGGCCGTTTTCAAAACAGACGGTGTCATGGCAGGCACCCATCCTCGCACGTGAGCGCTGCGTCACAGCCAACCGCTACCCTTGGCAGGCCACCATCGT
Organism: Remersonia thermophila; assembly: GCF_042764415.1. Taxonomy (NCBI): domain Eukaryota; kingdom Fungi; phylum Ascomycota; class Sordariomycetes; order Sordariales; family Chaetomiaceae; genus Remersonia; species Remersonia thermophila. Next base: position 1,308,205 of record NC_092219.1, read on the forward strand.
GTCAGGCAGCGCAGGGTTCGGGTTCGGGTTGCTAGGAAACGGATGGCCCCGGGCCGCCGTGCAACCTGGAGGTCTGGGGTTCGGCGACGGCCCAACCACCCCACCAAGGTACCCCACATCCCGTCTTCACCTTGCTCACCGGGACGGGCAACCGGACCTACCTACCCCGCCATGAAATTTCGCCAGCTTCCCAGAGAAGCTCCCAGCTCGGACGACCCGACACCAAAGTCCCGTGATCCTCTGGGATCGACACTAGCTTGCCGTCGTCTTCTCCAAGCCATGTGAGAATTGCTTGCACAATGGCCAGCCAGGATAAACCCGAAGCGGCGAAGTAACCATCCTCATCCTCCATCCTCCACCGAGTCGGAACCACAACGACAGGACCTGATGCTCACCCCCCTGGCCTCTTGATATAGGGACGCGACGCCCTCCAACCCCCGCGGCATCCCCTACGCGCCGTTCGTCGACAAGGTCGAGGACTATGTCTCGTCGCGGGCCGATGTCGAGCCGACATTGCGGCGGTTCCAGGAGATGATCGCGTGGGTTCCCTCGCGCTCTCGGGAGCGGGCATAGCGGGCAGTTCGGCTGATGGGCGGATTGCGGCCTTCTAGGAAGTACCAGTTCATGGAGCAGAACCTACAGCGGAGGGTTGTGGGGTTGAAGGACAAGCTCCCCGACATCAAGAAGACGTTGGATACCGTCCGGTTCCTCAAGCTCAGGACGGACGATTCCGACCCGATCCCGACCACCTTCGAACTGAACGACACGCTCTACGCCAAGGCCGAAGTACCCCCCACCGACGAGGTGTACCTGTGGCTAGGGGTACGCTCCTCTCGCTCCCACGGCCCGAGCCACAACGCATCGAGACTGACCCATGCCCAAGGCCAACGTCATGCTAGCGTATCCGATCGACGAAGCCGAGTCGCTGCTTGAGTCCAAGCTCAAGGCGGCCCAGCAGAGCTTATCAAACTGCGAGGAAGACCTGGACTTTTTGCGAGAGCAGATCACGGTACGTGTTGGAGACATGGGCGGGGAGGGGGAGGCGTGCGTGCTAATTCTCGCAGACAATGGAGGTGGCAGTTGCCCGGGTATACAACTGGGATGTCGTGCAGAAGCGTAAGGAGAAGGAGGAGGAGGAGGAGAAGAGCAAGAGGGGTGGGAAGGGTGCCGAAGGATCCTCGGGAAGCTGATGCCCGGAGCTGGTCGCTGGGAATCTGACTTCATGCTCGACGACGATACAGTTAATGGCCAAGAACCGAACATGATTGATGACACCAACACCGCCCCAGGTCCACATGGCGTTGGCGGGAGAGCTGATCCCTCCTCGTCGGATTGTCCTGCGAACAGGCTTGATCGCGGCAGGAGACGGGTCAGAGAGGAGCTTGTTGCCAGCGCTGAGACGACATCATGCATACCTCCCCCTCTCCGTCATCCTGATCAAGGTTGGAGTGGCGTGGTCCTATATGTTAGGAGACGCAAGTCATGGTGCATTGGTGCGGCAAAGAAGACACTACCGATTTCCAACGGGCGCTTGCATCAGGAAACAACTCAGAGAACAAATCACTTTCTTCCAGCAGTGTCCTAACACACGACTGATTCTTGAGATAGGGGTCCTCGCCAGGAACGCGTCAGGGTACCACTGGTATGAAGTCACTTGGCCCCCCCCCCCCCCCTGTTACCCCTTGGTCCGTAGATGCCAGTGATAATCGGTGGTGTCTTTCTTGATGGACTACCGAACTGTTGCGTGTCTCCTGACAGTACTCTATGTACAACTTTAAGGGCACTTCTCCCCAGGATCAGCCTCTCCCTGAGTCGTCGCGACCGTAATCGCGTCAAAATACGCTTCGTACTCCCAGGTGACAGGCTTATTCCTGTCCTCCCCCTGCAGAGTCCTCCATTGAGGTGATCTGACGCCAAGGAGGAAATCGAACGAGTCTTTCTCCACGGGAAAGGTGCTGAGATCCTCCCCATTCAAGACCAGCTTTCCGTCAAGCCACACCTTGATGAACCCCTTGGCATCATCCCTCCAGTAAGCTCCGATGATGACTTTGTGCCAGACGCCGGCGGTGATGCGGCATTGGAGGTTGAACCATCTATCCTTCTCCTTGTCGTTCCACCCTGGACAAACACTCCCATACTTGACGGAGAGCTTGAGCTCACCACCTTCAACCCAGAGTGTGGTGCCGGGCGCATGGTGGTGACAGCCATACCCGTGCCTGCCACGGAAACGGGCGAGGGAGAAAGGATACGGCTCCGTAAAGTTCCAGTCCTTGCGCAGTTGGAAGGCAAAGCCGTAGTACTGCTCCTCGTTCTTCTTGGCGATGTCGTGAAGCTCGACTTCCGAGTGAAAGTAGTCGCTGGGGCCGAACGTCGGACAATAGACCTGCTTCATACGAAGACCAGGTTTGCCGTCGTAGTGGACCGTCTCGATCTCTTGGGTCTCGCCCTGCATGTTGTGTGTCTTGCTGTGCCATCCAGTCAGAGTTCCATTGTTATGGAAGAGAACCGTGGCGTGCGCGAGGGACAGAGTCGCGAGCGTTGACACCAACAGGTTGGTAACGGTCATGGTGAGCAACGAGCTTGAGAGCAACGAGTAAGGAGCGGTTGACTGTTTGAGAGCAACGAGCAAGAGATGGTTGACTGTTTGAGAGACGAGTGCGTTGTGCAGGTTGATGGCTTGGTAACTTCTAGACCGATTAGGGGCTTTGCTCGGACTTTATATCGTAAATTCATCTGTTGTGAAACTTGACCGCCTCGACAAACTCCTGACAAGCCGGTCCTCTCGGCCTTCGTAATGCCCACGTCCACATCGATCATCATGAGACATATGTCCACGAGATCACAATGTCAACCCCCTCTACTCAGGGATTGCCATTTACCGTTCTCCCACAGGGTTTCACTTCATCAGTCACAGCAACTTTCTTCTTACATCGGCCCATCTCTGGACCCATACCGGTGTAACATTCGACCAGGACGATAGAGACCAGAAAGAGAACAACAAGCCAGGGCTGGGCAGAGGGGAGGAGATGGGGACTCGGAACGTCTGAATTCTGCAGCGGGTTTTGCATTGCCTTCTCGATGTTTTCTACAGGAGCACATGCGCAGTCCCCTGACCAAGGGGACATGGTAATGAGTAGAAAGTTCTATTGAGCGTTCTCTGAGGTTCCTGAAGCGCAGATACTAGTATAGCTCAACTTCACCGACGCCGGATTCCCCTGGTTTCTACGACACGACCAGCGACCTATGTCTGTGTGAGAACCAGCCGAGTTCCTCTCGGCTCAGGAGTGGGCCGTCTTGTTGGCCGTTCCTGTATGTCTCGTGTGTCCTCGTGACATGGCGGCCACATTGATTGTTGTCATCATGATTCGAGCCACATCCGACAGACCAAGGACTCGGAGCACTCGCTGACCGGTGAGACTCAAAAGGAGGCTGGACGATTCTAAGGAGGTAGGTACCTAGAAGCAGAGGAGCCGAGTCAGCCATAGTAGGGACTTGAACATACTAGACCGGAAGCAACGGCAGTAATAAGCATGAAGACTTGAGCGGCGATCAACGCATAACAAAGACATTAGGTAGCAACCTGACTCGAAAATAGCAAGACTTGATCTATAGTAACGTAGGTACTATCCAGCGTGAAGTCAGGCAGTTCAGGAATGCCCCATGCATGGCAATAACAATACTCTGGTACAAGTCGGGTGCATCGCTTGATCGTAGCAGGTATGAGCCGAGCTTCTCCATTTCTTGCCAAGGAACTCCTCAAGGGAGTTCCAGATCGAGGAACTAGGCAGTACTATAGGTACACAGAGCCGGAGAAGTAGAAGCGGCAGAGACTACGCAGTATGAGATCTGTTCTTTGTCGTGGACATTGCGGTTGTTTCTCGGTGCTACCTTGCTGCGTATGTGGGATGTGTGTGTGTGCGGTTGCCTGATTAGGGAGGTAGTTAGTGATGGTGGGGATATGTCGAGCGGCGTCTCAGACCAGCGAGGTGCAGCTGACGTACACAGTACATACATACATTTTCTTCTCTATAACGCGTACAGGACTTATATTTCAATGAAGGCCAGTCTCCTTCTAATAACCAGGGAGTGACGAGTTATGGTCTGCATGTTCCGTTTGATTTGCAACCCGGTTGCTTGTCCCATCAAGTGCCACGTCGTTTATTGATTTCCATGTTGATTTGGGTTGCGCTCGACAGTCAGATCAGGAACTTTTGAGAAATTGATCCTTGGCGCCAGGCGCTCCCCAGCACCGGGCTCTTGTTCAATCTACGGTACTAAACGTAAACAAGCCTTCTCACACGTACACGTAGTTTGAGCGGTGGTAATGTCTCGATTCGTTTGGTATTTCCCAGCCCCCCCTTGTTCTGTCTTATTGGCTACACTTCTCTTGGCGGGGCCGTCCCGGCGCCTGGGGGCCAGGTGCTTTGGCCTGTTACACAGGAACTATAGGACACTGCCAGTCCTCAATCCAGGGGTGGCACGGGAGACTGGGCAGCGAAGAGAGGATCCCAGACTCGTGCGCAGAACACAGCAGCCCGGAGGACTTGACCATGCAGAGCCGAGAACGACCGTCAGCTTTGGAAACATTTCGCGTTCTGCTTACACTGAAGTGATGCCAAAATTGGCTGGTACCTTGGACAGCCCGGGCTGGTTTTCTTTGTACGAGAAAAAAAGACGGAAGAAGAAAAGAAAATAGGAAATACATAAGAGAGAGAGAGAGAGAGAGAGAGAGAGAGAGAGAGAGAGAGAGAGAGAGAGAGAGAGAGAGAGAGAAAAGAGAGAGAGTGGGAAGAAAGGAAACGCAACGGAAAGAAAAGGAGAGCCAGAAACACGAAATGAAGCAAGCCAAGAGAGCAGCAGCATTGATCCAGGTGGTTAACGTTAGCGTGAACTACCTATACTAGTAGTACACAGTACTATAAGTACGCGGTTTTGAAGCGTCGCTGGTGACAGGCCGGGGGGCTTGGCCGCGAGGGTCTGGCGTCGGGCCACCCACCGCCACTCCTGCTGGCGTGTTTTGCCCCCGCCAGCCTCGTCCGGTCTTGCAGACACCGCATCAGCGACCAAAATTCACCAACGCGGGGCCCCTTGACTTGTTCAGGCACTGTCATAGACCGGCGAAACGACCCGGGACGAACTCCAAATCCAAGAACCCACCCGTGGGGAACTCCGTTTCCCGACCCTTTTCGTCTTTTAGGCCCAGGGCGTTGCAAGTCGTCCGCCCCACAAGGCGCCGCACCCCAAACTCGATCTTTTCTCCTCTCTCCTACGGTGTTGGTCTTAGCGGGGTACTTTAGCCCAATCATTCCCAACAGGCACCACAAGCGACAACCACCACCGCCGCCGCTGCCACCGCCACCACCACCACCACCACCACCACCACCACCACAACAACAACAACAACAACAACAACAACAACAACAAACCATCTCCATCATCCGCGTCCCTATCCGCCCACCTTTTTTGCACCACCAGCCACAATGGCCGCCGAACCCGCCCCCGCGCCCCTGGAGACCGATCCCAAGTACGATGATTACGACTATCCGACGACGGCTCCGGTCCCCGCGAATGGGCACCCCGGCTACCTGACCCCGGGGCAGCAGGCCCAGGTCTTCCAGCTGCGGATGCTCCTGGAGGCCGAGGGGTACAAGGAGCGTCTCGATACCCTCACGCTGGTACGCCCGGACGATTCCCCCGAGATACCGAGCGAGGATGGGGAATCGGGCTGACACGGAAACGTAGCTGCGGTTCCTGCGCGCACGCAAGTTCGATGTCAACCTCTCCAAGCAGATGTAAGCCGAGAACCCCCCCCCCCCCCCCCTCGCTGGGGCCGAGCGTGGCGCGCGCAGCCGTGTTGCCTGATGTGGTTTACGCGTTGTTGACGACCCCGCAGGTTCATCGACTGCGAGAAGTGGCGGCAGGAGATCAAGCTCGATGAGATCCTGCCGACGTGGGAGTATCCCGAGAAGGAGGAGGTTTTCAAGTACTACCCGCAGTACTATCACAAGACCGACAAGGTAGGACCCATGATTTCCACCCCATCTTTCCGGCACCGGCGCCGCGGCAAACGAAACCACGCTGACGAGCCCCCTTTTCTCTTTGCCCCTCAGGACGGCCGACCGGTCTACATCGAGCAGCTCGGCAACATCGACCTCGCGGCCATGTACAAGATCACGACGCCGGAGCGCATGCTGACGAACCTCGCGATCGAGTACGAGCGGGTGGCGGACCCGCGGCTGCCGGCGTGCAGCCGCAAGGCCGGCGTGCTTCTCGAGACGTGCTGCACCATTATGGACATGAGCGGCGTGGGCCTCTCCAAGGCGTCCCAGGTCTACTCGTACGTCAAGTCCGTCAGCGCCCTCAGCCAGAACTACTACCCGGAGCGCCTCGGCCGCCTGTACATCATCAACGCCCCGTGGGGGTTCGGCGCCGTGTGGAACATGATCAAGGGCTGGCTTGATCCCGTCACGGTCCAGAAGATCCACGTCCTCGGTAGCGGGTACCAGAAGCAGCTGCTCGCCCAGGTGCCCGCCGAGAACCTCCCCAAGCAGCTCGGCGGCACCTGCGAGTGCCCCGGCGGCTGCCAGCTGAGCGATGCCGGGCCGTGGCGCGAGCCCGAGTGGACCCGGCCGGCCAAGTGGGAGAAGAAGAAGGAGGACGCCGCCATCGTGGCGACGCCGGCCGAGATCAAGGAAAACCCGGAGGCCGCCCAAGGTGCGGCTGCCGCTCCCGCCCCCGCCGAGGCCGAGGTCGCCGCCGCTCCCGCCCCTGCCGCCGCGTAGGGGGCGAGGAAAGTCGGGCGCGGGGAAGGCTGTGCTGTGGGCGCTTGCGGGCGGACGCGCTCGGGTTCGGGAGAGGGGAGGGCCCTGTCGGGGGGACACAGAGTACCATAGACGGAGCAATCTGCGGCGATGGCGTTGCCGCCAGTTGCCGCCAGCCGCCGCTTGATGTACATGTTTTCCATCCTGCCAATGCTTGCCTTGCCTATGCATGCGTGCGTGTGTGCGCTCCATGGACCGCTTGCTTCTCTCGTTTCTTTCCTCTTCTTCCACTCTTTCCGCTTTCGCTCTCACTTGTGCGACTGCCGTTGGTTGTGTTCTGCCTTGGCCGAGTCCCAACGCGCTCGGTTTCATTAGGAATGCCGTACAACTTGTCCATGTGTTAACAGTGCTTGACGGTGGGCGGTCGTAACAAGGCCTCTTTTCTTTTAATATTATTATCTTGAACCTGTTGCTTGCACATCGAGATGTATCAAAAGGGCCGCTTGCCCGTTTCCTCGGCCAGAGCGTCATTACCGAGGTCTCCAAGAGATGAACCGACAGACACCCCCATACGCCAGAACGCCGGCCCAAACGTCGCCCTTTACGAATCCAGACCCGGCCAGCCGGCCAGCCAGCCATTGACCCTTTTGTTTTCTTCTCCCCCCCCCCCCCCCCCCCAGCTTCGCCCACCCACCCTTTCCAATTCTTCCAGCGCCGCATTGCTTTCACTTCCCTTCCTCCTCCCCCATGACATACCCCGCCGCGCCCCTCGCCCTCTCCATCTTGGCCCTCGCCGCCGGCATCTCCGTCTTGAGCCGGCCGAGCCCCTCGACCGCCTCGACGAACCTCTTTTCGATCTCGGCCTGCCTCTCCAGGGCGCCCATCCCCTCGAGCGCCCGCCTCCCCGCCGCCGCGCCCTCCTCCTCGAGCCTCCGCTCCAGCGCCGCCAGCCCCGCGTCGTCGTCGGCCAGCGCGGCGGACGACTCGTCGGCCCACCGGGACGAGGTGGCCCGCGGCGCGCGCCTCTTGAGGGCGGCGATGCTGCGCAGCAGGTCTTCCTCTTCCGAGATGAGCTGCTCGATGCGGTCGCGCTTGCGGGGGTCGAAGGGCTCGTACTCGTACCGGACCTCGGGCTGCGAGGGGTGGGCCGAGGCGTGGGAGGCGGCGCCGGAGCTGGTGTGGAAGTTGGGCGGGAGGAAGGAGGCGATGTTGGTCACCGGGAGGCCGTTGATGGTGAGGTTGGGAGCGGCGAGGGTGAAGGTTTGGAGGATGTACTGTTGTTGTATGAAGAAGAGGGAGGAGGGGTTTTAGCCTTTGTGTCATCTCTCGCTTTGTGTGTCTGTCTGTGTGTGTTTGTGGAGAGAGAAGGGGGGGGGGGGGGAGGCGGATGGGATCGGGTTTCGTGACAAGAGGGGCCGAAACAACAACAAAAAAAAAAAAAAAAGAAAAAAACACGCACGTCATTGACCAGCTCTTCGATCCTGTTGCGCAGCTCGTCTTCTTGTCCGCCTAGCTGGTCGTCGACGGGCGGGAAGGCGGCGTTGATGCTGTCGGCGGCGGCTTTTCGCACATTGTCGATCAGGTACGTGAGGTCCTCGGGGGCTTGTAGCTCGATGCGCCGCTGTGTTTGCGCGTCCATGTCGGCGGTGAAATGTGCAAGGGAACCCGGCGTTGAGATGGAGTGCCTCAAGGGAGGGGAAATTCACCCGTGATGGCGGTGCTGTCGGAAGGTCTGCGGCGCTTGGGACGCCCGGCTGCCGCGACTCTCTCGCGATGCGACGGCCGGCCTTATCGATAACCCTCCGGCAGTCGCGGTAAACAAACCCGATAACGACGTCGGGTTGCAGCCCCACTCGGGCCCCGCCTTCTTCATACTATACCGCGTAGTGTACTGCGTACTGCGTGCTAACTAACCTGCAGTCTTCAGCGGTCGGTTGGGCCCGCACGGTGTGGGGCTCATGCGCCAGCGGCTGTGGCCCCGACGTTGCAGCCCAGCGGCCGCCTTAATACAAGAACCATCCATGTCGCCTCCTTCGGAGCACTTCGGAACGGACCAGAGATGCGGGTGATCGTTTTCTGAAGCCGTGGAGATAGGATCGGGAGGCGTCATCCAAGCCCGGTTCATCGCATCGCAGGGCCGGTTTCCATCTAGCAGCACATCAGAGAGGTTTGAGTAATGTACTAGTTATGTGTAGAACATGAGTGGGCTATCCTCGCTGACACCCCACCACCTCGGACGGCACCATGTCACCCAGTCGGCTGTGTTATTCCATCATGATGCTGCATGTAACTCCCATAGAAAACAAGTACAAAGAAAAGCCAAGGCACCGCCGCACAACGTTTCCTTCCTCCAAGACGCCGAGTCAACCATGAGGTGTACACTACGCTCCGCAGCAGGCTCTCGACGAGCAAGGCCGCCGCCGTTGAGGAGGTGGTGCCCCCGAAACAACCGAAAACCAACCGTGTGTGAATAGCAAAGCTCCCAAACCCTCCAACTCCCAAGTATACAACAGACCGTTTGCCCATACTGGTAAAATGTTCACGACTCCTTCGATACCGTGCCGCGCGCCGATGTTGAAAGCATCCCTGCGTCAGTCTAGAGATAACCCGGACTGTAAATGTACACGTGCACCAACACGCACGCTTGCTCCGCCATGCCGCCCGCCGGGCGTTTCGCTTATTGCGGAAGCATCTTCTTGATCTCCTCATCGGTCAGGAAGATCTCGTGGACGGGGTCGCGGATCTGCTCGATAGGGACATAGTCGTAGTCGCAGTAGGACGGCACAAAGATCTCGGGGTTCCAGACGAAGCCCTGGCCGGAGGAGAGGTAGGTGACCTGACGATGCGACGTTAGCGATAAGCCATAGAATACTAAGGCCGGGCCGAAGGCCGGGCCGACGGCCAACGGTGCGCGATAAGATAGCGCCCTATCGCCGGCGGGGAAGGAAGCTTACCAGTCGCATGGGGCCGTCGTGATCGTCGCCGATCTTGATGGTGGTGCTTTCCTGGTGGGCGAACGCCGAGCCTGGGAAGAACCCGACGTGTTAGCCAGAGTCGATCATCGCCAAGGGGAGGGGGGTTTGTCGCGGTCGGGGATCGGGGCCACCCACTCAGCAGGCTTGGCCGCCTGTTATGCAGCAGCTTTTGCTTCTGCGAAGCCCGCGATGGCGACGCCGGAGAAGGACCGGGGGAGCCCGGGGAGCTTGAATAGGACGACGACGGCGAGGCTCCGGCATCAGGCTGGGTAGCCCGATGGCGCTGCTCGGGAATGGTGATGGTGGCGGACATGTTCTCCATGGCTAGGTTGGGTACCGCTGATAGACGGGCGTTGGGTTTGGTGGCGTATGTTTTCCGACGGTGTATTCTGTGCGTTCTCCGCGCGAGTGGTGGTGCGGGGGAGATGACGGGGCTGGAGGTGAAGCTGTCTAGACCGCCGCTACTGCTGCCAAAAAGACGTGCAGAGGCGCCGGGGAGGAAGAGACCATAAAAGCGAAAATGGGCCGAAAAAAAAAACGGAGAAAGGACAGCGAAATGCGAAATACGACCGGAAAGAGGCGTGGAGGGAAAAAGGGATTCAGTGCAGACTCCACGAGACGAAGGCGAGGACGGAGGATGAAGATGACTGATGACGGGGAGCGACGAGGTCCAGGCGTTCCAGTCACTGACTTAAAGATGGCCAGGTGGAGCTGCAAGCAGGAGGATGAATGGATGGATGGACCGGGAAGGCAACCAACAAAGTGAGGCCCGGTCGGCCATGAATGGAGGGGGGAGGGGGGGGGGAGAGGGGGCGGACTGTGATTCATACGGTACGGCCAGGACAGGCGGGCAATCAGACAAGGCGGGCAGTCAGCCGTTGCGGTCCTCGGGGCCAACCACAGCCGCGGATCACCAATCCATGGCTTCCCGCCTGTCGCATTTCGACCTGGAACGAACCACATGGCATTTGCCCCGCGTAGGGCTTTGTCTTGAGGTTGGGCCTTTCTGCGGCTTGGAGAAGATGCGTGGCTGCAATCACCATTCAGCGTTCCTGACTGCCGCGACGAGGGGTGGCATCCTCCTCCATTTCGTGATCTACGGTCGGGTGTACTGACCGGAACCCATGTTGTCGCGGCGGCAGCGCCCGCATTGTCGCACCATGTGCGAGTTACAGAGGAGATGCTGAAGATAACATGGCCTCGCCCGAGCCAGCAACGTGGGATGGATTGGCCCCCGAACGGGCGGGGCTTGGCCATCAAGGTTCGGTAGTGACGCTATCCGTCGCTTCCATTTCGCGGCTGCCATCCCGCGGCACCCGGTCTCTCTGCGTCCAGGGCGGAGCCTGCGAGCGAGAGACGAGGCCGGTCCGGAGACGCCGGCGTGTCTGCAGAGCGTTGGCGCTTTGGCGATGCCGTATCGGCCTCCCCTGGGAGTTTTGGGTGTCATACCAACGGCATCATTTCAATGTCTTCGACACCGCTGATGCAAGGCGGGATGACTCGCACAGTATGCGGGGTCAAGCGAGACACTGTAAGACACCAGTCAGCTGGGCGCGGGGGGGGGGCCAGGTTAGGCCCGGTTGGGGTCAAACGGACCCACCCGTCGGTCAAGTGGGCCTGAGCTGGGGAAAAGTGCAGACGGGGAAGCACAGGCCATCGGCGAGCGCCTCACCTTGTTTACCCGGGTTCACCTTGGAGGTGGTGGAGGTCCACTCGCCGCTTCAGCCCCCTCGCCAAGACTTGGAACGGCAGGTGGGTCAGCCTCAGGCAGGCTCCGAACCAAATGACGACTTGACCAACACCAAGGCGAAAGAGGCAAAAGAACATCCACGAAACACTTCCAGGCCACACAACCCCCATCACTTCCCACCCAACCCCGCGTCACCGCACAACGCCTGGGACTCGCAGACTCAGGCATTTCCCACGAGCCAACATCCCGCCCAACGAAAGCCTTACCCCTCCACTGTTGGTTGAACCGGCAACCGTCGCCTTTCGTTCCGAGTCCCTTCCCGTCTCGACCCTGCCACAAGAGCTTCCCCATCCGCCAACATGGGCGACGTCCTGGTCGAGAACAACAGTGCGGCAAACCATGCCCCGCCAGCCAAGAAGACGACGCCCTCGATCATTCCCAGCATTGAAAACTTTGAGGGGGCGTCAACAGAAAACGGCGACGAGTATGCCACCCTCAAGCGGCTGCAACGCCAGCTCGAGTACATCCAGCTTCAGGAAGAGTACATCAAGGACGAGCAAAGGAGCCTGAAACGGGAACTGGTCCGCGCCCAGGAGGAGATCAAGCGCATCCAGAGCGTCCCTCTCGTCATCGGCCAGTTCATGGAGGCCATCGACCAAAAGTAAGCCATGCCGGCGTGCCCGTCCCCCACCTCCCCCCCCCCCCCCCCCTTCCCCGGCTGCTTGGCATCGTTTGGCTGACGGCGTTGTCGTGCCCAGCACCGGCATCGTCCAGTCGAGCACCGGGTCCAACTACGTCGTCCGCATCCTCTCAACGCTAGACCGCGAGCTTCTCAAGCCATCCTCCTCGGTGGCCCTTCACCGCCACTCCAATGCCCTCGTCGACATCCTGCCGCCCGAAGCCGACTCCTCCATCGCCATGCTCACGGCCGAGGAGAAGCCCGACGTCACGTACGCCGACGTCGGCGGCCTGGACATGCAGAAGCAAGAAATCCGCGAGGCCGTCGAGCTTCCCCTGACCCACTTTGACCTCTACAAGCAGATCGGCATCGATCCTCCGCGCGGCGTGCTGCTGTACGGCCCTCCCGGCACAGGCAAGACCATGCTCGTCAAGGCCGTGGCCAACTCGACGACGGCCAACTTCATCCGCGTCGTCGGCTCCGAGTTTGTGCAAAAGTACCTTGGCGAGGGCCCCCGCATGGTTCGCGACGTGTTCCGCATGGCCCGCGAGAACGCGCCGGCCATCATCTTCATCGACGAGATCGACGCCATCGCCACCAAGCGCTTCGACGCCCAGACGGGCGCCGACCGCGAGGTGCAGCGCATCCTGCTCGAGCTCCTCAACCAGATGGACGGCTTCGACCAGACCTCCAACGTCAAGGTCATCATGGCCACCAACCGCGCCGACACCCTCGACCCGGCCCTGCTGCGTCCCGGACGTCTGGACCGCAAGATCGAGTTCCCCAGCCTGCGCGACCGCCGCGAGCGACGCCTCATCTTCACGACCATCGCCAGCAAGATGAGCCTCGCCCCCGAGGTGGACCTTGACAGCCTCATCTGCCGCAACGACCCCCTCAGCGGCGCCGTCATCGCCGCCATCATGCAGGAGGCCGGCCTGCGCGCCGTCCGCAAGAACCGCTACCAGATCATCCAGTCGGACCTCGAGGATGCCTACAGCAGCCAGGTCAAGGGCACCACCGACGAGAACAAGTTTGACTTTTACAAATAGTCGCCGGCCGGCCGTGGAGAGGAAGAGGAAGAGGAGGAGACGGGCCAGCCCGGCCGGGACTCGGGGGAATCAGGGCCGAGCTCGCGGCAGGCCAAGGCCCCGGCGATGCGGCTTGGTGCCGGCGTCACGGCGTACCGTTGCGTGTAGGATAGCTGCGTGTAGCTAGCCGCCATAGAACCACACAACCTGCAGCTACGTCGGTTTCAAGCAATCGTGATGGATTTCCCAGCTGGATCGAGCTGTTGCCGAGAGAACTTTGCTCTACGGGGGAGCCCGACCTCGTCATGCCTCGGTCAGCATCGGGGGGGGGGGGGGGGGGGGGGGTGCCCTGGCATCGTGTTGGAGCAGAAGAGCCCTGCTTCATGACTGCCTTGTCCCAGCTTCCTGCCCAAGCAACTCACCCCGACCCCGGCTCAACCTGGTAATTATCCCATGGAATTGTACACAGCGTTCTTCAAGCTTCAAGCAAGGTTGCCAAAGATACCGACGCCACCCATCTAGCACGCGATCCTACCCTTTTTTTTCTTCTTGCTCGTGTCCTTCGTTCCTCTCCACGTGCCGGTTGGCAACAACGAGGCAACGAGTTGGGCCTCACCTACACGCTCCGAGGTCCCCCGGCCTCGAGCATTCTCATCAATCTCGTCGCCCTCGCGGTTCGTAGAATTCACTACTCGCCCTCCGCCGGAATGACTTTGCATGGATCCATCGATTCGGTGCCTGTCCTTGGCGGACGGGGTAGTACAGGACAAGAAGAGAAAGGAGAAACGAGAGGGGTCGAGAAAAAGGATGAGTATTACGCGAGGGGGTATGAGTAAAGACAGACGACATGCATGTGCTGTTTGAGCAAGGCAAGGCCAGGCGAGTCGAGCGGGTGGTGCCGAGGGAAAGGCGAGGCTGAAACCCTGCTGCCACTATTATCGATCCGTCATGGTTACAGCCATTTATTGGGAGAGAGAGTGGCATCAGGGCATCAGGGACTGGCCGGCAGTAGGAGGGGGGGGGGAATGGGGAAGGAAAAGGGAGGGGGTTGGGCATTTCCATCATGATCATGATCATCATGATGATCATCATCAGAAAGAGCTTCTTTCTTCCACATCTTTCCCTTCCCCTTCCATGATTGCGTCCCCCTTGGCCTTGTACGCATACCTAACACACCTATTCCAACCGCCGACACCTCAAACTCTCCTCCACACCCATGACAGCCACACAAATCACGAGCAAGCCATACGTGGTCACAACTAGACCGGGTATATCCTCCTCCTCCTCTTCATCATCTTCTTCTCCCTCCTCGCTGTCCTTCTCCTCGTCGTCCTTCTCCTCGCTCCCTCCCTGCGGCTACACCCCTTCGCTCCATCCCCTCCCACCCGCGTATCCTCAGGAAAAGCGTTGAAGCAAATAATACATGGAAAACACAAGCGACGAATCCAAATAGAACTTGAAAAAAAAAAAAAAAAAAACAAGAGATTCCTCCTTATCCTTCTAAACAGATACCCAAACAGTCCTACCCGGCCGCCTTACCTGTCTAAACCCAGTGTATTAAACAATAAAAAAACAAACTCGACAAAGAATCGTTCGTGCGCGCGCGCGCGCGCGCTACGTTTGTCGTACCTCTTCCCCCCCCTACCTCTCTCTCCTCTCCACCCTTTTCTCGCTCCGGAGTGGGAGAGAGCGAGAGAGAGAGAGAAAGGGCCGGGAAGCAAGGAGGAGAAGGGGGAGGGGATGGCGGCGGCGGTGGAGAGAGAGGGAGAGAGAGCCATGGTCTTAGGTCGGATTTTCCGGTGTTGTTTGCCAGTCTGCCCTGCTGCTGGCCTGTCTGCTGGCCTGCCTGCTTGCCTGATGGGATGGGATGGAGAAGAAAAAAAAGAAATCATGCACCCCGGACGTCTCTCCGCCACCGCTGTCGTGTCTGTGTGTATCTGTGTGTATCATGTTGGTGTGTGTGTGTGTGTGTGTGTGTGGTGGTAATGGTAGGATGATGGCTCGTCAATCATCGGTGTGTGGTAGGTGTGTTGGTTTCGTCGATTCATCAATTCCGTTTGGGCGCGTCTTTCCCGTCACGAAGGAAGCCGAGATGAAAGAGGTCGTATCAAGGGGGGCCGTTCGGCGTGTCGCAAAGCGCCGGCGTGGTCCCGATTTGCGATGGGATTTGTCCACCGCCTCGAGATGGGAGGAGGAAAAACAAACCAACTCTTTCCCCCTCCCCGGGTCTTCTTTTCAAGACCCAACCACCACCCCAATCTCCAGCAAGAGCCTCACAAACTGCGCGTGCAGCTGGATGAAAAAGTCGGGCAGCCCCACCAGCTCGGCCAGGCCTCGCTGCTTGAGGTGCGACGGGACGCCGGCGCCGCCGAACCCTCCGCCGCCCATGCGCCTCAGCAACCCGCCGCCGCCCGTGAGGAAGCTGCTCGCGCCGCCGCCGCCGCCGCCGCCGTTGCTGGTCCCGGACAACGGCCCCTGCTGCGCGTGGCTGCTGCTGCTCACGCTGGCGGCTTCCGACTGGTAGCTCGTCCCGAACCCGGACGCGGACGCGGAGGGAGCCGCAGCGCCCCCTGGTTGCTCGTGGTGCTGCTGCTGGTGCTGCTGGTGCTGCTGCTGCGCGTTCCTGGCCAGCCTCTCGGCCTCCACCTCGGCCAGCTCCTGGATCCAACCGGCCAGGTCCCGGAACGCCGCCGACAGGAAGGAAAACGTCTTGACCGCCGTGGCCTCGGGGTAGGTGCTCAGCGCGAGGAAGGCGTAGACGCGCTTGTGGCCCCGGGCGTGCACGTCCGGGACGCGGAAGATGTAGGCGGTCGTGTACCCGACCTTTTTGTCGCCAAAGAAGATGGAGCCGCCCGAGGCGGCGGCGCCGACGCTGTGGGTGGTGACGAAGGAGCCCGAGGACGACGGCGGGGAGGTGGTCGCGGCGGCGGCCCCGGCCCCGCCGGACGGGGGGAGGAGGATCGGGGTGGGCATCGCTCCGCCGGCCCCGGGCCCGGCCCGGCCCCGGCGGCGGCGGCGGCGGCGGCGCTGCCCCCGGGAGGGGAGACGACGGCGGCTGCGGTGGCGGGGGTGCGCGGGAGGGTCTCGAGGGAGAGGGTGCGCAGGCAAGAGGCGCGGACGAGGGAGAAGGAGGACGGGGTGAGGGGTTCGTGGGTGGAGGTGTAGTCGAGGAAGTGCATGTGGGAGTTGGCGTTGGCGGCGACGGAGCTGGCGCTGGAGCGGGAGGTGATGGAGAGGGCGGTGCCGGTGCGGCGGTGGGACGGGCGCGAGCGGGCGGTGGATTCGTCGTCGGAGGGGGCCGAGGAAGAGGACTGCGACAGGGGCGGCGAGGCGGCGGCGGCGTCGATGCCGGTGAAGACGCGGGCGCACGGCGCGCGCGTGCGGAGGGTGGGTCCGCGGTCGGGGAGGGGGTTGAGGAGCGCGTCGCCGCCGGCTTCCTGGCTCTTGGGGATGGTGAGGGCGCAGTTTTCGCAGGGGCCGGCGCGGCGCGTCACGTAGTCGTCGTAGGTCCTTCGGAAGCCCGAGTCTTGCCTCGACGGTTTCGGGTGGGCGCCGGCGCCGTGGGAGAGCCGCGGGCTTTGCGGAGGGGTCTCGATGGCCGAGTCGTTCCCGGCGGCGCGCCGGAGGGAGCCGCGGTGGGCCTGGGCCTCTTCGGACGACGAAGCTCGCTGCGACGCCGAGGCGAAATCGAGGCGGCCGAGCGCCTCGGTGATGTTGGCAGCGTGGGCGGCATCGCCCGAGGTGGGCGCCCGGGGACGGGGGGGTTTGTCGCCGACGCTGGAGCCATCGGTGGAGGCATCGTCGCAACAGATGCTACAGGGAACGGGCAGGCCCTCCGTGACCATCAAGGGCGTCGGCCCGTGAAGGTCGCAGTAGTGGGCCAAGCAGAGCTGGAGCGGGCAGGTTAGCATCGTGGTCGTGATGCCCTATGCAGGCTCTCTGGCGAGCACGAAGGCGACGCATGGTGGTGTGGTGGGAGGAGAGTGGGAGAGCCGTAAATGGGGGGTTCGGAAGGGATGGAGGGAGGCAGTGTAAGCCAGCGAGAACAATGGACGTAAAGTCCAGACCCCGCTGACGCATTCCATTGGAGCGGAACGGCAAACAAGCACGTGGGAGTTCTTTTTGCACAAGGGCCGAGACAGGGCGGGTGGTGAGGCTGGAAAAAGGGGGGGGGGAGGGGAGGGGAGGGGTTTGCATTGGATATGCACGACAAGGGCCCGTGGTGGGGCTGATCTCGGTCTGTCTCTTGTCTCCCGTTTTCCTGAACCAGTCGCGGTCGCATGACGGAGAGGAAGAAGGAGGGGGAGGGGAAGAGGGGAGGGCGGGGGAGGGGGCTTGCCAGGGCCGGACAGGGCAAAGGAAAGACTTACAATCGACGTCATGATCCAGCCTCGACCTTATCGATTCGTCATGGCCTTTGCGAGGGCTGGCGATGGGCAAAGGGGGGTTGAGAGAGAGAGAGAGAGATAGATAGAGAGAGGCCGTTGGGTCAGGACAGCCTCAAGTGGCAATGGTGGTGTGTGTCCGGTGGAGGGTGTGTATGTGTGTGTGCGTGTGCGTGTGTGTGTGTGTGTTGCGTGCCCGTGGTGATGACGAGTGGCGCAAGCTCCCGAAACACGGCGTGCAAGGGAGGCAAACGAGAACGAGAAGGGGGCAGAGGAAAGGGTGAGATGGAGGGAGAGAGAGAGAGGGAGAAACAAAAAAAAAAAGGACGGCGAGCAGGTAGACGGCGTGTTGTTCCGGGATGTCCGAGGTCGATCGAGCTGGGGGATGTTTTGACGCATGTGCAAAAAAAAAAAATGGAGTATTAGAGACGACAACGACAACGACAATGACAACGACGACGACCTGGGGAAACGCCACTGATGTCCTAGCTCGGGGCTCTCCGTTGATCGTCTCGGGGAGTGGGATCTGAAGGGAAAATCTCGGGACCAGATCTCGGACGAGTCAGGGCGTCAGCCTCGGATCGAATTATTGTGAGCCATGGCGGTTTTTTGTCTTGTGTGCATGAGGCGGACCAGCCGTAAGGGGGAGGGGGGCGTGTGTATGTGTGTGTGTGTGTGTGTGTGTGTGTGTGTGTGTGTGTGCGTGCGTGTGCGTGTATGTGCGTCGAAATGGATGGAAATGGAGTGGCGACGACGACGGTGATTGATGCTGTATAGTAGGTTGATGATGCATACAAGTGCGGTCGAGTGTCGGACGGTCGAGGCAAAGGCTCAATCAATAAACCTCACGCCCCCCAACATACGCCAAGGGGGCAAGTACTATAAGCAACAACAAAATCAGGGCAGCGTCTTTTTGGCGGCGGGCAGGGCTGAGATGGTGTCTGTCCTCTTTAAGAATGCTTCCAGAACCAGGGCCAGAACCAGGGCCAGAACCAGGGCCAGAACCAGGGCCAGAACACACCCCCTCCCTCCCTCCCTCCCCAAGCAACCCATGTTCTTGGGCCCATGCTTTCCGCCATGCTTTCGCCATGCTTTCGCCAGGCCCTTACCCAATCTGGAGGCCGACCGTTGTGCGCGGTGTCTGGATGTCGTATTGGGGTGGGCCCGCGACCTGCTTTCCCTCTCCATTTGCAAAATCAGGTGATTTCTCGGCCCTGTCAGCGCCGCTTCTTCCTCTTCCTGCTGATGCCCGGCCGCCGAGCCCTGTTACCGTACCCTGTCGCCTGCGCTGCGCCGGCCCCTCGGGCGCAGCGTGGCTGCTGCGCTAGGCTGGCGATCCGGGAACCGGGGTGCTGGTACGGCGAAAGCGAAGGTGCCTCTTTGAACCTGTCCGTGTCCTCGTTCCTCTTCACTTCGCTTGCAACACGAGGCGCTGCCCATTGCGACCCGTCGAACAAGCGGCCCGCGAGAGAGAGAGAGAGAGAGAGAGAACCTAAAGGGGGGGGGCTAGCTAGCTACCATGTACACGTACATCATAATTCCATGCTACAGGTGTACACAGTGCTTCATGACTTGTACAATAACTAGCTACTACGCAGTTTGTACGCAGTACATACCGAACCTTCCAGGTTACCACGGCCCGCCTGAGGTACTGCGTACGGACGTGCTTGTAAAGCACGCTGCATATCACAGCGACGAATTACTACGTAACTCGCTGATGCGCATGGTTGAGTGAGCTTACCTGCAGCATGTGTCCAGGGCACCGTTCTTGGCCGCTGCACACCCCGCGCAAACCCCCATCCCCCCCCCTCTTCTCCCGCTTGCCGCGGTGCGCAATGTGAATGTTTGCCGAGCGGATCTAGACTCAGAACACCTCCATGTACCTACGAACTAGAATGGTGCGGTACGTACATTCATTCACCTGTCCAGCGACGCGGTTCCAAATGGCTTGGCCGTGATTGGCCGGGTCCCTTGCCTGATGGATGGCCCAAGGCCAGCTACTCTGTATTACCTACTTACGCTAACTAACTGACCGGGGAGGTACCTGGATAATTGGATGCCAGGCCCTGGCTGTGTTAGTCTACATACGATGGATCGTACATACTGTATGTACTGTGATGTACTATAGCACACGGTAGGGTCCTCGCCGTCGCCGTCGTTGCTTGCTCGCGTGCCCGGCGTGTTTCCTGGCCCTGGTCCCCCACGTGGTTCGGCCCTCCTTGAGCCCGACCCACCGTGTCTCAGTTCTCCAGATCCCCCCCGGGCCCGGGGGCCAGGGTTGGTTGGTCAGGGTTGGCTCAGGGTTGCCGCGGAAATGAAGCGGCGGTATTTCTTCATTCCTGGCCTGACCTGGTCATCACAGCCCTCCAACACCAGAGGGACGGCAACGAAGGGGGAGAAAAACAAAACTTCCAAGGCATGACAGATCGACCCTGTTGCTGCCGTCAGCTTGGGTTTCGGGCAGCCGGGGACAATGCCATTCCCTTTCATCCCGCGCTCGTCGCCCAGGTCATGAATAATAGCCGCCGTGTGCTCCCACGCATCCCGCTGTACGCAGTAGGTCGTCTCCACCGCCGACCCCGAGTCGAGATGCCCCCCTCCCCCCCCCCCCCCCTCGTCTGTTTGTCTCGCTCCCGGCGTACGCCGAACAAAACACTCAGAGAGCCCTGCCGGCATTTCCCATGCCCCATCACCACGGCGCTCTCGAGTCCGGGCCGCGGCAGGCCCATCTGGCATGACACGAACAATACACCAACGTTCATGCTGCACCGAGGGCCGACATCCTTGTCCATTCGAGAAACACCAGCAACGAGGAAGCGGTCAACCAACATCAGGAAAAAAAAAAAAACATCATGAACAAAATATCGGCTCGAGGGACGATCATGGTTCCCAGGTTTCGGACATGTCACACAATCAGATCAACATCGCATCTCGCATCCCTTCCCGCATTTCCCGCATCATATCATACTCTACATACTACTAACGTTACCTCCCCAAGCTGGGTGCTGGCTGGCCGGCCCCGTCCGAAAATGGGGTCCTCTGCAGAAAATAAAAAAAGATCCAAACGCCAAAGAAAAGACAAGACTTCACATGCAACCGCCCCTGGAAAGTCTAGAAGCCAACCTGGCAATGAAACCCTTCCAATGCCCGCGCGTCATCCACCGACCAGCGTGCAGCGTGCAGTACCAAGTACGGTAACGTTAGCATCCGCGACAGGGTTCTCTCGTCGCCAGTCAACCCCCCCACCCCCTGAAACGGTCAATTTTAGCCAGCTCGGCCCGAACTCGCTTACCCTCTAAACGTTACTTATTGCTCTGTGTACATACATGAAAGCTTAGGTTGACCGTGGTAGGACCACCACCACAACCACCGCCCGTACGTCTCGGCCGCAATTTTTCATCCTCTACCCCCTGGCCGTTGCTGGCCGTTGGGCCTGGCTCCATGGACCTGCAATTTTTTTCCCACCCGACTCCGGTAGGTTCCTCTGGAACCCCGTACTCCCGTACTACCTCCGGAGCACCGCACCGAACCCTCGAGCCCGGCTTTATTCTCATTTTTTTTTTTTTTTTGCCTCGCTTTCGGGGACGGTGTCTCGTCTCCGTCTCGTCTCATCTCGTCTCGTCTCCGCCTCGTCCCCTCGTTTACCCTCCCCCCCCCCCCCCTCTGCTCTCCACGCAGCGTAGGCTCCTTGTCTGTTTTAGCGACCCGTTCAATCTGCCGTCCACGTCCGCTACCCTCCATTGTTCCCTCTCCCTCGCCGTTCAGACCGCCTCCAATCCCCCATGGGGACCCCTCCCCCGGGCTTCATTTCGTCGGCCATCCCGGGTTGCCGTTTGCGGATAGATTGCCCTCCGAGGTTCCCCAGAAACGTGATGCGTTGGGAACCCAGGCAAGGTTCCAGCACATGCTGCCTCCGTGCTGGTCCCGGCGGTCCGTGGCAGCGAGGGGGAAAAAAACAAAATAAACGGGTGATGCTCGTATATGTAACACGACGGAGAACCAGTACGTTTACTCTATCGTCCTCCGCAGAACCGGCCTCGCTCGGCCGTACAGCGGGCCTGGTCACCTTACCCAGGTAGGTACCTTGCCTACCTCCCTCCCGACCTAGGTACCTGGGGAACCTGGGGTGGTAGGTCAGGTACCTGGTAGTGTAGGTACCTTGGGTACGCTAGCCAGAACAGACCTTCAAACCCAGGGTCACCTGTCTCTGCATCCCTCCGTCCCTCCGTGCCTCCGTCTCTCCGTCTTTCCATCTCTCCGTCCCGAGAAAAACAGCCGGCAGATCCGCACCACTTTACCCGAGCAACCAGAGAGGTAGAGGGGGGAAAAAGAAAAAAAAAGAAAAGAGACACACATACTACATACATCATACATGTAGTACTACTACACAGTATACACACACACACACAGAGAGAGAGAGGGGGGGGGGGGGGGTGGTTGGAATGAAGCCGCCTCGGGCTGTCTCGCCCACCCATCTCCTCTGTCTAGCTCTCTGACGTTTGGCCCGCGCCTGGAGGGCCGGCCGTTTACCCCCCCCCCCCCCCCAGTTTCCGCGCCACACGCAACACACGCACGCATATACACATGGATGCACACACACACACACACACACACGGACGCGCACACACACACACACAGCACGCCGTGTTGCTTGGCCCGACGGTCTGATAAGGCACGCGCATGCATGGGAAACAAGCACACACGCAGCCAGCCAGCATGCCAACGCCTCTGTGCGTTGGAAGGATGGGCGCAGAGACGCCCGCGGCCTCGCACGGCCCAAGCGCACGGCGGGGCGCGATACGCACGTCTCTTCGCCATGCCGAGAGCGAGAGGGAGAGGACGTAATGTGTATTACCATAGCAGGGCGGCGGGTCGCATGGACGGTTTGCCAGCCAACAGCCCCCAAGCATAGGTAGGTATGTATACGATAGAATATTGTCCCGCAAGGCACATGGCATCAACCATCCATGCAAGCGAACCCAGACCAACAGCCCAAGCGGACGACACGCAAAGGCGCAGACAAACAAAGTCCATGTAATACTGCCTAAGGTCTACTAGAGAGCCCGACCAACCCTTCTATGAGAACACTGGGAAAACAAAACACCCGCAAAACAACCAGGTATAGGTATCATCTCCTAACCCCCCCGCCGACTTCCCAACCTCCCTCCCGACCAACGAGACCAACCAACCCTCTAAGATACAAGAAATGCTGTACAACACCGACCCGCCAGATCCCATCACCGTTCAACAATGCCAAAGATCCGTCAACGAATGCTATGCCCCACCGCCGTATACGCCATGGCCCCTTCTTATCGTCGCCCGACTGAACCTGTAAACACCCGTGACTCAAGCAAACCGCGTCCCCCGTCTTCTTTCATGCTGCCGTATATCCCCCGCCGCTTACAATCCGTCCTCGCACCCCCAAGGCTGTGAAGAAGAAGAAGAAGATGGTGATGATGATGAATGCTCCCCCCCGTGCCGTAGCCGATCAGTAACCGACCGCTCTCTCCAAGGCTCTGTCTGATTGATGCCTGGACCCTATGGTTCCGGCCGGGCCCAAGGGAAGTCGAGAGAGAAGAGCGAGGGACAGAAAAGAGCATACAACACACTGGATGAAACAAACAGAGAAATGAAGAGAGAGGGAAAAGGAAAAAGGAAAAAAAAAAAAAAAAAGAGAGAAATTTCCTCATGAAACCCACCCGCGCGTCAAGAACAAGAGGGAGGCTCTACCTCCTGCCTCTTGGGCGCCGGCTCCCCGTCGTGGGACGAAAAAGACCTGGACCCGTCTTCGGCCCGGTCTCCCACGCCGTACTTTTCCATCCACAGCTTCCTCAGAACCTGGTAAATAAACTGGTACTGGCCCTCGGCCTGCACCATGGTTCTCCGCTGCTCCCGCAGCGCGTTCACCGTCTCGAAAACGAGATCCTCCCCGCGGACGGCGGGCCGGAGCTCGTTCCTCTTGCCGTTCTTGCCCGGCGAAGACGAAGGAGAAGAAAGAGGAGATGGAGGGGAGGAAGAGGACGACGACGACGACGACGACGAAGAGGAAAAACCGGCCTCCTCATGGCCATCCATCGCCTTCCTCCTCAACCTCTCCACGGCCTCGTCGTCCTCGTCCGCCGCGGCCGCGGCCGCTTCCTTCCGGACCCTGGCGACGATCGTATCCCAGTCCTCCAGCATCCCGCTCTCCAGCTCCCTCATCAGGTGCTCGAGCGCGATAAACGTCCCGCTCCTGCCGACGCCCGCGGAGCAGTGCACGATGCGGGGGTTGCGCGGTGACCCGTTGCGCTCGCGCGAGAGACGCATGAGCGTGAAGAAGCTGTCGAGGTCTTGGAGGGAGGGGACGTCGAAGTCGGGCCACTTTTTGTAGAGAAAGTGGTAGACGATCCTTTCCTCGACGGGCTGCGAGGAGGAGGAGAAGGAGGAGGAGGAGGGCGACCGGGGTTGGGATTCCGAGCTGGAGGAAGGAGGAGGGCACGTCATTTCGACGTCGGCCTTGTCGGCCTTGTCGGCCTTGTCGGCCTCGGCGGCGGAAGCCTCGCCTGCGGTGGAGGGCGGCGTGGTGGGAGCGTCGGCGGCGGCGTCGGACGAGGCGGGAGGCTTCAGGCGCGAGTGGACGCGGATGACGAGCTTGCGAAGCTCGATGGCGTCGCCGGCCGGGGTCTCCTCCAGGCCCTCGCAGCGCACGGTGGCGCGGAACCCGTCGCCAAACTCGTCGCGCTCGTTGACCTCGAGCGGCGGGTCGTCGGGGCTCCGAGGGAAGTAGGGGTAGCACTTCTCCTGCGGCCCATCGTGCGTCTCGGTGAGCATGACGATGACGCCCGGGCTCTCGAGCTGCTCGACGATCATGCGCCAGACGTGATCCGTCGACACCTGCTTGGGGCCCTGCATGGCGATGTAGCGGTCGGGTTCGCCGTCGGGGTCGCCCGACGGGTAGAGGGCGATGGGGGAGGCGTTGATGTAGTCGAGGCGGCCCTCGGGGACCTGCAGCTTGACGCGGTTGTTGAGCCACGGCTGGATGTTGGCGTAGCGGTCGAGAACGCGGAGGTGAGGGCCTTTGACTCGGGCCCAGCGGAAGCTGGGCGAGGGGTTGGTGGCCGCCTGCATCATCCGGTCGCGCTCCCGCCAGACGAGCTCGTGGAACTTGGTTTCGATTTCTGGTGGTTCCGAATGTCAGCCGGCCAAGCGACAACAATAGAGACATGATCGTCATCATCGATGACGACGACGACGACAACGACGACCACAACAACCACCACCGGCGACGGAGAGGGCGACTCACCATCCTCTGTAAGCTGCAGAAACGAGGGCATCCTGAGCTGCTTCTCCAGGCCGCGGCCTTCGTCGTCGCTGGCGCGGTCCGTCTTGAGGGACAAGGGCGAAACAGGCCGGCCGTCGGCGCCGTCGACCGAGAGCAGGGAGGGGGCGGCGGCAGGCGAGTGCGGGAGGGAGGCGGGGGGCGAGTCGCGGGCA
This sequence comes from Remersonia thermophila, assembly GCF_042764415.1. NCBI lineage: Eukaryota > Fungi > Ascomycota > Sordariomycetes > Sordariales > Chaetomiaceae > Remersonia > Remersonia thermophila. The sequence continues at coordinate 1,333,196 of NC_092219.1, forward strand.
CGCTTGCCCGAGGTGCGTTGGAAGACGCGGAAGGGGCTGAGCTTCTGGAGGGATCGCATGGGCGAGACGGCGCGGGGCTGGCTGGTGACGGCCGCGGCCGTGACGGTGGTGGTTGTCGTGGGGGCCAGGGTGTTGCCCGACAGGTCGCTCGTGATCAGGGCGGGCGTGGCGGCATCCTTTTTGCGCCGGTGGAACCGGGAAAGATGGGCCATGGGGCGAACAGGTGTCGGAGGGAAGAGAGAACAGGAGGAGGCGAAAGGTTGCGATGGGGTCGGGTGGAATGCGGCCGACGGCGATGCGATGGAGAGGAGGGCGAGGATCTCTCGATGAAAGGCCAAGGCAAGGGCGACGAAGCGCAGTCGGTTGCGTCGAGACAGGATTGTCGTGTTGGCGGGAGTGCGGGAATAGGAAGAGGGCCGTTTGCTGGCGAGGGGTAGTGCGTGTTTGTGCGTGGTTTGTGTGTGGTTTGTGTGTGGGTATATGCGTGTGTGAGAGAGAGAGTGTGTGTGTGTGGTTGTGCCGAGAGATGCGGCGCAGCTGGATGAGGTCGGGATTTGTCGAGGGCTGGGAAGGAGGAGGAAAGGGACGAAGAGGAGGATGAGGAGGAGCAGCAGCAGCAGCAGCAGCAGAGCAGGAGGAACCAGAGGAGAAGGAGGAGGAGGAGGGAGGACCAGCAAAGTCACGCGAGTGTTACCACTATGCAATGCAATGCAAGGAAGATCCTCGAGTGTCGATCTCTCTCTCTCTGGCGCCAGCCCGACTGCTCAAGTGAAAACCCCCCTCCCAAGGATGGAAGAAGTGCAGACAAAAGAGAGACACATACATGCACGCACGAGGAAAAGAAAAAAAAAACGCTGTCGTCCAGGGCTCACATGCACTTGTACCAAAAAAAAAAAAAAAAAAAAGTCCGAGTCAGGGGTCATCAAGTAAAGACGATCTCTGGGAACCGGGGGAATCTTGTGGACGAAATGAGCCAGGAAGAAGGGGTCCCGGATTGGCAAAGTGCTTGCAGCAGCGGGCGCGATGCGATGCACCAGCGGACAAGCCGGGAGTGGAGTTGCAAGCCATCCATCCATCCATCCATTCATCCATGGGGGTGAGGCATGGGGGGGGAGCATGGGGAGGCATGAGATGGAAGCCAGTGGGAAGCCGGCGGGCAAGCCAGGGCAGTGGGCAAGCCAGTGGAGCGGGCAATGGAAGCCGGTGGAGCGGGCAATGGAAGCCAAGGGTGTGGGCAATGGAAGCCAAGGAAGTGGGCAAGCCAGCGGGAAAAAGGGGAAGACGTACGCAGTAACTCCAAATAATACGTGACCTACTGGACGGGGCGCCAGTCGGTCGGCAGCCCCGCTTGACACTCCAGGACGGGAGCGAAAGGGTCCACTTTGAGACCCAGCGGACTGGCCCGTCGACCGGGGGGGGGGGGGGTTGAGCCCAATTTGGGGAAGGCGGGGAAGTTTCGCGGAACCAAGGGAACCAGCGAACGGAGGTGGAGGGAAACGGATACGCCCAAGAGAAAAAAAGAAAAGAAAGAAACCATGCGACCACAGAAAGCGTCAGATAACATGACTACACAGTATGTAGTTAGTGCATGGAGCGCATGAATTGGCCTGCCCAACCTTGGACTCTTGTTTTTTTTTTTTTTTTTTTTTTTTTTTTTTTTTTTTTTTTTTCTGCTCGTTGAGCGGCGGATGACGAGACGGACCGAGGGGAGAAATCACGCACCCAGCGCCACCTGCTTATATGTACTGTGTATAGTAATACCCCCCAAGACTCGCAGGTTCCAAGCCTCCCGTCCATGCAAAGACCGCACCACACGGCTCCAAGACATGCATACTTGTACACAAGTATGTATAACGACGCAGTACACACACGAGCGCCTCGCAGCCCGCAGCCCGCAGCCCGCAGCCCGCAGCGGCCTCCGAGGCTGCACCTGGACAGCCTTTTCTTTCCTGTGCGACATCAACGTCGTGGCGAAGCGTACGCCCTAACTACGCAGTACTAGTACTGCATATGTACTATACACTCGTCATCCTCATGAGGCATGAGGTGCCTCGCTGCATTGCAGGCCCTGCACGCCCTGCAACACATTGCGATGGCCGTTCGTCATCTCCATTGGCGTCCCTCTCGTCTCGTCCCCCCTTCCCCTTCCCCCCACGCTTTGCTTTCCGGTTGGCTAGCGTCGAGACCTGTCGGCACTCAGCTCAGCCCAATATGGTCTAGACCACCGCCTCGTTGGCCTGGCTGGGACCTCCGCCGCCGCCTCGGGAGCGGGCGATCTGCTACTTGGCGGGATCCGTCGGCCTGGGTCGTGAGCCTCTCTCGCTTTCTCTCCCACTCATTCTCCGGGGTACCCCAGGGTACCCATCTCAAACCATAGCATTTCGTACAGCACAAGGATGCGCAGGCCCATGCTTGGTGTATGTACATGTACACAGTATAATCTAGAGTACCTAGAACTACAATAACCACGTGGAATAACCACATGGTCCACAAGGTTTTTGCTTTTTGTTTTGCCTTTTGGCGGGGATGCATCATGGGGAGACGGGCGCCGTCCAAGCCCTGGATATCGTACTATACACTGTTTAACATACAGACCAAAACCCAACATCAACATGCATGCACAATCCCCCTCCCTCTTTTCCTTTCCGACCCCCTCCCCCACCTCGCCTGCATAGGCCTAGGTCCAAACCTAGGCAGCCGAGTACACGGCCGTGACGAACTTGCCGCACTCGATCCTCTGCTCCACGCTCACCGTCCGGCCGCTCCCGCCCTCGCCGATCCGGACCTTGGTCCGCGGGGCCAGCTGGAGCCGCTGCGACGTCTCGCCGGCCTCGGCGCGGCGGCCCGGCTCGGCCTCGTCGAGCGGCCCCACGTAGACGGGCGCGTTCGCGTTGGCGCGCTTGCCGGTGCCGAGCTGGTAGTGCTCGTTGCCGCCCCAGAGCAGCACGTCGGCGCCAAAGTTGGTGTCGGTGGCCGGGGCCGCGCCGCGCGACGCCGTCAGGTGCGTCCGGTTGGCGAGCACGGCGCACGCGTGCGTCCCGCCCGCCGCCAGCCGGGCCAGCCGGATCGGCGCCATGCGGTTCGCCGCCTCGTCGAACTCGTACAGGCCCGACAGCGCCTTGATCTTGGTCGGCGTCGGCGACACGTGCGTCCACCGCCCCGAGCCCAGGTTGCCGTGGATGCCCGCGCCGCAGGCCCACGTGTCGGCCACCGTCCGCCGCCCGAGCAGCTCGCCGGGCACGGGGGGCTGGGGCTCGGGCCGCGTGGCGTCGACGGTGAAGTAGCTGTTTTGGCCGCCCGCGGCGATGGACGTGACGCGCGGCGCCAGGCCGGTGCCGCTGTAGAGCTTGGCCACGGGCAGCGGCGACGGGGTGTCGACGTGGGCCCCGGGCCCGTGTCGAACCCCAGCTGGCCCGCGGCGTTGTCGCCAAACGAGAAGACGCGGCCGTCCCGGTCGAGGGCGAGCGAGTGGAAGTCGCCCGCGGCGATCTGCTGGATGACGCGGCCGCCGAGCGCCTTGACCTCGTGCGGCTGGTCGTACGGCCCCGCGGGCCGCGTGTGCCACGTCAGGCCGGGCACGCCGAGCTGGCCCTTGGAGGGGAAGTCCTCGGAGCTCGCGGCGGCGGCGAACACGCGGCCCTTGGAGGTCAGGAGCAGGCAGTGGTCGAGGCCGCTCTTGACGTCGATCACCTTCTCGCCCCAGCCCAGGTTCGCGGGCTGCAGGCAGCGGTAGCTGATGGCCGGCGCGTCGGACGTCCAGAAGGGAAGCCACGACGACTTGCGCGGCGCCTTCTCACCGGCCGCCTGGTCCGCCTTGGACACGGGGATCGAGTAGACGGACCCGCGGGACGAGAGGGCGATGATGCGGTCGCGCGAGACGGCCACCTTGGTGATGTCGTGGCCCTTGAGCGTCGTGGTCGGGGCCGTCGAGGCCTTGTCGAAGGCGGCGCCCCACTGCACGACGTCGCCCTGCTCGGTCACGGCGACGCCAAAGTCGCGGTGGATCTTGAGATCGCGCAGGAGCTGGCCGTCAAAGTACGGGATGCGACGCGGGGCTTTGATGACGGGCTCGCTCGAGTCGGGCGCCACGACGCGGCCGGCGTTGGAGCCCCAGGCGTAGACGCCGGGGTGCTCCCAGCTCTTCTTGACCTGGACGTGCTGCGGGCTCACCAGGTCGCGGGCCTCCTCCTTGGAGGCGGCCTTTTTCCGGGGCTGCTCAAAGACGATCTCGGCCGGCTCCGGGAACGAGGGCTGGGGCTGCTTTTGCGACTCCGGCTTGGCGGCGGAGAAGAGATACGGGTAGCCCAGGACAAGGCCGGCGCCCGCCGCGGCCGTGAGGCTCAGCAAGAGGAAGGTCCGGGCGCCTAAGCCCTGCTGGTCCGGCTCGGGGGATGTGGAATAGCGGGCCCGTTGCAGGCGGGGGCAACGAACAGGCCGAGCCGAGCGGAGAGCCGGACCGGCCGTCATGCGCATCGGCCTTAGCGCCGGGAGGGCGGCGCGGGACAACCCGGTCGAGGCCATTGGATGGATAGGATGGATGGGATGGGATGGGATGGGATGGAGAGGTCTACCGAAGACAATCCAGGCCGATTTCCATTTCCGATGCGACGGTGCGATTGGGAAGGGCGTGTGTCAGGCCGGTCCTTTGCAGGACGTGGAGTTGTCCTGAGCCGAGAAAGGTCGAGGTAGAGGTAGAGGTAGAGAGAGACAGAGAGAGGGAGAGAGAGAGAGAGAGAGAGAGAGAGAGTTTTTGGGGGGAGGGAGGGGGTGAAAGAGAGGGAGGAAGGGAGGAAGGGAAGAAAGAAGGAAAATATCGGGTGAGAGCCAGCGAGAGCGACGGAGGGAGGTGAGGTCACCGGATGGCAAGAGCTCCGGGCTCCGAGCTCCAAAAGCTGAGCTTCAGCGTCAAACCCTGCCCTGCCTGCCCTCTCGGGATGGCTTGGCTCGGCCCCACTTTTCCCGCTGCGCCGGAGTGGGGCGGGGGGAGACTCACAGGACAAGAGTGGGTCTTTGCGGGATGTGGGGAATTTCCATGTCCGCAGTCCCTGGCTCGCGCCGCCCACGTTTTTGGGCGGACGGGGGGTCCCGTCAATGCTCGGCCCCCGATCTTGGAATTAGGACCCAAGAGAGCTTCGGAGCTCGTCCCGTTTCTTCTCGACCCCCTCCCTCCCCTCTTTCAAAACGCCAGAATGTACGAGGACTCGTGGTACAGCTTCGTGCCGGAGCTCCAGCAACGACAGCCGGCCTCGACCGCACAACCCACCGGCCATCGCCGGAAACAGTCTCTGCTGGAACAGCCCAATGTATGGCCGTTTCTCTTGATGCGTGCGCTGCCCAGACACGACGCGACCAAGGCTGACACATGCGCTCCTCGCCCTCGCCCGCCCCTCTTTAGACCGCCGCCGACGCCGACGCCGACGAACCCCTCCCGCCGATCCTCGAGCTCCAACATGACAACGGCCCCCCGGAGCCGGCCGTCCCCCGAAGGGCCAAGTCGTCCTCGGACCTCTACGACCTGGCCCGGGCCCACGAACCAGGTCGCGAGAGGCGAAAGAGGAACAAGAGGAAACAGCCCGGCCGCGCCTGGGAGGCATTGGCCGTCCCCGAATCCGTGACGGCGAGGTTGCCCCCCGAGCCAGAACCCTACGACGATGCGCTCCAAAGGGCGCTGCTGCGGGCCAGCCAGCGAGAATACCTGTCAGTTCCGTCTCCCCCCCTCTAGACCCCTCCAAGACGTGCGGCACACCCGAGCTCCGTGGAGGCTGACCCCGCCCAGGCTGTACTACGACGAGCTCGCCCTGGCAGAGCGGCACCTCGATGCCCTCATCGAAGATGCGAACAGCGCCCTGACCGTCCTCGAATCGCTTTGCCAGTCCTTCCACACCGTCGACGAGCAGACGACCTCGTTCCAGGCCCAGTGCGACGGCCTCCTGGCCGAGCAGCAACACCTGCAGGCGCTCGCCGAGGCCGTGGGCTCGGACCTGCAGTACTACACCTACCTCGACTCGGCCACCCGACGCCTGAACGCCCCGGGCGCCAGCCGGCTCGTCGAGGGCGGCAGCTTCGCCGAGATCCTGACCACCCTCGACGCGTGCATCGAGTTTATGACGAGAAATGTGCGGCGCCGCCACCATCACCACTACCACCACCACCACCACCACCACCACCACCACCTCGCGTTCCCTTTCCACCTTTTTATTTTGCGATGGTGGCTGACGCATTGCACAGTCTTCGTACCGCGACGCAGAGTCCTATCTCGCCCGCTACCAGTCGTTGCTCACCAAGGCGCTGCACCTCCTCGAGGTGGGCTTCGTCAACCACCTCAACAAGGTGTCCGGCGAGATCTCGCGGCAGGTGGCAGCCACCCAGTCCGAATCCGCCCGCCACGCCCTCGCCTACGGCCGCTTCGAAGAGCTGCTCCTCGACTCGTACTCCCTCATCCCCAACGTCCAAGCCGTGGTCCAGAGCGCCTACGACGACTACGGCCAGCCTTTGGGGTCCCCCAACGCCGCCACCTACGCCAACACGGCCAGCAACCTGTTTCGCTCGTACTGGGCGGCCCGCGAGCGCGACCTGAAGGCCGTCATCCAGCACGACCTCGACGCGTTCCGGGCCGAGGCCAAGGGGTCGTCGGTCGAGACGGCGTCGCGCAACTTTGTCAAGCAGTGCCTGGAGCGGTCCGAGGACGAGGCGTCGCTGTTCCGAACCCTCTTTGGCCTCGATGCGCACTACTCGACCGACCCGGGCTCGGCCTTTGCCGTGCTCAAGTCGCCGCGAGCCGTGCTGACGGGCGCCAACGTGGCCCCGATCGCGTCCCCCCTGCAGGCCGCCCTCCAGGGGGCCGACCTGCGCGTCGTGTGCAACCTGGTGGGGTGGATCATGCACGAGTACCTCCTGGCCGAGCACGACGACGACGAGGCTCCCTCGGCGGCGCGGTCTCGGGGACTGGCGGCCCGGCTGCTCGAAGAGCACCTGTGGACCTTTGCCGACGCCTTGTTCGAGGCCGAGATCGCCAAGTCCATCTCCAAGGCCGCCGTTCCGCAGGAGGCGCTCAAGATGGGCCCCGTCGCGCCCGGCGATGTTTCGTCCAACGCCTTCCCCCACGTGAAGAAGGCGCTGGAGCTGCTCGTCTTGTTCGACCAGTCCATGCCCAAGGAGCGATGCGTAGGTTCCCATGCGCACACAAACACGCCCTGCCCATGCACGCCTCTTTTTGGTAGCCTCTGCTAACACCTCTTTCGCGCTACCCTTGCAGCAGCGCAACAGCCCCGTCGTGTTCAAGATCATCAAAGAAACCATCGGCGCCCTCCAACGCGCCGAATCGCGCATCCGCTCCGCCAAGCCGGCGGGCACCGACCCGGACCTCTTCATGGTCAAGAACCTGCTCATCCTCAAAAACGAGCTCCTGACGCTCGAGATCGGCGACGTGCGCGCCCAGGCGCCGGCGGGCGGCCTGGCCGGCAGCATGCAGCACTTTTCGCAGATCTGGGACACGGTCCGGGCGCCGACGCACCTGCTCGGCGGGCTGCTCAGCAGCTTCGGGAGCCTGACGACCTACATCCCGGGCTCGTCGCGGCTGTGGTCGCGCAGCGGGCCCAGCACGCCGGCGGGGGGAGGGACGCCGGTCCTCGGCGCCGGAGGGCCCGCGCCCGCCCACGGGCAGGCGCCGGTGGACGACGCGGGCGAGCAGCTGGACGGGCTGCTTCGGCAGAGCATCGTGGCGTTCACCAAGCGGTGGGCGGGGCTGCTGCACCAAGGCCGCAGCGGGAAGCTGGGGGGCAGGAACGTGGAGAAGCTGGAGAGGGAGCTGGAGGAGATGCTCGAGAGGGCGTTTGGCGGACAGCCCGAGGTGGTGGGGAAGCTCAAGGAGGCGATCCAGATGGAGGTGGACGGGTTGACGAGGGCGAAGGAGGGAGGCAGGAGTTTTGTTACGCGAGTGTGACGTGGCTGACGGTCGTCTCTCTGGTCTCTCTCTCTCTCCCTCTCTCTCTCTCTCCCGTTAACTAATTCCATTCCCGACAGAACGGGCCCTCCCCATGCCATCATCCACTCGTCATGCACGCTCGTGCCAAAGCCGCACCGGCGTTTTTGGCGACAGCAACCACATCCGAGGCCTTACGTAGCATAACATGCAGTACCTGTCTGTTTGTCTGTCTGTATATATGTATAGTACTAATATGTGGGATGACGGTCGGAAGAAAGGACAGGGACACGGGCATCGCAGAACCCCACAAACCACGATCCCAAGCACGCCATCGAGCCCCGTCTTCTCGAATCCCCCCGTCCCCTCCCACTTTCTTGGCCCCCCCCCTGGCGCAATCCCGGCCCGGGAACAGCGTGGTGGGCTATCGGCCCCACTCCGAGTGCCGATTATAAACGCCCGCTCGCACAAAGCAAAGCCGACACCGGTATCCTTTTGAAACCGCTTTGTCGCCAAACAACAAAACCTCCAAGCCCTTGCTTGGATCATTCCACCGGCCTGTCCACCGTCCGGCTCCGTCAAACGAGGGTTCCCTTGCGCGCAAGGGGAGCGCGGGAAAGGGGACATTTGCTTCGGCCAACCTTTCCACGTTCCCAAGTCCCAACTTTGCGACGCCGACCCAATCCATCCCCCCCCCCCCCCCCCGGCACGCTCTCACCATGACCGCCGCCGCCGCCGACGTGGAGGCGGGCGCTGGCTCGTCTTCGGCGGCGCAGACGGCCAAGGACTTGCTGTCGGGCGCCGCGGGCGGCATCGCCCAGGTCCTCATCGGTATGTCGCACGCACGGAACAAACACCAACCCCCAACTTTCCCCCTCCCCTTCAACAACAACCACCCGCCAACCCACCCACCCACAACGTATCGGACCCAACCGCTCACCAATACAACAAACAAACCAACAAATAAACAGGTCAACCCTTTGACATTGTCAAAGTCCGCCTCCAAACCCAAACCACCCACCCCTCGGCCTTTGCCGCCGCCCAATCCATCTGGCGCAACGAAGGGCCGCTCGCCTTTTACAAGGGCACGCTGACCCCGCTCCTCGGCATCGGCGCCTGCGTCTCGATCCAGTTTGGCGCCTTTCACTTTGCCCGCCGCTACCTCGAGTCCCGCGCCGCCGCTTCTTCTTCTTCTTCTTCTTCTTCTTCCTCCACCGCGCCGCGCCCGCTCACCTACTCGGAGCTCTACGCGGCGGGCGCCTTCGCCGGCGTGGCCAACAGCGTCCTGTCGGGCCCCATCGAGCACGTGCGCATCCGGCTGCAGACCCAGCCGCACGGCGCGGCGCGGCTGTACGGCGGGCCGTGGGACTGCGTGCGCAAGCTGGCGCGCGCCGGCGGGTGGGGCCACGGGCTCTACCGCGGCCAGGCCGTGACGGTGCTGCGCGAGGCGCAGGCCTACGGCGTCTGGTTCCTCGCCTTTGAGTACCTCATGAACGCCGACGCGGCCCGCCGCGGCGTCGACCGCAGCGACATCCCCAGCTGGAAGGTGGCGCTGTACGGCGGCCTGGCGGGGGAGGCCCTCTGGCTCGCCAGCTACCCGCTCGACGTGGTCAAGAGCAAGATGCAGACGGACGGGTTCCGCGTCAAGGCCTCCGAGGCCGGCGGCCCGGCCCACGGCCTCGCCGGGCTCGGCGAGCAGCGGTACAGGAACATGCGCGACTGCTTCGCGCAGACGTGGAGGCACGAGGGCTTGCGCGGCTTCTGGAAGGGCATCGGGCCGACCCTGTTGAGGGCCATGCCCGTCAGCGCGGGCACCTTTGCCGTGGTCGAGCTGACCATGAGGGCCCTGAATTAAATGCCCTCGCAAAGGTTATGAATAGAGCCAAAGCAGAAAAGAGGGGGGTTTGGGTTGAGTTGCTGCGTTCGATGTATAGATTCTTTTGTTTTTTTTTCTTTCTCTCTCTCCCTTCTGGATCTCATGGCGGCTTCCATCACTCATCAACCGATCGGTAGGTACCTAGGGTTTGTACATATGATTTGTAAGGTAGATGAGATCGGGCGCTGCAACAGATCTTCAGGAGCGTTGGTAGGAGGGCCAAGAGAGCAGAAAAGCAAAGCCGGCGCTTGGCCGGAGCTCGGGTTCCATGCTCATCCATGCTACCTACCTACCTATGCCTAGGTGTGGTCAGGGCATGGGAGATCCGCGCTGTGAGCTGAGCACGAGCACCAGATCTACCGTGGTGCCGGGCAGTTGGCTGCTGCAGCCCATGCAACGCCCTCCCGTCTACCGGTAGGTAGTATTACCTAGGCTGAACCCCCTATTCCTAAAAGTTCTTTTTGCTTAGGTATCCCCCGACATGGTGCCCTCCGCGTCCAGACGGCGGTCCGACCGGCGCAGCTCCTTCGAAACCTAGGTAGCCGGGCGTTTTGGCGGGCGAGCATGTAGAGGCCCTCGCTCCCGTCCAGGGTGCTGTCCCGGGCGTCTCAGCCTCTTAGGTGCCTTTCCGCATCAACTATCATCACCCCAGGTATTTCCCCACCTACGAGGTACCTTAGGGAGGTAGGTATAGTACCTCGGCCAGCTCTGCATGGGCCGTCCAGCGTTACATACCTACATGGCATTATCAGTCGAGACATGAAAAATGGGAAACCAAAAAAATGACATACAGCACCCGGCATTCGCTGGTCGTCACCGACCCAACTACTACTCGGGCCCTCACAAGCTTAACTAGGGGAGAGCGGACGGGATCCCGTGCTTTCTTGTGGGTATGGCCGTATGTGCTTGCAGCCTACGACACGGCCGCTGATATGGCGTGAGCTGACGGGCTAGGTTGCTGGGAGTATTGTGTATGAGTCCGGCGGTCAACACCAACCGCTCGAGCTCTGAAACCTCGGTCGCATCCGGATTTTGGTTATTACGCCATCTACTGCCAACCGGGCCACCCACCATCCAGGCGGCTTTGATTCGCGTACCGTGTGTGATGGCGGAAACGCAGCAGCACCTGGAGCCGGGAGGGGGGGGGGGGGAGTGACCTGGAAACTCCTTCACTTACACCCAGGTGCCGGGGCTTGCCTACCAGACTCGCTTCCTCCACGAAACCTTGATTCACCAAATCTAGGCTCTCATCGTCGGGCGTTCCTTTGATTAGCAGCAGCCACTCGACAATGGAAAACTCAACACCTAATTAGCCAACTTTGGTCTCCGCCTTGTCCAGGAGGCTCCCAACCCCTCCTCTCAACCCCCCCAACGAAGCTTCTGATCCGAATCATCGCACGAGACCGCCTGCCTCCTGCTGCCGCGCAGCTATCTTCATCTTGTCCTCGGTCAGGGATGCATTTTCAAAGGGGGTTTACCAATACCGACAAGACTGATGTCCCGCTCGCCTTTCCAACCCGGTGCCGTACGATTGATTTACATGGCTGGGCATGTCACGAGATAGGAAAGATGGACATCAGGGGGTGGGCGGTGGATGGGGGCCATGATCCACCATGATAGAAAGTGGCCGAGTTCATCCAGAAGGAGCCCAGGCACCGTGAAAGGCAAAGCCGATGATGACGCAAGCGGCTCCGAGAGCAAGGAAGCGGCGAAAGCAACGGACATGAAACACGACGGGCATCAGAACACCCGCATCAACGATAGAACCCGGGAGGGGAGCCTGGTGGTTGGATGGATGGCGGATTGTAAGCCCAACTTTAGGCGATGCCCATCTCTTGCTGTGGCCGCGTTCCATGATGAGCGGCTGGAGTCACCCCGGGCATTATTCTTCATGGAAAAGCCGAGGGTGAGTTTCCTGTTGGTGCTTCCGCATCGTCGTTACGACCATGTAATAATAGGTAATGAATGGAACATGGTCGGCGGCTGCATCTCGCATTTCTTTCAGATCCACGTTCTTCTACGGTCGTTGGTACATGGGTGGTTTGTTTACCTTCGGCTCGGCTCAGCTATGGAGCATTATTAGTTCATTGCCCATTGATAATGAACTCCGATGATACCAAGACATGCCATTTTCTTTTTTTTTTCTTTCTCTATGAATTCCCGGGGGAATCGACGAAGCAATCTCTGAGCAATGAACGGTCTCCAAAAACAACAACTGGATCGCGTATCAATTGTAAACTCACTTATACACCATCCCTTTCCGAGACATCAAGAAGCTCCTCGGCATGGATCCTAACCTTGCCGTTGAGTTAGAATATCTCCTCCGAGGAACAGATCAAGCCCGCAGGAATGCTGCCAACAGCAAACCACTCGTCTTTGTCCCTGTGAGGTGGCCATCGCCCAAGCGCCTCCCAAACGACAACGGACCAGATGAAGATGGTACCGCTCGGCTCGTGCTCCACGCAAGGCACCATTTCGATGCCTCTTCCCGTTCTCAGAAAGACCATGCACACATCCTCGTCATCGCTCCGGTAAACCATGTCGCTTGTATCTATCGTGTGCACAGTCACGTTGGTTTTGTCTTGCCAAAAGGCCTTCCAGGCCCAGTTATGGGCGTGTTCTAGCACAGACGACCCCCAAGGGTTCCTTGTCAGACCCTGACGTTGAGATCACAGCATGTCACCACGTTTGGATCGCCAAGCACCGGCCTCCTCACCTTCGTCGGAGAACACAGAGATGAGTGGAGAGTACCACCCCCGCGTCCTCCATTTCATGTGCTGCAAGAAATCAGTGTCGTCGAGAATGAGCGGGCCGTAGTCGTTTTTGACGGAAGACTGGTCCTCGTCGAAAGACTGGTCCTCGTCGAAAGACTGGTCCTCGTCGAAAGACTGGTCTTCGTTGGAAAACTGGTACTCGCCGAAAGACTGGTCCTCGTCGGAAAACTGGTACTCGTCGAAAGACTGGTACTCGTCGAAAGACTGATGCTTGTCGGAAGACTGATGCTGGTCGGAAGAGAGGTGGGTTCCCTGTGCTTTGAAACCATCATCCTCGTTATACAACGTGGCTGACTCCTCGTACTGGACGCGGTAGAACGCGCGGGGTACTTTATGGCGGTTTGGTTAATGAGAATTCGCCCTCAAGCATTATGATGGAGGATGGTGGGCCAAGAGGCTAATTAGGGGCTGGGGCTGTATTACTTCTATTGCTAGAGATCATAACGGCCCCTGCTTTCAGACAGGTTGGCAGGCGAGATGGCTTGTCTTTTTGTCTTGGGACGGGAGAAGAACGGATGATTTGATGAGCACGGAAATAGTTCGCCGCGCGGACACAGACGGAGAGGGATCAAACATTGTCCTCAAGCAGCTTGCCTATTAGTACCTGTCAAAGCATGCCCTGAGGCCTTCCGCAAGGCTCTGGCGAGCCTGGGAGGCATGGGCTTCCTCTCTGCGAGATTGGTCGTGCTCATGACGGATGTGCTGTTTCGGGCCGCATCACGTCGAGCCCGACGGGGGAGGCGACCCGAAGCAGACGCGAGCCCATCCGCCAAGCCGCCGTACGACGAGGAGGAAGCCCTTGGGGCGCACATCATGGCCACGCAAATCGCTTTCGCACGTCAGGGAGAATGCGGACCGACCGCTGAGAAAGCAACAAGGCCCAATGGAGGAAGACGAAGAAGCGCAACAGCCAGCACAACAACAGCCAAAACAACAACACGAAAGCAACGCAACGCCTCAAGCCGAGACGCGAGGCGCGGCGTGGCCTTCCTTGATTCGGGCAGCGCATGCTGCAAAGACGACGAAGGCGATCGAGCCGACGTGAAGCTGTCCATCATGCCAACCCGGGCCATCGCCTCCCGCGCCGCCAAACCTCGGAAGCACGGCCCCAACCAGATGAACACCTCGGCCGCCGAGTGGCCCCTGTCCTCCTGGAGCCTGGTGTCTGCTACCGAACCGCCTTCGCAGGCGGGTTGCGCAGGGTCGTTGTCCATGGCGGGAAGGGCACAAGACGGCCTTGCTCGGCGCGTTGATCAAGGACGACGGGTGGATTGGTGCTGCTGTCTCGGGAACGGCGGCCCCTTGAGAACGTTCTCGGAATGTGTGTTGCGCCGGGAGACAGAGAAGAGGGGAGGGGGGCGGTCATGAAGCGGCGTCAAGTAGGTGGTTTGGGCGCCCGGGGGTTTGATGAGCATTGGCTTGCTTTGTTTTCCCTCGAGATATAGCAACATGGAGGGTGGGAAAGTAGTGAGTGACAGGAGGCGCTGCCAGGGGGCACGTCGACGTACATTAATAGATATATATATATGTATCAGCATCTCGATCAATCCCTGCTTGCTTTCAGCTGCCAAACACGGGACCTGGCGGAGCTTTGAAAGAGGATGTTGTAGCATGCCATATCTTGATCCTCCCATGATTGGCTTGCATCGACGGGCACCAGGGATTCTGCATGAATGCATCGATCGTGACGTTCAGCATCCATCCTGCAATATTCGACTCTGTCGTGCGCTTTCTTTATGACCCCCTTTTATTCCGCGTTTTCTACCCTCCTCTGCAAAATCTGCCTCGCGTTCGCCGGCGTCAACGTCACAATGTCGAGCTCCTCCAACACCTGTTTGGCTTCGGCGTTGTCCGTAAACACCCTATCCGTCGCCCTCTTGAGCGACAGCGCCTGGGGTTCTTCGGGTCCCTCCTCGACAGCAACCGGCAGGTTCAACAGCCGCAACGCCTCCTCCATGCTCGCCAGCGCCGCCGAGCCGTCCGGGAGGAACCTCTCGACGAGCCCCGCCACGGCGCGCACGTCGCGGCTCAGCTGGGCCGCGCCGGACGCGGTGAAGCGGTGGGCCATGAGCACGTCGGTCCACAGGGACGCGTTGAGCTGCTCGAGGGCGGCGCGCCAGACGCGGCGGAACGGGGCGGTCCCCAAGGCGCGTTGGAGAAAGGCAAGGTCGCGTTTGAGGATCTGCTCAAGCCGGGTTGGCCGCCGTGGTTAGCGACCCCGCGGGGAAAACATCATCGCGGAGAAGGGGGTTGCATTACCCGTAGCGGCTCATCCAGCTCCGGCGTGATGGCGCCATCGACGCCGGCGGCGGCATCGTCGGCCACCGTGCTCCACTGCGTGCGGTGCAGGTAGGCCCGGAAGGCCTTGCGGTGCGACTCGACCAGGGCTTCCGACAAGAACTCCTCGGCGCGCTTGCGGCGCTGGCTGTAGGCGGCGATGGTTTCGTCAAAGAGCACGCTGTCGCCCTCGCCGTCGTCCTTGCCGACGGCCGAGGATGTCTTGTCGCGCACGTGATCGTAGCTCATGCCCCCGGCGAGGTTGGTTTGGTCCTGGGCGGCTTTGGCGCGGGCTTGGAGCTGCGCCCAGAGGGTGACGAAAAACTGGCCGAGGGAACAAGAAAGCCTGTCAGCAATGGGAGATGGAAAAAAAGAAAAAAAAGAAAGAAAAGGGCCCGGGGGGGGGGGGGGGGGGCGAACCTCTTCGTTGCTCCACTCCTTGAGAACGTTCACGATGTGGTCGGCGCTGCCGTACACCTTGCACAGGGTCTCGAGGGCGCCGGTGCCCTCGAGGGCGGCCAGCTGCTCCTTGGTGACGCCAAAGGCGCGGCCGACGGCCGACGTGAGGGTGACGTATGCCTCGAGGGAGCCGCGCAGGGAGTCGTGGTACTCGTCGAGGATGGTGACCTGGATGTCGATGAGGAAGCGCAGCTTGTGCGAGAAGCGGCGGACGCGCTCGTACTGGGTCGTGACGGAGCGCAGCAGGTCGGCGACGCGGACGGCGGCGAAGGTGGGCTTGGTCCGGCCGGGCCCCGCAAAGTCGTAGTCGATCTTGCGCGCGTCCGGGGCCGTCATGATGGCCTGGAAGCGCTCCAGGGCAAACGCCTTCTCGGCGTCGAGCCAGGGGCCGAAGCGGGTGGCCAGCACCTCGGAGGCGAGGCCGTCCCAGCCGCCGTCCGGGTCGCCGCCGTCGTAGGCAAAGTCGGCGCGCAGGCGGTCGTCCAACGTCATGAGCTGGGACAGCAGGCTGCTCAGGAAGGCGGGGTCGCCCGAGGTCTCGGCCAGGGTGGCGGCGAGCTTGTCGCGCATGACGGGCAGCATGGACGAGATGAGGGCGCACACGGGGTCCAGGTACGCCATGCGGCGGGCGGCGGGGGTGCCGGCGAACTTGGCGGCCAGGACGGGGCCGAAGTTGTCGCGGAGGAAGCCCTCCCACCTTTCCAGCAGGGCCAGGAACCAGGGGAAGCAGTGGGCGGCGATGCCCTGGGGGCTGCTGGTGGGCTTGTCGCTGAGGAAGTGGTAGCGGAACTCCTTGACGAAGATGGCGGCCATGACGTCGACGGCCAGCAGGGTCACGGGCTCGGGCGAGCCGAGGACCTCGGGGACCTGCAGGTCGACGAGCTTCTCGAAGCAGCGCAGCCAGTCGTCGTCGACGGGGGCGTCGGGGTCGACGTTGGGCCAGCCGCGGGCCGACAGCAGGGCGTCGAGCTCGGCGCGCATCACGTCCTTCATGTCGTCCCACAGGCGGGCGGCGAGGGCGTCGACGTGGGCGACGAGGTGGACGGCGGCGCCGTCGGCGTCGCGCTGGAGGCGCCGCAGGTCGGCGGCCAGCTGCTTGAGGCGGGCGTAGGGCTCGAGGGCGGCGCGGGGGTCGTGGGGGAGGTGGCCGCGGGCGGCGCGGCTCAGGTCGTCGACGTCGCGCAGCAGGACCAGGTAGCGGTGGGCGAGGTCGAGGCGGCGCAGCTGGGCCATCTTGGGCTCGAGGCGGCCGATGACATGGTCGGGGGCGTTGGAGCGCGACACGTGGTCGAGGCGGTCGTCGATGGAGCGCTGGAGGGCGTGGAAGTCGGCGATGCGGGCGGCGAGGTGGGCGGCGCGGTCGGCCTCGGAGCGGCGGGCGGCATCGAGCTCGCGGCTGGCGTCGTCGAGCTGGGACTGGAGCTGGCTGCGTTGGAACTCGACGCTGCTCAGGAGGGTGTCGAGCTGCTCGAGGTCGGCCGCCGACTGGAGCTTGTCGTCCAGGTAGTCCTGGACCCGCACGTCGTGGTCCATGGGGGGACGGAGAGAGGGAGAGAGATATGATGGGGAGTTGTTGACGTTTTGGGTCACGACATGGAGGGAGAATGTTCCAAGGTATGGCGGCGCCAGAGTGGAACAAGCCGGCTTGGAGAGAGGCCGGTGGTATGTGATGGTGGTGTAGCTAGGTAGTAATAATATATACAAGAGACGAAAATGGTTAGGTGTTAGGTGTTCCTTGTGATCGGGACGGCTTAGGTCATGGCCGGGCCGGGTGGATCCCCTGGAGCTCTCTCGGCCCCGCCTGGTGGGGTCCCCGTCGGTGGGTCTGCAGGCCGTTGGCTCTGTATTACATAGTACTTACCATAACGTTACACCGTAGGGTGATGGAAGCACTGTGTAAGGTAAGTACCTACTACTAGGTAGCGTAGCAGGTCCGGGGCCGCCGGCTGACGTTCGTTCTGTACTGTGTACTGCGTACTGCGTGCTATACTTACTGTCTAGGTACCTTGTAGTACACACTGGTTCGTTATTCCATACCGGGACTGCCCGGAGCTTGCCGACTAAAACCCCCCGTCAACTTTTCACATCTCACACAACTTGCCGACCTACCTACCTCCGACCACCTCACCTTGGGCACCTTACCCCCTTACCTCACTGCATGCAATACTTACCAAACTAGGTACCTTACCCAGACCACTTCGCATTCGTCTTCTTTTGCTTCTTCGTTTCCCTCTTTTGGTTCCTAAGCTCGTTAGGATTAAGTCCTCTCTTCTCCGCCGACAGGGCGCTTCCGTTGACCTACCGGAGGTAGCGAGCCTTTGCCTGAGATCCTTAAGTCCAGTCCAAAGCCGGCCCTCCATCTCCATCTCCATCTCAACCTCAACAAACATCCAAACCCGCTCTCTCCACCCAACTCGGCTACTTTCCCCCCCGCCAGCCTCAAGATCGGTTGACCTTGGAGTCAATCGCCCCGTCAATGGCGCCACCACCATGAGGTCCCTACTGCCGCATTTCGGCCTGGTCGCGCGCGGTGCCACCCACCCTCTCTTCTCGCCGTCCCTGCGCTGTCGCTTGCTCTCGACCAACGCCGCCTCCGTCACCTCCCCGAGGCCGTTGCTGCTGCTCCCGGCCCGCCGGCGCTTTCATCCAGCCCCGGCTCTCGGCTTGCCCCGCCGCCGAAACTTCTTCACCTCCAACGTCTTCTTGCTGCAGGACGGCAGCGAGCCGTCGCGCCCGTTTGCCGGCGCAGCGCCGACGGCCTCATCCAACGGCAACGGTCACGGCGCCGGCAACGGCACCGGCGACGGCAACGGCAACGGGGCCGCCGCGCCGAGGAGCCCTCCCGGCCAGGCCCAGCCGCTCGCCTCCTTGTCCAAGAAGCGCAAGCCGCCGCTCAAAAACTCGCTCCACCGCGTCGCCATCGTCGCCCAGAAAGGCGTGCCCGGCAAGCCGCCGCCGGCCAGCGCCGAGGCCGCCGCCGGCCCCGAGGGCTGCTCCGCCATCAGCGCCGTGTGCGCCGCCGAGTCGTTCGACATGGACAAGGTCGAAGAGATCCTGACCAACCACGGCTTTACCCTGGACCCGGAGGGCACGGGCTTTGAGCCGCACGAGGTGGTGCACGCCCGCGGCTTCAACAACGGCGACATTTTTGTGTTTCCCTCGGGCACCGTCGTCACCTGGGGCCTGCCGCCCGACGTGGTGCACTCGCTGGCGACGCGCCACCTGCTGCCCGCCGCCGAGATGCCGTTCCCGGAGCTCAAGGAGGAGGAGGACCTCGAGTTCCTCGTCGACCCGGAGCAGGAGCAGAGCCGCGTGTCGGGCGACGTGGTGGTGCTCGGCACGCGCCGCGAGGCCCGCGACGGCGACCGCCTCGACACGACCCTCACCAAGATCGCCTTCTCGTCGGGCCTCGCCCGCAGCACCAAGCTCGCCGTCCTCGAGCGCTCCCTGACCCGCTACCTCGAGAGCACGCGCGACATACCCGACCGCCTCTCGCGCGGCCTGCAGGCGCCGCTCTCGCGCGCCTGGATCCTGCAAAAGGCCGGCGAGCTCCTCAACCTGCGCAGCCAGCTCAACCACTACAACGACCTCACCGACGCCCTGCCCGACATCTTTTGGGACACCGAGGAGAAGCTCGAGACGTACTACGCAAAGATCGGCAAGGCCCTCGACGTGGGCGTGCGCATCAAGACGCTCAACGACAAGATGACGTACGCCCAGGAGGTGGTGGCCGTCGCCCAGGGCGTCCTCGACATCAGCGAGAAGATGTCGAGCGAGAAGCACAGCACCCGCCTCGAGTGGATCATCATCATCCTCATCGCCATCGAGGTGGCCTTTGAGCTGCGCCGCTTGTACGTGGACAGGGAGGACGAGTTTCGGGAAGAGCTGCTCCGGGAGCTGAGGGCGCTGCGCGCCGAGCGCCAGGCCAAGGAGACGGGGGCCAAGGACGCCGCGGGCAGGGGAGGCAGCGCGTGAGAAATCGACGCTGACCTGGCCCAACGATGGCCGGGTGGCGGTGGCGGCGATGGCGGCGATGGCGGTGGTGGTAGCGGCGGTGGTTGGATGAGAGGACCCGTGATACCCCCTCTCAAATCTCTTGAGCCAGCGTGGCTGGCTGCCATGATAGACATTGTATCAAGAACAAAAACGTACCCTCCCCGCCCCTCTTCACCCCTTCACTGCATGACCATCCCCCTTTTCCCTCCCTCCCTCCCTCCCTCCCTCCCTCTCTCCCTCCCTCTCCACCCCTCTGCGCCGCCTAGCTGGCATGAGTACCTACCTCGGGCACCCTGGATGTAAACAAGCCTTCAGCGAAGCGTTCCAGGAGGTAAGTGAACGTAGAAAATGGAACCCCCCCCCCCCTCTTTTTTTTTTTTTCCTTTTTTTATTTTTGCTCGTCTTGACCTCCTTGCGACTGTTTTGCTGCGGCTTTCCTGCAAAGACGACCGGATGTCTACCGATCTTCGATATCTAGAAAAAAAGTCGAGGACGGCAGGGTACGTACTTTTTTCACGTAGGGATCTCTGGAGTAGCTCGGGAAAGGTTGGTAAGCGAAGCCTTCGCCCCCCCATCCCCATCCCCATCCCCATCCCCAAATCTCCCCCACCCCCAGCCCAGCATGCGTGCCGAGAGGACAAAGCAAACGAGGTAGTGTATTATGTAGTTATTATTAGGTAGCTATCCCATCTTCGAAAGAGATGATGGCAACCAGATGTCCTTTTTTTTTTTTTTTCTCCTCGAATACTCCCAACCAACCCCTCTCACCTCTCATCTCGCCCACCCTCACAAAAACAAAATAATCCACCGGATCCGAAAAAGACACGAAACCAACAAAAAAAAAAAAAAAAAAGACTCGAGGGAGAGGGAGGAAAAGGCTGCTGCCCAAACCACGACTACATCAACTACTACTAAAGTACTACTACTACGTACATACCAACGTACCTTGACGAACCCGCACGGGCTTCCGACCTTAACCAACAACAAACACTCACACTCACAGCCCAGTCCAGCGCCCGTCCCCCTCCCATCTCCCCGCGCGCGTGTCCAGGAAAAAAAATAATAGGGGTAAAAAAAAAAAACACACAAAGCCTTTAGATCCGGGCTGCCTCTTCCTCTTCCTCCATTCATACGTAGGGTCCCGGCCGAAACGACGAACCAAAAGTAAGAAAATAAAAACACAAACACTTCGATAGATGTATTCCCCCCCTCCCTGACTCTCCTGTATTCTTCCACCTCTCTCTCTCTCTCTGTTTCATGCTTGCTGGTTCTACTATTCCTCTCAGGGACCCTTCCTTCCACTCTTTCTCCTCCCGCTGGCACGATTCCGTCGATGGCACTCAAGAGAAAAGCCCCTCCATCCGCGCCCGCTTTCCAACTCTGCGCGCCTTGAATCCCGCGCCGCCCACCACGTAGCCAACCCCTCCACCCGAACCACATCATCATGTCCGTGTGCGTCTCATCCACGTCGTCTTCATTTGGCCCCTGGCCCGGCTACCGGCTGGGGCTGAAGCTGGGCGGGCTGCACCGGAACCGGCGCCGCGGCGAGCGGTCTCGGGCTGTTGTTCACCACGGGCCCCGGGCCCGGCCCTGCGCCATTGACCCGAGGCATCATTCCGGGATGGCCATGGTTCGCCATTTGTTGTTGTTGTTGTTGCTTCTGCTGCTGTTGTTGCTGTTGCTGTTGTTGTTGTTGTTGCTGCTGCTGCTGCAAAAACTGCTGTTGCTGCTGTTGCATCTTGGCCGCCGCAACCTTGTGCACGTCCATGTGCCCCGCCAGCCCGATCCCGGCCAGCCCGACGACGCCTTCTTTGCCGACATGACCGCCACGCTGCTGTTGCTGTTGCTGCTGCTGCTGCTGCTGCTGCTGCTGTTGTTGTTGCTGTTGTTGCTGCTGCTGCTGCTGCTGCTGGTTGGCGGCTGCCTGGGCTTGCTCCAACACTTGCCGTTGTTGCACCTCGGGCATGACGGTCGCGTAGCCCGTCAGGTTGGGCGTTCCCGGGCCTCGCGGCGGGGGCGCGGCTCCGGTCGCGACGATGGGTTGCCCGCCGGGCTGCATGACCATTCCCGGGCCGGGGGATGGCGCGTACGGAGCACGCGGGACCGCGTTGGGCGGCATGCCGGCGGCGGGGGAAGCTCCGTATCCAGGAGGCGGGCGGGCCATGGGCTGCTGCCCAGGAGGCGGCTGCGGGCCTTGTTGTTGGACGTAAGGGTGGGCTTGCGGGACCTGCGGCGACATGGTGCGTGGCATCGGGGCGCCGTTGGGGTACGGCGAGTAGGGGGGCGCCTGCGGGTGGCCCATGGGCGGCGGCGGCGGGTGCGGCGAGTGTTGCGGCATCGGCGACGGCTGGCCGTGGGCGGGGTGCGGCTGGATCTGCTGGTGCTGCGGGAACCCCGGCTGGTAGCCCGGGGCGAAGCGATGGTGCGTCGGGGTGCCGGGTTGCATGTAGTTGGACGGCACGCGTCCCTGCTGCTGCGGGGCGGGGGAGAACTGGGCCTGCATGTTGGCGTGCCCGTAGGGGCCCTGCGCCTTGGCCACCTGAGGCGCGTACATGGGGCGGAACTGCGTGGCCGGCGGCCGGGGCTGGACGGCCTGGTGGTGGGCCTGCGGCATGGGGACGCTGGACGGGCCGCGCGGGTACATGGCCTGCTGCCGCGAAGGCGTCTGCGGGAAGTGCTGGGCGGGGCCGACGGGGCGAGCCGACGGCGTGAACTGCTGGTACGGCTGGTTCGCGTACGCGCCCGGGGCCGGGGCGCGGTGCGGCTGACGCTGGGCGTTGGCGGCGGCGGCGGCGGCGGCGGCGGCGGCGGCCTGGGCGGTGACGCGGGCGAGGCGGGCCGGCTCGTCCTCCTCCATGACGCCGTGGTACTCGTCGGAGCGGATTTCGATCTTGGTGCTGACGGCGAGGTCGGCGAGGCGGTCGGCGTTGAGGCGGGCCACGGCGTACGGCGGCAGGGTTTGGATGATGAGGGCCAGCTGCGCCTTGAGGGCCTCGTACGTCATCATCTCCTCGTCGCTCGGCTGGTGGGCCAGGTTGCTGTTGCGCAGCAGGTCGCCGTTGACGGGGTCGGCCGAGTAGCGGTCCTGGCTCGTGGGCAGCGTGAGGTTGCGGTTGCGCTGGTACGAGGCGAGCGTCTCGATCAGGTCCGACACCTCCTCGAGGAGGTCGTCCACCTCCTTTTCCTGGTCCGACTTGCTGCTGCCGAGCAGCTCGTCCAGGCCCGGGTCCACCAGGCTCGGGTCCCAGTTGTCAATCACCTCCTTGACGCGCTCCTCGTCGATCTCGACGGCCCGGGCCGCGTCGGCCGACATGTCGACGGCCTCGTCCTCGGCCTCCTCGGCCTCGACCATCCGGTTGAAGGTCCTGCGGCCGACGCGCTGCCACCAGATGCGGCCGACCTGGCCCGAGGGCACGATGGCGCCCGTGTCGTCCTTGCACGGAGCGAAGCTCGAAAAGGCGCCGCGGAAGAGGGTCTCGAGCTCCGCCATCTCCAGCTCGGTCGACGACGGCCTGACGCCGGCCAGGCTCTGGGCGCGCTCGCGCTGCTTGGCCTTGGGGTGGATGGTCGGCGTCGCGTGGCTGTAGTCGAGCCAGTGGCCCGCCAGGATTTCCGAGGTGAAGTAGGTTCCGGTGCGGTATCGGGACTTGTCCTCGAGCTCGGGGTGGTAGAAGGTAAGCACGTTGCTCTTGGTGGTCGTCCGGGGGGCCTTGGGCGGCTGCAGCGGCGGGAGGTTGCGCGGCGACGGGAAGAGCTCGCCCAGCGTGGGAACGCGACCGGGCTTGCCGGACGAGACCGGGGGCTCGGCGGGAACCTTGGCGACGGCGACGCCCTTGGGGAGCGGCGCATCGGCGAGGGCCTTGGCCGCGTCCTTGGGCAGGCTGGTGAAGAGGGGCCGGACGGTCGGGGCGGCGCCGACCGCCGTCAGGACCAGGCGCTCCGAGCTCGACGGCCGGCCGGCTCGAACCGAGCTCCGAGACGCGGGGCGCGGCACGCTGGGGTAGGCCGTCTCGCGCCGCAAGAGCTCGAGGGCCAAGCTCCGGAACTCGCGGGTCTTGGCAATCAGGGCGGCGTGGCTCGACGCGCCCGCGGCCTCGAGGTCTTTGACCTGAGCATCGGCCGCTTGGAGGACATCGGCCACCAGGTCCTCGAGGTTGTTGTAGGCGCCTTGGGACAGCTTGTCGGCAACGGACGTGGGCTTGCTCGGGTCTTCGGACTTGGCGCGCTTCGTCGACGGCTCGCCATCGGGGGGAGGAGACTCGGGGAGGGGACGGCCGAGGATGGAGGGATTGGTCGTGTCATGGCTGTTGGGCGCACCGGGTTAGCTGGAATCGAAAGCGAACCATCCACGCTGATGGGAAGCGCGCCAAGGGAGGATGGATGGTGACGCAAAAAAAAAAAAAAAAAAAAAAAAAAAAGGAAGAGTAGAGGGTGAGAGCAGGGGAGAGAGGGGGAGGGGAGGCAGGTGCCGGCGCGGCGACGTACGTTTCCAAGACGCGAACAAAGTCGGCGACGAGCGATTTGGAATCCAGGGACGGGTGCACGCCGTTCAGGGGGGGCTTTGGGGAAGAGGGAGCCGGGGTGGAAAGGGAGTCGTCGTCGTCGGTCGCATCTCGCTTGCGCTTGGTCGAGGTGGAATTGACGGAGGCGGGCGATGCGGGACGCGAAGGTGCAGCGACGCCGTTGACCTGGACCATGACGGCAGGCGACGCCATGTCGGGCGTGCGCAGGTAGGGAGGACGAGACGAGAGATGAGAGCCGTGGATTGTCGGCGGCGGTGGTGATGGTGATGGTGGTGGCGGTGGTTGTGGTCGCGGTCGTGGTCGTGGTCGTGGTCGTGGTTGTAGTCGAGGTGCTAACTAGTTACTATGCGTTGTAGTCGCAGTTGTAGTATGTAGCAGTGGTGTCGTTGTGTGGATAATGTGCAGTTAGTTTTTTTGCTGGGGTCCCGTCGCGCGCTTCGCGTTGGTAGGTTGATGGCGCGCGAAGGGGAGGGGGGGGGGGGGGGGTGGTCCGGGCCGCCGAGATGATGGATACGTTCCAGCGTCAAGCGGATGGACGTCCGGGCCACGACGTGAAGCTTGCTGGGGGACCTTGGATGGGGGCCCTGGACGGGACAGGACCAAAAAGTTTTGTTGCTTTTCGGCCAGACAACAAGAGAGTGGAGAAGATGGGGGTGCTTCCCAAGGGATGCACTGGACGCGACAGAACAAGGCAATCAATGGATGGGAGGATGGATGGGAAGGATGGCCGGGGGGGGGGGATGAATCAAGGTAAAGAGAGGCCAAAAACCATCAAGCCGGGATGCGACCTAGTCAACGATGGCCATGCCTCGCTGTGCCGCGCAAGGTCGCCGTTGGGGCTTGGTGAAGACGGGCAATCAGCCAGCCAGCCAGCCAAGCCAGCCTTTTCGGTGCATATAGTACGTTAGGTACTGTGTAGTAGTAGGTTTGCAACGAGAAGGCAGGGTAAAAAGAGTCGGGACAGTCTGGCCCCGGTCGAGTCTGGCGTTGGTCCAGTCCACGGGTCTTGTCGCTCGCTCGCTCCCAGGAAGAGATGGAAAATGGCACAGTCGCCAAAGGACAAGACAGGACAAGACAGGACAGGACAGGACAGGACCCGGCCCAGGCAGGGCCTGTCACGCTAATTTTGCTTTGGGGAAATTGTGGGGGCCAACGCGCCAGGCGCACTTTGTGTCACGACCTGATGCACGTGACAGTCCTGGAGAACCGTTTGAAGGCAAGGAAGAATTCCTACCCGGGCACTCGCTGCCGATCTGACGGATTGGCCGCACTGTACGCAGGACGACAGACATCAAGTTCTGTAATAATAAGAAACCTGCCCGCTCTAGCAACCTAGCCATACCTAGTATGCGCTCTCGCTCTTTGCACCTCTTTGCACCTCTGCCACGGCCGCAGGAGCCAGTCATTATGCAAACTGAACGAAAAAAAAAAGGAAAACAAAAAAGAAGAGAAAATGAAAGGAAGAAAAGAAAGAAATAGGACGAAAGAACAGAAACACAGTGAAGAAAACGAGTCAAGGAAAAGAGAGCAGGAAAGGCTTGGTGGGATGTGGCAAACACAAAGTTGCACACGCATCAGGTATGGTGCATGTACATCCATGTAGATTTTGCAATTACACACTATGAGGTGGCTATGACGATGACGTCCCAGTTCTTTTTTTTTTTTTTTTTTTTTTTTTTTTTTTTTTTTTCCACTTCTTTGTTTCCTTCGAGGCGGAGAACCCCGACATGCATTGCATGCCATCCATAGCTTCCACCTCATCCCCCGGGCCTTGGGATTCTTTTCCTTGTCTGACTCGCACTGTCGACTCGAGCATGGTACTCTGTAATTATTATAGTACTCTGGATAGCATACCTAGTACTCTGTTCATGTTACCTCGAAAAGGTGCAAAATTCCTGAACCATGTCCAAAGAGAAAAAAAAAAAAGAACCTTGGGCAACCCTTCCACTATACGGACCCGACAGTACATTCCTGGTGGCATGGATGTGGTTTGTGTCCTTTCCTACCTAGGTAGGTACCGAATATCTACTACAACTTTGTCTCTACCCACGGTGTAGGCCACCAACCAGTCCCCAACCAGTCCCCGTCAACCGGGCCTAGGAACGTCTTCCCCCGAGATCGCTTCCCTCGCGTTGTGCAACCCGGCCTGCTGCTGCAGGCCATGGCGGCTTGCATCCAGTCAGGTCACGGCAGGTCAGGTCCGGGCTCGGCAGGATGCTTGGCTCCGACATGTACATACTGCGTAGTACTACGTAGATTTCTGACCCCGATCCGGTGACGGCGCCCGGACTGCGGGGTCCACGGGTCCTTTTTTGGATTTTCCCCCCCTGGATGCTGGCTCTAACGTATCCAGAATCAGAATTGCCCCTCCAGGCTTCCCTGCCTCCATGCCTCCATGCCGTGACAGGCCGGGTCATGGGGGAGGGGGGAGGGGAGAAAGGGCGGGAGGAGGGCGGGGGAAGGGGGAAGGAGGGAGGGGTCCAGTGGGGGTGGGAAAGTCTCCCGTCCCGCCCCCCCCCACAAAAAAAGTTCCTTGCTCAGCTCCGAGGCCATTTCTTGTTCTCTTTTTTTTTAAGAACCCTCTTCCAAACCTCTTCTTCTCCTCCTGTCCTCTCTTCCTCTCCTCCAAATCAACCCTCCTCCAGCCTTTTTTCCCACTTGTCTCCTCCCCCACCGCCCCCCCAACCCAACCACACACCACAATGGCCGCCAACACCGCCCAGGGAGCCACCTATGCGCTCCCCGAGACGCACAAGCAGGTTGGTCGCCCGCGCCTCCCTTCCGGCCTTGCGCCGTGTTGCAATTCGTCTTGGGTTGGTCTGACTCATTCCCGCTCTAGATGCTCGAGAAGTCGCTCGTCGAGTCGGACCCCGAGGTGGCCGAGATCATGGTAAGCAAGCAACTCCCTTTTCGTCCTGGCGACCATGCCGCAGCCATTCTGACGCCCCCTCTAGAAGCGTGAGATTCAGCGCCAGCGCGAGTCCATCATTCTCATCGCCTCCGAGAATGTCACCTCGCGCGCCGTGTTTGACGCCCTCGGCTCCCCCATGTCCAACAAGTACTCGGAGGGCTACCCCGGCGCTCGTTACTATGGCGGCAACCAGCACATCGACGAGATCGAGACCCTCTGCCAGCGCCGCGCCCTCGCCGCCTTCGGCCTCGACGAAAAGAAGTGGGGCGTCAACGTCCAGTGCCTCAGCGGCAGCCCCGCCAACCTCCAGGTCTACCAGGCCATCATGCCCCCCCACGGCAGGCTCATGGGTCTCGACCTCCCCCACGGCGGCCATCTTAGCCACGGCTACCAGACCCCTCAGCGCAAGTAAGTGAAAAAAAAAGCTTTCCGTTTCTTGGCTCGGCGCAACCAAGCACGACGCAGAAGGCCCGAGCTAACCAGGGGGGTTCAGGATCTCGGCCGTCTCGACCTACTTCGAGACCATGCCGTACCGCGTCGACCTCGAGACGGGCCTCATCGACTATGACACCCTCGAGAAGAACGCCCAGCTGTTCCGCCCCAAGATCCTGGTCGCCGGCACCTCGGCCTACTGCCGCCTCATTGACTACGCCCGCATGCGCAAGATCGCCGACTCGGTGGGCGCCTACCTGGTGGTCGACATTGCCCACATCTCGGGCCTCGTCGCCGCCGGCGTCATCCCCAGCCCCTTTGAGCACGCCGACGTTGTCACCACCACCACCCACAAGTCGCTCCGCGGCCCCCGCGGCGCCATGATCTTCTTCCGCCGCGGCGTGCGCTCCGTCGACGCCAAGACGGGCAAGGAGACGCTCTACGACCTCGAGGACAAGATCAACTTCTCCGTCTTCCCCGGCCACCAGGGCGGCCCCCACAACCACACCATCACGGCCCTCGCCGTCGCCCTCAAGCAGGCCGCCTCCCCCGAGTTCAAGGAGTACCAGAAGAAGGTGGTGGCCAACGCCAAGGCCCTTGAGAACAAGTTCAAGGAGCTCGGCCACAGGCTCGTCTCGGACGGCACCGACTCCCACATGGTCCTCCTCGACCTGCGCCCCCTGAGCCTGGATGGCGCCCGCGTCGAGGCCATCCTCGAGCAGATCAACATCGCCTGCAACAAGAACAGCGTCCCCGGCGACAAGAGCGCCCTGACCCCCGGCGGCCTGCGCATCGGCACCCCGGCCATGACGAGCCGCGGCTTCGGCGAGGCCGACTTTGAGCGCGTCGCCCTCTACATTGACGAGAGCATCAAGCTGTGCAAGCAGATCCAGGCCGAGCTGCCCAAGGAGGCCAACAAGCTCAAGGACTTCAAGGCCAAGGTTGCCTCGGGCGAGGTGGCTCGCATCAACGAGCTCAAGCAGGAGATCTCGGCTTGGTGCCACACCTTCCCTCTCCCGGTCGAGGGCTGGCGCACGGATGCCGGCATCTAAGCAAACGAGGCCTCGCTTTTTGATCTGACAGGGGAGGTGGGGGCTTTGCATTGTCAAGTGCCTAGTGCGCGTGTGTTCAACATGGTTCGGAGGGTAGAGGGGTTTTTTTTTTTTTTTGTTACGATTGAACATGGCTTTCTGGGTTGGGAAAACAACAAAAAAAAACAAAAAGCGAAAAACTGGGATGCGTGATCTCTCAACGAATCAGGGCTGCATAGGTACATGAGAAAAGGGGGGAAGGGAACAAAAACAACACAGACCATCCATCGTGTGCAAATCATTTCATCAGGGCGTTTGCATCGTGGGTGGGGGTATCTCGGTTTCATCAACTGGTCTGGGAAGGGGGGAGTTTTTTTTTTTTTTGGCTTTTTTTCTGTCTGGGTCTTGATTTCTACCTTGGTACTCAGATCTGGTAGATGGCTGCTTCAACGCGGTTTCTTTCTCTCTCTCACTCTCTCTAGATACATATATACCCGAATCAACCACATGGTCGCGGTACGGCGGGTTCCTGTTGTTGTGATGCTGGGCGGGATGATGCTGTCGCCCAACAGAGACTGGTCCGCATGGATGGCTGGGCTGGGAGGAGCCTGCAACAAGGACGCATCTTTGAGCTTCATGTGTACGGTATATACAACCACCTCCACCACCACCACCACCACCACCACCACCACGATGACGACCCAGCAAACAACAGAGTCTCTCTCCCATGTCCCCATGCACGCCATGCATCTATGCACAATCTCTCCTACAAGTCCTGTAGGTTGAACGTATACCCTATTCCTACCCTTCCCCTCGATAGCACCTCCCCTCCCGACCCCTCTCTTCTCCTTTTCGGTTTCTTGCTTTACCTCTCCCACTCTCCCACCACCTCCATTCCGTCCCCGACGGCCACTTCCCGACCCCTCCAACTCGTGTACCTACACCCCCCCCAACACCCGTAGGGACCTAAGCTACCCAACGCCGGGGTGCATTGGGGTTCGCGACGGCTCGAGATTACCAGTACGACGACCTCAACCCGGTGAATCCCAGCGCCGATGACGACGACGAGTCGCTCGTGTCCTCACGTTTCCTCTGTCCCGCGAGCTGTGTTGGTGTTCAACTACGTTAGTATTGGTTTTTTTCTCTTTTGTGGCGTACATGATCCATGGGGAAAAAGTAGGGAGGGATGAATGGAGGGATGAGAGAACAAAAAAA
Source organism: Remersonia thermophila (assembly GCF_042764415.1). NCBI lineage: Eukaryota > Fungi > Ascomycota > Sordariomycetes > Sordariales > Chaetomiaceae > Remersonia > Remersonia thermophila. The sequence continues at coordinate 1,362,611 of NC_092219.1, forward strand.
AAAAAAAAAGCTCACCTCCAACTGGACGCCCTTGTGCACGTGCACCAACCAATCCACGTAGCTCTGGGCCTCGTTGTTGCGGTCCTCGACCAGCATCCGGGCAAACTCGTACTCGGCGCCGTCGATGCCCTGGCGGGCCAGCTGCAGGGTCAAGCCCTTGCTGCCGCGCGTGGCGCGGAGGAACTCGACAATGTTGCGGACCTGGGCGTTGAGGTGGGTCTGCAGGACGGGGAGGGTGCTCGTGTAAGGGTCGAGGCTCTGCAGGCTCGTCTTGTCCTCGCCGAACAGGTCGGCGATGAAGTTGGGCGACGTCTGGGCGTGCATCCACAGCAGCGCCTGCTGGCCGTTGTCGACGAGGTAGACGCCGCCGGGCTCGACGCGCGAGAAGGAGGCGCGCATGGCGGGCGGCATGCGCAGGTGGCCGCCCGCGGCGGGGTCGGGGAAGCCGTCCTCGGGCTGCAGGTTGTGCAGCGGGACGATGCGCGGGTAGAGGTACAGGCCGAGCTCGAGCGGGCCCATGGAGCGGATGGCGCGCATCTCGGTGACGCGGCGGTCCACCGTCTCGACGCCGCCCTTGAAGGCGCGGCACTTGATGAGGCCCAGGGCGTACATGGCGAACTCCTTGAGGCGCTCGGGCATGACGAGCTGGCCCGGCGGGTGGGCCTGCGTCAAAAAGTGCTTGCGGTAGTTGGCCAGCACGTCGATGGTCTTTTCCGTCAGGCCCAGGCGCACGTCGCGCAGGGTGCTCGACGTGGTGGCCAGCCTGGTGGAGGCCTCCTTGGCGAGCAGCGTGTAGACGGCGTCCTGGTCGATGAACTTGATGCTCTCGCGGGCGGCGTCGCTGACGCCGGCGATGACGTTGATGCAGCGGACGCGGCGCTGGCCCGAGGCCGACGTGTAGAGGAGGGCGGCCTGGAAGTGGGCGTCGAGCTTGCTGTCGAGCTTGCCGTCGTACATGAAGGCGACGGCCAGGGCCTTGTCGGCGTCGAGGACGCCGAACTCGAGGTCGGCGCCGAACGTGTGCTGGACAAAGTTGCCGTGGTAGGCCGAGACCTGCAGGCCGTTGGAGCAGCGCACCTTCATGAGGCCCTGGTAGCCCGTCTCGCGCGTGACGGCGTGCTTGATCTCGAGCATGAGCTTGGTGCTGTCGCGGGGGGCGATGAAGTTGGGGTAGTAAAAGGTTTCGCCGCCCGTGGTGGCCCCGACGTAGCCTGCGGGAGGGAGGAAGAAAAGGAGGAGGCGATGCCAGGTTAGAAACAGAACCGACCGACCAGACAACGGAAAAATGCAAAACAAAAGGACGCTGCTACCCACCCACTGTGGCGATGTCGAGGTACCCTCCCGAGGGCGCCGCCAGGAAAAAGTCGACGCCGACGCCGGCCGAGACCATCTTGTCGGCCATCTTGCGCCAGCCCGGGTGCTCGGCGCTAAAGAGCTTCTTGTCGGGCTCGCCGCCGGGGTGCTTGCCGTCGTCGCGCATGAAGAGGCGGCCCGGCCCCCAGGTGGGGAGGGCCGACAGGGAGCAAAACATCTTGCCGCCCGTCTTCTCGAGCGCCGCGAGGGCGACGGTGAGGGCGGACAGCAGGGCGGGCTCGGGGTTCTTGATGGCGGAGAACATCTGGGGCAGGCGGGTCAGCAGCGAGGTGATGACGGCCTTGGACTCGTACGGGTCGACAAAGAGGCCCTCGCTCAGGGGCACGAAGGGGTCCTCGATGTCGGGCATGATGAGCATCTGGGCCTGCTCGAGGGCCGGGCTGACGTTGTAGAAGTGGATCTCGCGGTCGAAGGTGACGAAGCCGACCTTGGCGCCGTTGGGTATCCTGCGCTTGCCGGGCGGGGCGCCGCCGTCCTTGCCGGCGGCGGCGGCGGCGGCGTCGTCGTCGTCGTCCCCGGTCTTGTCGTCCTTGTCGCCGTCGCCATCGCCGTCGCCGTCGCCGTCGCCGCCGTACAGGGCGCGCAGGATGCCGTCGCAAAAGGCCTCGAGGAAGCCCTTGTTGTAGGCCTCTTGGGTGACGTCGATGACGAAGAGGTAGCGCATGGGGACGGGCTCGCGGGTCCAGTACTCCTTGGGGACGACGAACTCGACGGTGCCGCGGGTCAGCTCGGGCCTCTGGTCGCGGTCGACGCGGACGCCCTGCGGGGTGAGGGCGCAAAAGTACTCGGGCGGGGTGTCGTTGGGGTAGCCGCACAGGTTGCAGACGAACTTGTTGCCGCCGGCGCGGAACACCATGAAGGGGTTGATGTAGGCGCGGCAGCGGTGGCAGCGGGGCGGGCCGGCGTCGCCAAAGTCGAGGACGGGGATGTCGGCCTCGCCGGCCTGGCGCGGGGCGAGCGGCTGCAGGACGAGGCCGAGCGGGAGGCCCGTGGTCTTGAGGCCGTCGGCGGTGGCGGGGATGTTGGTCATGGTGAGGCGGGCGAACTTGGGCGAGGCGTTGCCCTGGTCGAAGGCGACAAAGGAGACGGCGGCGGGCGGGGGCACCAGGCGCTCAAAGGTCGGGTAGACGTTGGTGAGGAAGTGGGGCTGGACCGAGTCGCGCGAGAGGGGCACGCTGGGCATCTCGTCGGGGGACACGCGGCCCTGGGCGCCGGGCGGGGCGGCGGCGGCGGGGAACTCGCCGGGGGAGGCCGGGCCGGGCACGAAGCCGGCGCTGGCGGGGGCCGGCGAGAAGGGGGCCGGCGAGAAGGGGGCGGCCGGAGGGACGAGGCCGGGCGCGTAGGGAGAGCCGGCGGGGGCGCCGGGGAACGAGGGGGTGGGCGGCACGGCGGGCGACGGCATGGCGTTGAAGGCCTGGGACGAGCCGGCGGGGGCCTCGACGGTGTGGTAGGCGTGGCGGTCCTTTTTCTTCTTGCGGACGGTGCCGGCGTGAGCGGCGTGAGCTGCGTGGGCGGCGGGGTCGGGCCCCAGGCTCATGGCGCCCATCTGAGCGGCCAGGTCGTCGGCGGCGGGAGGTTGCTGGTGCTGGTGTTGGTGCTGCTGGTGAGCAGGAAGGGACGGGCCGTAGCCGGGGGTTGGGGGAGCGCCGTAGTAATGCGGCATCGGGCCGGACTGGTAGGGGTTGGGAGCGACGGGAGGGTCGAACTGGGGAGGAGCCGGCTGGGTGGTGCGGTTGGGGTCGTTGGGGTCGAGGACCTCGCCCTGGCCGAGGGCGTGGTACATGGAGTAGTCGGCCATGGCGGAATGGTAGCCAGCGTCTGTCTGTCTGTCTGTCTGTCTGTCTGTCGGTCTGTCGGCCTGTCGGTCTGCTACCGTTGGCTCGTTCAATGTTGGGGCCGGTGAAGCGAGTATGCCGGCGTCTTCCTTTCCAGGGGTCACCGGCGGTCGTCGACAAGTCCACAGGTTGATGCTCCGTGGCGCATAATCGGGCAGCACCCCGGGTCCGGGCGGCGGCGGGTGAGGGGCGGGTGAGGCGAGGCGTGCTGTTGCAGTCTGGTGGACGAGGTGGGTGAAGGTGGTTGAAGTGGGTGAAGTGGGTGAAGTGGTTGAAGTGGTTGAAGGCGTCGAGTTGTGTCGAGTTGTGTCGTCTCTCCTCCTCGGGCTCTTCTTTCCTCTTGTGTGGACGGGGGACCCCGCCAGCTCGCCAACTCGGGCAATCACCACCACGGGTCGACCCTCCGTTGCAGCTTCCTTCCAGGCTGTCCTCTTTTTTTGCCGGGGCCGAGTGGGTCCCTCGCCCTCGGAGCAGGGAGCGGGCAGGGACCATGGACCATGGACCATGGACGGGGAGTGGGGCCTCAGGGGGGCCCAGCTCACCGAGGCTTCTGATTCGACAATGGCCCAGAAGCTCGGCTTTGTCTCCTCTGCCACCCGACACCGCCCAGACAGGCGCTGGCACGACGTTTCCTTATGCTGTGTGCTGTGTACTATGTACATATACGCAGTAGGTACCAGTTACTGCGTATACACAGTACGCTAGTAACGTTACCTAGGTACCACCTCTGTAGTATTGTACGGTACCTTTCCTTTCCATGTCACATTCCTTCCCATCCCGACCTTGCTTGCATCTTTCTCTTCTTTTGCTCCATCACTTCAACGTCACTTCAACCATCCAACTCCAACTCCAACAAAAAACCAAAACAAACCCCGGGATCCATATCACCCAGAACCTTCTCGTGCCGTCGTGCCGCCGCGGCAAAAAGCGCGACGCCCTTGGGATTTTCATCGCCACAACACAACGCCAGCACCCACCTCGACACCCATTTCCCATTCGCCCTTCGCAGCTCGGCTCCCAACGTCCCGTTCGTCACCCTCGTCTTCGGCGGTCTCGTCGGCGAGCCGCCCGGCCCCTACCGACCTGGGAGCCATCACCCTACCGCCGGCGTCCAGGGGAACCATGCCTTCTCGCCGGTAGCCTCCGCGACAAGCACCATGTTCAGCTTCCGCCCCTTGCTGGGCGCTCTCAGCGAGTCGCCCGCCTCGCAGTCGCTGCTGGAGCTCGACGGCGGCGTCAAGATCCTGGTCGACGTCGGCTGGGACGAGCGCTTCGACGTCGAGATGCTGCGCGAGCTGGAAAAGTGCGATCTCGTCCTTCTTGCCCCCCCCCCCCCCCTTCCCGCCACCGGCGATGCATAGCGGCGCATGAGCTGACCCTCCTCGCCGTAGGCAAATCCCCACCTTGTCCCTCATCCTCCTCACCCACGCCACCGTCAGCCACCTCGGCGCCTACGCCCACTGCTGCAAGCACTTCCCGCTCTTCACCCGCATCCCCGTCTACGCGACCCGCCCCGTCATCGACCTCGGCCGCACCCTGACCCAGGACCTTTACGCGTCGACGCCGCTCGCCGCCACCACCATCCCCGCCGCCTCCATCGCCGAGGCTTCCTACTCGTACGCCCAGGCCCCGGCCGCCGCCCAGAACCTGCTGCTGCAGCCCCCGGCCCACGACGAGATCGCCCGCTACTTCTCCCTGATCCAGCCCCTCAAGTACTCGCAGCCGCACCAGCCGCTGCCGTCCCCCTTCTCCCCGCCCCTCAACGGCCTCACCATCACGGCCTACAACGCCGGCCACACCCTCGGCGGCACCCTCTGGCACATCCAGCACGGCCTCGAGTCCATCGTCTACGCCGTCGACTGGAACCAGGGCCGCGAGAACGTCTTTGCCGGCGCCGCCTGGCTCGGCGGCGGCGGCGGCGCCGAGGTCATCGAGCAGCTGCGCAAGCCCACCGCCCTCGTCTGCAGCAGCCGCACCCCCGAAGCCACCCTCCCTCGCGCCCGCCGCGACGAGCAGCTCCTCGAGTCCATCAAGCTCTGCATCGCCCGCGGCGGCACCGTCCTCATCCCCGTCGACTCGAGCGCCCGCGTCCTCGAGCTCGCCTACCTCGTCGAGCACGCCTGGCGCGCCGAGGTCGCCAAGGACAACGACGCCTTCAAGTCGGCCTCGGCCTACCTGGCCGGCCGCAGCATCGGCAGCACCATGCGCAACGCCCGCAGCATGCTCGAGTGGATGGACGACAGCGTCGTCAGGGAGTTTGAGGCCGTCGCCGGCGGCGCCCGCCCCGGCGGCCAGGCCGGCTTCGGCGCCAAGGCCAAGGACGCGGGGCCGTTCGACTTCAAGTACCTCAGGCTGCTCGAACGCAAGGCCCAGGTCGAGCGCGTCTTGCAGCAGGCCGCCGACGCGGCGGCCGAGCCCAAGGGCCGGCTCATCCTGGCCACCGACGCGAGCCTCGAGTGGGGCTTCTCGCGGGACGTGCTGCGCGCCATCGCCGGCGACGCGAGGAACCTGGTCATCCTGACCGAGAAGCCGAGCCCCGCCGCCTCGGCCGCCCGCGCGCTGTGGGACTGGTGGAAGGAGAGGCGGGACGGCGTCGCCGTGGAGGAGACGGCCGGCGGCGACGCCTTCGAGCAGGTGTACGCGGGCGGCCGCGAGCTGGACCTGGCCGACGCGTCGCGGCACGCCCTCGAGGGCGGCGAGCTGGACGTCTACCAGCAGTGGCTCGCCACGCAGCGCCAGCTCCAGGCCACGCTGCAGACCAGCGGCGCCGCCGCGTTCGAGCCGTCGGCCGACGCGGTCGACGACGACGCGTCCGAAACCACGACCGAGTCGGACGAGTCGGAAACCGAGCAGCAGGGCAAGGCGCTCAACGCGTCGACCACCATGGGCCAGGCCAGCCGCCGGAAGGTGGTGCTCAAGGACCAAGACCTGGGCGTCATGATCCTGCTCAAGAAGAAGGGCGTCTACGACTTTGACGTTCGCGGCAAGAAGGGCCGCGAGCGCATGTTCCCCGTCGTCCTCCGCCGCCGCCGCGCCGACGAGTTCGGCGAGCTCATCCGGCCCGAGGATTACCTCCGCGCCGAGGAGCGCGAGGACGCGGAGCAAGACGAGCGGCAGCAGCAGCAGCAGCAGGACGGGCCTCGTCAGGAGCACGGCCTCGGCAAGAAGCGCCGCTTCGACGACGTCGGCGCCGCCGCCGCCGCCGCCAAGGGCCCGTCGTCGTGGCCCAACAAGCGCGCCCAGCTCAAGCGCGCCGTCTCGGACGAGCCCGACGCGGCGTCTCCTGCCGGCGCCGCCGGCCCTGCCGACGGGCCCGGCGCTTCCGGCGACGAGCTGGACGAGCTCGAGGACGACGAGGAGCCCGTCGTCGGGCCCGCCAAGCTCGTCGTCACCCCGCGGCCCGTCACCGTCAACCTGCGCATCGCCTTTGTCGACTTTAGCGGCCTGCACGACAAGCGCAGCCTGACCATGCTGATCCCGCTGATCCGGCCCCGCAAGCTGATCCTCGTCGCCGGCTCCGAGGACGAGACGCTCGCCCTGGCCGCCGACTGCAAGACGCTGCTCGGCCCGCAGCTTCCCGCCGGCTCGTCCTCTCGCCAGACCACCGCCGACGTGTTCGCCCCCGCCGTCGGCACCGCCGTCGACGCCTCGGTCGACACCAACGCCTGGGTCGTCAAGCTGGCCGACTCGCTCGTCAAGCGCCTCAAGTGGCAAAACGTGCGCGGCCTCGGCATCGTCACCGTCACGGGCCTCCTGCTGCCGGGCGGCCAGGTCGCCCTCCAAGACCCCTCGGCCGCCGCCGGCAGCCGCGAGGAGCAGCAGGACCCCGACGCGGCCAACAAGCGCCAGAAGCTCGAGCAGGCCCCGCAGGAGCCCAACCAGCAGCCCGACGGCACGCTGGTCGCCACCCACCCCGGCGGCGCCCTCGCCGCCGCCGCCGCCCAGCCGGTCCCCACGCTCGACGTCTTGCCTCCCGCCCTCGCCTCGGCCGTCCGCGCCGCCGCCCAGCCCCTCCACGTCGGCGATCTGCGCCTGGCCGACCTGAGGCGCGCCATGCTGGCCGCGGGCCACAAGGCCGAGTTCCGCGGCGAAGGCACGCTGCTCGTGGACGGCGCGGTGGCGGTGAGGAAGACGGCGCAGGGCAGGGTCGAGGTGGAGAACGTCGGGCTGCCGTGGCTGTCGTCGGCCGGAGGGGCGGGCGGCATGGCGACGTTTTACGAGGTTCGGAGGAAGATTTACGAGGGGCTGGCCGTCGTTGCGGGCGCATGAAAGGGCATCGGTTGTATTCAAACACGGAACCGGCTGGGCGTACGGGAACTTCTGGTCAGGAGCATCCGGTCCGTGTAGGGGGGGGGGGGTTGGTCTGTACATGGTGCGTTTTGTATACCACAATACCCTACGGACGTGGAATGGGATTTTTCTTTTTGATTTTGTTTCTTTTGCTTTGATGAGATGGTCCCTGTCCCTCGCCTCTCTCTACCCATGCCGAAAGAACATCAAGTCCCTGGCCCCAAGCAAAAAGGTACCCTAGGCTGCCCGCCTGCCTCGATCCTATAATATAGTTTCAACGCTTCCCCGCGAGGTGTTTCCCCTTTCTTGTCCTGATGCTGCGTCCTCCGGTTTTTTTTCTTTCTTTTTCTTTTTTTTTTAAAAAAAAAAGAAAAACACCAAACCTGAACCAACCACTTTATCAGCGGATGGGTCCATCCATTCATCATCTCCTCTCCTCTTGTCCTTGTCCTCATCCCCCCCCCCCCGACCCCAGGCTTCACGCAAACACCGTCTCCGTCTCCCCTTGTCTTGGCTACTCGCGCACCCCGTCCACCTTGCCCCCCTCGGTCCCGGCCAACGACACCCCGGCGGCGCCGGCCCCCGCGTCCTGCCCGCCCCGGCCCGCTTCGCGGGCGTGCTCCTCGGGCGTCTGGCACCGCGCGCTCCAGGCGTGGATCCGCGCGATCTCGTCCTTGAGGGCCGCGTTGACGAGCCGCGCGCGCCGCAGCGAGTTCTTGCCGGCGAACTCGGGGCTGACGATGAGGGCCGTGAAGGCTTGGCCGCAGCCTCCTGTTGGGTTTGTTAGCTTTTTTTTTTTGTCTTTTTTTTTTTTTGCCTTTGCTTTCTTCTTTATCGTGGTGTGAGCGAGGGAGGGAGAGAGGGAGAGAGGGAGGTGAGGTGAGATGTGGGGGTTGTTGTTGGGGGGGAAGAAATGGGGGAAAGGGGGATGTGGCTCGAGAGTGACGTCCCGTCAGGAGAAAGGTGGAAAGGTTGGTTGGTGGGTAGGATGGATGGATGGATGGATGGATGGATGGATGGATAGAGGGTAGGTCGCATGGCCGGCGAGACCGGGGACACCGGGAGCGGGACGTACCGGACATGTCTTGGACCTCGACGTGAGTGGCCTTGAGGCGCTCGGCCAGAGCCGCCTTGATGGACTCTTCTGTTATTGTCGCCTCGGCCATGGTTGTGGGAGGGTGAGCGACTGGTCGGTCAGGGTAAAGGAGGACGCGAAGCGTGAGTGAGAATGTTGGAGAGGGGCAATCAACGCGAGTGAGTGAGTGAGTGAGTGAGAGCCCCGCGGTCGGGAGGGACTAAGGAAAATCAAGAGGGTTAGGGTTGTGTAGCTGCTGTGTCCGCAGCGCAAGAACGCATCTGTCAGCTCGTTACGGGTTAGGGTTGTTGGTGAATTTACGCAGTACGCGGGCGGGCGGTTGTGCTGTATTCATTCTCCCCGCCGCCATCACCAGAGAGAGAGAGAGAGAGAGAGAGAGAGAAAGAGAGAGAGGAGAACACATTACCCCGATGAACGTCGCTTGGGCCGGTTTGAGGAGCACCAGAATCGTCTCTCCCCTTCGAAGCGTCACGTCGCAAACCGTCCTTGCCAAGCGCTTCTTCACCATGGAGCCGTCGCTGCAGAGGCCACCCTTCACCCAGCTCGTCGTCAAGACGATGCAGAAGCTGTCGGTTCTCGCCCGTTGCTCGCCAGAAGGGACCTTGTGCTGACTACGTAAACGCATAGCTACCCCGAAGAGCTTGCCGATCGGGCCTGGGACAACGTCGGGCTCCTCCAAGACAACATCCGCCCGGCCTCGGGCGCCGTCCCTCCGCGGGTCCTGCTCACCAACGACCTCACCCCGAGCGTGGCCGAGGAGGCCATTCAGAAAAACGTGTCCGTCATTGTGAGCTATCGTAGGTTCCGTCCCTCCCACTCCTTGGTTGGCGCGCGATGCCTTGCCGCAGCTACAGCAAAAGAAGAAGAAGCCCGCCTCCTAACGCCGGCTCGCAGACCCCTTCATCTTCCGCGGCCTCAAGTCCATCACGCTGCTGGACCCGCACCAGCGCATCGTGCTGCGCCTGGCCCAGCACAACGTCGCCGTCTACAGCCCGCACACGGCCTCGGACGCCGCGCCGGGGGGCGTCAACGACTGGCTGGCGAGCCAGGTCACGCGGGGGCTCGCCGTCGACCGCACGGCCGTGATCCAGCCCGCCGCCGGCAAGCCCGAGCGCTTCGCGTACGCCGGCTACGGCCGCGTCGTGACGCTGCGCGACGGGGCCGACCTCGAGGGCCTCGTGGCCAGCGTCGGCCGCGCCCTGGGCATGCGCCACGTCCTCGTGGCCAGGCCCAAGGGCTTCGCCCGCCCCGTCCGCACCATCGCCCTGTGCGCCGGGTCCGGCTACGACGTGGTCAAGGACGTCGACGCCGACCTCGTGGTCACCGGGGAGATCAGCCACCACAACGCGCTGCGGCTGCGCATGCTCGGCCGGTGCGTCGTCGCCGTGAACCACAGCAACTCGGAGCGGGGGTGGCTGCGCGACGGGCTGCGGCCGCAGCTCCTGGACGAGCTGAGAAAGGAGGAGCCCGCCGCCGAGGTGCTGGTCAGCGAGGAGGACGAGGACCCGTTGCAGTTTTGGGAGGTCCCGGCCTGAGAGAGAGAGACAGAGAGGGTCTTGAACAAAACTAGAACAACGCTATGCGTTCTTTTCCCCCCTGTGTGCGTGTGTGTGTGTGCGCGCGCGCGCGCGCGCGTGTCTTGCAATGCATTCCTGTCATGACGGCTGTATGCCGACAAAGTGGTTCGTCATCTCGTGATCGTGAGCAGCATCGACTTGGCAACCAAGGATATGTCCAAGCCGTCCAACACAGAGCCGGCGCCCCTTTACTCCCCTCCCTCCTGCTCCCCCGACCCTCTCTCCGCGCGTCCCCCGTTCTCCTTCCTCTCCTCCTCGCCTGTCCTCCCCAAGGCCGCATCGCCCTCCTCGATCAGCTTTTCCACGTCATCCCCGCCAACCCCGAGCTCTCTCCACCGCACGAGCAGCCGCCTCGGCAGCTCCCACTCCCGCTGGGCTTCCTCCTCTTTCCCTTCCGCCACCAATCTCCTGAGCCGCTCCGGCACCTGGACAACCTCTCGCGCGAGCTCCCTCGTCCTGGCCCTCGCATCTCTCGGTCCTTCGCCAGCAGCAGCAGAAGCAGCAGCGCCGCCGGCCTCTCCGCCAAGCTTCTCCCGCAACCCCTCCCTCAGCGCCCGGGCCTGCGCGTAAATCCTCTCGACGACGGCATCCAACGCCGCCGCTCCCCCGGCGACCAACCCGCCCTCCTCGCTCCCTTCCGTCGCCAGCCCTGTTCCTCCCGCCGCCGCCGCCGCCGCCGCCGCCGCCGAGGACGCCGAGGACGCCGCCCCCCGCATGCGGCGGATCGTCTCGGTCGCGGCGATGAGCTTGCTGTAGTTGTCGTAGACCAGGGCCTTGCGCTCGGCGTCGAGGGCGCGCATCTCGGTCAGCGCGCGCGTGTAGGCGCGCAGCAGGTCGGCGAGGGAGCCCTCGCGCAGCAGGCGGGCGGTGTAGGCGTCGGCGTCGAAGGCCGGGTCGTCGAGCTCCGAGGGCTGCTGCTGCTGCTGCTGCTGGGCGGACGGGCCGCCGTGCGGGAAGGGGGAGAGGGAGAGGGAGGGGCCGGCTGCCGGGTCGAGGAGGTCGGTGATTTGCACGGTCGGCGGGGGCAGCTGGTGGGAGGAGGAGGAGGACGACGACGAAGGGGTGGCGGCGGTGGTGGCGGTGGCGGCGCGGAGGTGGTAGTACTCGCGGAGGGCGGCGCGGGCGCGTTTGGAATGGGGGTTGGCGGCGGCGGCGGCGGTGGGGTTGACGGCGGCGGAAGAGGTCGAGGCGGCGGCGGGGTTGGGGGAGCCCGACGGGGTGATGTCGAGGCTCGGGCGGGTCGAGGAGGTGGGCGTGATGATGGACGAGTTGGCGCGTCGGGGGAATGGACCGCCGGGGTCGCGCGGAGAGGCGATGGTGGACATGGCGGCGGTGGGTGGGTGGATGTTCTTCCTCGTCGTAGGGTACAGCGGAGGGAGGAACTCGGTGGAGGTCCAAAAGACCTAGGTAGGTCGGGATGCGGCGAGATGTGTTGCTGGTGGTTGGAGAGTGGTGAAGTGGGAGCGGAAGTTGGATGACGATGCGTAATCACTGGTGAAGGCTTGTACCGATGCAACGTATGAAAGGTACAATAGCTCAGGTAAGGTAAGGTAAGGTAACGAAACCAGCTTGGGCCAATGGCAGTGGGGCGAGGGTTGGCCGCTCCAGGGTTGCACGGCAAAAAGCGGGTCCTCCGGTGGTGGGGGAGCTCGGGTCCCGGCACCGGGCCCGTGCCCCACATTTCCACCGTCTTGTCTTGTACACTACATGTTGTGCTATAATTATTGTACCATACGAAACGAACAGGAAAGCTTCCAGGTCCCTTGCATACCTACGCTCCCAGGCTCTCTCTCATCAATTCTTTGTCAAGGTCGGCTCTTCACCGCTTCCAAGGGCAAAGAAAAGGAGCATGTAATCGGCCTTGGCCAAACAAAGGCCCCAAGGGTTTCATGTAGCACTCACCTCACCAACCCCCAACTCCTCCTAGGAATAGTAATAGTATTAACGAACATACCTCAGGGCACCCCCGGCAGCAAGAGCAACGCCAACAACAAGCACCCCATGAGCCAACCGCCTCCTCACCGAGAAAAGGACGCCGCCATGTCGTCCGCCATCGCTCGCCAGCTGCAAACCTCGCTCTCCACCACCTCCACGCCCCTCCCCTCCCTCGCCTGGCTCCATTCCCTCCTCTCCACGCGCTCCCAGCCTCTCCCGCCCCTGGCCTCCCTCCTGGCCACCGTCCGCGCCCGCCTCCTCGCCGCCGACCTGACCTCCAAGAACCTCCTCGACGATGGCTACGCCCAATCCCACTCCTTCCCGCCGCAGCTGGCGCAGACGCAAGCCACGGCGCCGGCGGGAGCGGCGGGAGCGGCGGGATCCGGACGCGGCCGAGGCGGAGGCGGAGGCGCAGGCACAGGCGGAGCGTCTCGCGAGACGCGCCTCTCCCACGACGTCATCGTGCAGGTCCTCGACATCCAAGACATCTCGCGCCCCCGGTGGGAGCAGGTCGAGCAGCTCGAGGCCCTGGCGCGCGGGGAGGGCACGCGCGGCCGCGAGGTCATCCGCCTGCCCGTCGGCGGAGGCGGCGAGGAGGACGGCGAGGAGGAGGACGGCGGCGGGGCCGTCGTCGTCCAAGACCAAGGAGGAAGAGGAGGAAGAGGAGGAGGAGGAGGAGGAGGAGGCCAAGGCGCCAACGACGGCCCGCCAACCTCCAACGCCCCCGCGGCCCCGCGCCAGCCCGGACCCCGCGGCGCCACCCACTCCCTCCTCCTCCAGGACCCGCAGGGCCAGACCCTCCGCGCCCTCGAGCTCAAGCCCGTGCCCCGCCTCGGGCTCGGCAGCACCCACATCGGCGAGAAGATGCTGCTCAAGGCGGGGACGCCGGTGGCGCGCGGCGTCGTGCTCCTGGACCCGGCCTCGTGCGTCGTGCTCGGCGGCAAGGTCGAGGCGTGGCACCGCGCGTGGGCCGAGGGCCGGCTCGAGAGGTTGAGGCGGGATGCGGGGGCGCCGCCGTCGTCGTCGGGAGGTGGGGGGATGATGACCCCGGCGGCGACGGGGGGGTGATGGACGGTGGGTACGTACCCTACGGGAGAGGGAGAAAGGGAGACGGGATACGCCCAGCGGTAGTTGTGAGTCGGGTCGGGTCGAGTCGGGCTTGGGTTGGGGCTTGGGTTGGGACGAGGCGAACGCGTGTTGACGTGTGTCTGTGCATCGATGTGTGGCGGGGATGAAAGCAAGGTCGGCTACGTGCACGGGAAGAGGGATGGCACGACGGGCATGTCGTCAATGGATCGATCGCGGTGGCGTGGCGGGGGTTGCACGACCGCTAGGAATGAAGGATACCCCAGTTCTGCAGTTTCGCTCATAGAAGGAATCGCCAGAGGCATGACGGAGAGGTGGACGGGTGAGACAAAGATCACCAACCCCCCCATCGAAACTGGCCGCTGTTGCTCTGTATTCGCCCATCCGGCGGCCCTCTAGATGCCCGAGGGCGAGGTAGGTAGGTACAAGAAGAAGGAGGTTAAGCACCCACAACCTCCCCCAACGCCCGCCATCCCGCCGCCTCCCACGGCGCCACCATGATGGCCGTCTGCGCGTCCCTCGCCCTGCCCGTGCCCGCGTACGCCCTGGCCAGGTCCTCCGCCCCCACGTCTCCCCGCGGCGCGACCCCCTTGACGGCCACCCGCAACGCCATCTCCGCCGCGTTCTGCGCCTCCTCCCCGGCGCCTCCCGCCTTGGCCGCGGCGGCGGCCGAGGCCAGCTCCGCCCACCCGTGCGGCAGCCACGGGTGCAGCATGACGTCCACCCTCGCCTGGTGCGCCTTGGCCTCGTCCGGCCCGCTCTCCTCGCCGCCTTGGCCCTGGCCGAACGCCGCCATGGCCCGCAGCACCTCGCCGAGCTGCCTCCGGTCGTCCGGCGTGACCCCCTCGTCGCTCGCCCGCAGGCCCTGCATCTCGGCCACCACCGCCTCGAGGCTCTCCTCGTCGTTGTCCAGCAGGGCGACGATGCCCAGCAGCAGCACCGCGCGCACGTGCTGCGGCGAGTGCTCGATCACGCCAAACAGCACGTCGCGGGCGCGCTCCCGGGCGTCCTCGCGCCCCGTCGCCCAGAGCACCTGCGCCAGCACGCACGCCACGTCCGGGTTGCTCCCGCCCGCCTCCTCGCCCTCCGCCGCGGCGCGGAGGGCGGCGTCGTCCTCCATGGCCTGCTCGAGGCACGCGACCGCCTCGTCGATGCGGGACCGGTAGTAGTTGGCGAGGCCCGTCGTCACGTGGGCGCTGAGCCGCACGCGGCGCCGCTCCTCGGCCGAGAACTCGCTTCCGCCGCCGTCGGGGTCGGTGGCGCTCAGCTGCAGCGCGAGGTCGGCCGCCTCGACGGCCGCGTCGTGCGCCCCCGCGGCGAGCTGGGCGCGCGCGAGGTCCGCCTGGGCCATGGCGAAGCGCTTGAGCGACTCGGGGGACTCGGTCGCTTCGTAGTCGGCCTCGACGGCCGCGCAGACGCCCTCGAGCGTCTCCGCGGCGCGGGCGTGCTCGTGGTTGCGCTCCTGGAACAGGGCGGCCAGGTGGCCGTAGGCGAGGTCGCGCGGGTCGAGCCGCTGGAGCTGGCCCAGCGCGAGGATGGGCTGGAGCAGCGACGTCGCGGGCAGGTCGCCGGGGGACGCGGCGACGTGGTCGAACATGGACACAGCGTATCGCTGGCGCGTGGCCAGCGAGGACGCCTCGGAAATGTCGGCGGCGTGGGTGAACAGCCCCCGGGCCTCCTTGACGTCGCCCGTATGCAGCGCCACCAGGCCCTGGCCGAGCCATGCGTGCGCGTAGTCCGGGTCGGCCGATTGCGCCTTGGTGAAGGCCTCGTTGGCGAACCGCACGTCGCCCTGCAGGAGGGCGAGGGTGCCGAGGTTGGTCCACACGTGCGCCCCCGCCTCGTCGATGTGCAGGCTGCGCACGAAGGCGTGCTGCGACACGGCCGGGTTGACGGTGCTGGTGACCACGCCGAGGGCGTTCCAGAACTCGGCGTTGCCGGCCTCCAGCTCGATGGCGCGCTTGAAGCACGCGATGGACGCCTTGAGGTGCTTGGTGGCCTTCTTGCGGAGGCGCGCCGGCAGGCACGCGTGCGCCCGGTGCTCGGCCCAGCCGAGGTTGTAGTAGGCCACGGCCTGGGCGTACACGTCGTTGGCCGACGCCTGGATGGCGCGCTTGTGGGCCAGGATCGTGGCGTGCAGCACGTCCGCCAGCTCTCCCGCCGGCTGGCCGTCGTCGCCGACGCCGTCGGGCCCGTCCGGCCCCAGCGCCTCGACGCCGAGCATCTGCCGGACGAGATCCGCCGGGAACGCGGCCAGGCGGCCCCGGACGCTCGAGAAGAGCGAGCACGCGTCCGCCACGGCCTTCCAGTAGTTGAACGTGTCTCGGATGGCCTCGGGAGCCCGCTCGGCCGCGAAGCGGAGCGCCTCGGCGGCCAGGTCGACGGCCTTGCCGAAGAAGCCCTTGTCGAGGCTGTCGAGACCGCTGTCGACCGTGGCCTGCATCAGGGCGATGGCGACGCCGGCCTCGTCGGGGCGGTCGGCCATGACGGTGCGGTACAGGTGGAGGGCGTCGTCAAAGTCGCCCAGCTCGCGCTTGACGTCGGCCAGGATGAACTTGGAGAACCACGTCTCTCCCGAGAGGCTGCCGGCCTGCTCCAGCCTCTGCGCGTTCAGGATCGCCTTGGTGGCGGCGATGTAGCGGCCGGACCCGTGGTAGCTCTCGCCCAGGCCGACCCACGAGTGGTAGTCGTCGGGCGAGATGCGGAGGGCCGCCTGGAACGACACGATGGCCTTGGCGTAGTTTTGCTTGTTGAGCTCGGCCACGCCGAGGGCGGCGAACGGCCAGCTGATGCCCTTGCGCTTGGAGCCGGGCGGCGGCTTGACCTTGCCCGAGTCCACCACGCGCTGCGCCACCAGCTCGACGCGGTCCCAGTCGCCGTCGTCGGCAAACGACCGCGCCAGGCGCTCGGCCGACTCGACCTCGGACGTCGACAGCTCGACCGCCTTCTGGAAGCAGCGGCGCGCCCGCTTCTTGTCCTTGGCGTAGTCGGCGTAGTACTTGCCCAGGCTGGTGTAGGCCGGCGCGTAGTTGAGGTTGCTCTTGAGGGCCTCGAGGAAGTACGAGTAGGCGCCGTTCCGGCTCTTGCGGGCGGCCCGGGACGTGTCGAGGTTCCAGAGGCAGTAGCCGATGCGGTACTGGGTCTGGGCGAGAAGCTCCTGGGACGCCTGGCTCTTCTTCTTGCGCTCCTGCAGGAGCGGCAGGCAGGCCTCGAGCTCGCCGCGGCTCGTCTCGAAGTCGCCGTGGAGGGCCTTGACCCAGGCCGCCTCGGTCCGGACGCGCAGGTTGTCCGGGTCGCGCTTCAGAGCGCGCTCCAGGAAGGAGATGGCCTCGGCGTACTCCTCCTCCTCCTCGTAGATCAGGCCCACGCCGATCATGGCGCCCGTCGACGACGGGTCGTGCTCCAGCACGCCGTCGAACAAGCCCTTGGCCTCCTGGTGATGGCGCGGCGACTGGTAAAAGACGAGGGCCGTGCCGAGGTGCAGCGCGAAGGCGTCGCCCGTGTTGCGGAACGACAGGCCCGTTTTGGCGCGCTCCGCCTTGAGGTGCTCCAGGGCCTTGCGCATGAGCTCAACGTTGCTCTCGTGCTCCTCGTGGTGCTGGTAATACTCGCCCGCCAGCCGCAGCGCAAAGAGCGAATCGACCCCGGCGACGCCCTCCATGACCATGAGCAGCCTGTCCTCCTCGGTCATGGGCACGTACGTGGTGGGCGCCCCGCCCCCCTCGTCGTCCTCGCTCTCGTCTTCGCTTTCGTCGTCGTCGTCGGCGGCGGCGGCGGCGGGCGCCTGCGGCTGCTGCGAGGCCTCCTCCTTGAGGAACGGCGACGCGTCGCTCGTCAGGAAGGCCATGATGACGCGGCTGAGGTCGCTGTCCGGAAAGAAGGTGCAGTACTGGCGGAGCACCGTCACGTCCCAGGCGGCGATCTCCTTGTGGTCCTGCCAGTTGATGGCGAGATCCCAGGCGAACTTGAACGGATGTCGGATGATGACCATGTCGTTGGCCAGCTTGCGGACGACGGCCGCCTCGTCGTCCTTCTGCCTGCCCGGGGGCCAGGCGGCCATGCGTTCGTAGCGGTAGACCAGGAGCTTCTCCTCGTAGGTGCGACGCACGTCGTCGTCCGAGGCCCAGTCGATCACCTTGGCGTACACGTCGGCCAGGCGGCTTTGGCCGTAGACCTCACGCTTCACCTCGAGCGTGACCTCGCCGAGGCGAGCGCCGAGGCGGGTGCGGCGCTCGCCGATCAGCGTGTTGATGCGCTTCTTCTCGTCGGCCTCGAGGATCTGAGCCTGGGTCTCGTAGGTCCTGGCCGGGTGGGGGACGCGGCCCTCGAGGGCCGTGTAGATGTCGCTGCCAGGCAGAATCACGTCGAGGGCGGCCGCGTACTGGCCCTTCTCGCCGTGGGACCTGGCGTGGTCGATGAACTTGTCGATGACCTCCTGGCACCTGTGCATGTCGTTGCCATCGCGGTAAATCTCGGCCAGCTTCACGGCCGCGGTCTGATACTGCTTCAGCTTCTTGCCGCGCTGGCGCTGATAGAGCTTGACCAGACCCTGCCATGCTTGCGTGTCGGCGGGCTTGAGCCGTGTCGCAGCCAAGTAGGCCGTCTCCGCCTCGTCGGCCTGGTTCTTTTTGTCAAGAGCAAAGGCGAGAAAGATGTGTCTTTTTTATGGTTTTTTTTTAGAGTGAGCCACGGTCCAAG
Source organism: Remersonia thermophila (assembly GCF_042764415.1). Taxonomy (NCBI): domain Eukaryota; kingdom Fungi; phylum Ascomycota; class Sordariomycetes; order Sordariales; family Chaetomiaceae; genus Remersonia; species Remersonia thermophila. The sequence continues at coordinate 1,380,502 of NC_092219.1, forward strand.
ACCCGTCCGGACTCCGTTGGGAGGGGAAGCTCACGCTTGGTAGTTCTTGGGTTCCCTCTGGAGGATGTCCTCGACGGATTGGATGGCCTCGTCCCACTTCTGATGCTTGATCAAGTCATTGACGGCCCTCAGCAGGGCCTTGGTGTTTGACATGGCGTGAGGATCGAGCCCGAGTGCGGGGCCAGGCTATGAGGGAGGGGAATCGGAGTGCTATTGGAGCCCTCTGGTTCAAGCCACCCAGCTACTTATGTCGATGAGGCTGCCGATGATGCCGTGCCCGAGGTGGGGTTGGAGGTTGACAGGGATGAAAACAAACGGGAATGAATGATGCTGACCCAAGCCCAAAAGTGGCATGGGAGAGAGACGGGAGCAAAGGGTCGGCCCAGCAGCCAGCAAGTCTAGAGAACAAAAGACAGCCTAGAACGGCATGCGATGGCCGTTTAGTCCGATAATCATACCTACCTACAAGGTCAGGTACCTAGGTAGCTGAGGGTGGGTAATGTGCAGCGTGTAGCGTGTAGCGTGCGGTGTGTAGCGTGTGTATAGTGTAGGTGGGTAGTGGGATGTGTTGTGTGGTTTGGTTGAAGCTGAGTGACTGAGTGAAGCTTCGGAGCCAAGCCCTCCACTTGGAGGGGCACAGTGCGCTGGGAGTTGACTATGACACTGTCCTTTGTGGGTCAAGAAACACCCCGCCAAACCAGCGGTGCCGGGGTACAAAAGGGTACCTCGCTCTACCGGCAAGGTCTATGGTTTTATGCGGGGCTGGGCTGGAGCAAAAGAGTACCTTCAAGTACCCTGCATGTGGCGCTCCAGGCCGCTGCAGGCCACGACCAGGGACCCCTGCTCAGCTTTTCAGAGACTCCAGAAAAAAGTTCAAGAGAAAATCAATCGGCCTCTCTTTTGTTGTTTCGCAGTTTGATCTCAACCACCACACACCCTCTCCGTCTTTGCCTTCTCCCGTCTTTTTCTTTTTTCTCTCCCACCGTCACAATCCACCTCGCAGAGATGGATTCTAACCCGGCCAAGCGGAGAAAGCTTGACCACGCCCAAGACGACGCCGAAGTCGCGCTGGCGGCTGCGGCCTCGGCTGGCATTTCCCGGTCCACCACCTTCGTCCTTGAAGCCGAAGAGCTGCTCGAATACGTCTGTCCCGACTACGATGCTGCGTTTTCCGGTGCCGACGGCCTCTTGCACCGCATCAAGGGTCTCGTCGAAGGCATCGAAGCTCACGATCAGCTCCAGGTTCGTCTTGGGACCGCCCACGCAAGCCTCGCGCATCGCGCCGCTAACCTCGTCCTCCAGATCGCCGAGGCCGCCGCCAAACTCGAAAAGAAGCACAAGATCAAGGTTCCGTTCCCCGAACCGCGGCCCGATGGGTCGTCCAATTACAAGGTCGCCTTTGCGGCGCCCTCCAAGTTCAATGTCGTGGGCAGCTACGTCTTCAAGACCATGGTCAAGACGCAAAAGAACCCCGCCGTCGACATGGTCGTTGTGATCCCCGAGTCGGTGCTGCAGGAAAAGGACTACCTCGACATGCGCTACTTCTACAAGCGGGCCTACTACCTGGCCGTCATCGCTGCCGCCCTGAAGAAGGAGCTCGGCGCCCAAGGCCAGCTCTCCTACGAGTACCTCCACGGAAACCCGCTCTGCCCCGTCCTCGTCTTCCAGCCGAAGGGCCCCGCCGCCGGCACCACCGAGCCCGAGCCCCCGAGGTCGCAAGACTTCAGGATACGCATCCTTCCCAGCGCGCCCGAGGGGTTTTTTCCGGCGGCGAAGCTCCACCTGGGCGCTTCTCTGATCCGCAAGGCGCGCGACGGCGAAGCCCCGTCCGAGCCCACCCCCTTCTACAACTCGACCGTCGCCGCCGAGAGCACCTTCTTCCCGTATCTCAAGGTCCTCCGCCAGGCCGAGAAGAAGTCCAAGGGCTTCCGGAAGGCCTGCGTCCTGGGCCGCATCTGGCTGCAGCAGAGGGGCTTCGGGAGCGACGTGGCCCAGGGCGGCTTCGGCCAGTTTGAATGGGCCCTCGTGCTGGCCCTCCTGCTCCAGGGCGGCGACAAGAAAGGCCAGGCCGCGCTGTCGGCGTCCCTCAGCAGCACCCAGCTCTTCAAGGCCATGATCCAGTTCCTCTCCGTGACCAACTTCTCCGAGAAGGCCTACGTGTTTGGCTCGGCCAAGGCGGATCTCGACGCGCACGTCGAATCAGGGCCCGTTCTCTACGACGCCGCACGCCAGCTGAACATCGCCTTCAAGATGGGGTCTTGGTCGGCCGCCTTGCTGCACCAGCACGCCAGGTGGACCCGCAGCCTCCTGGCCGAGAACGCGGGCGATCAGTTCACCCCGACCTTCATCCTCAAGGCCGACGTCCCTGCTCACAGCTTCGACTTCATCGCCCATTTGGATCCCAAGAAGGCGGCGGACCAGGCGGGGCTCGACCCTCGGGGTCCCGCGTGGCGCCTGGGGAGCCGCGTGTATCGGATCCTCAAGCGGGCGCTGGCCGACAACGACATGGGCGAGAGGGCTCGCGTGATCCACGTCAAGGCGTCGGCCTGCGCGCCGTGGGCCCTCGCCGACGGCCCTGCCAGGGAGACCGCCCCCCTCGAGATCGGCGTGGTGTTTGACCCCCTGAGGATGGCCCGCACCGTCGACCGCGGCCCGGTGGCCGGCCCCAGCGCCGAGCAGCAGCAGGAATGCGCCCGGTTCCGGAAGTTTTGGGGCGAAAAGGCGGAGCTCCGGCGCTTCGAAGGCGACGACGCCCGCGAGACCCTCGTCTGGTCTTCGACGACGCCCTTCGCCCTCTGCGAGGAGATCGTGCGCTACATCCTGGGGCGGCACCTCAAGGTGGACAAGGAGCTGGCCGTCTACGGCGGCCGCCTTCCCGCGCTGCTGTCCCTCAAGCCCGCCGACACGGCCGTCTTCAACGTGGCCAAGAAGGCGTTTGACGTGTTCGAGCGCGACGTCCGCGGCCTCGACGACCTTCCGCTCCGGGTGCGCCAGATCGCGCCCGTCTGCGCGGAGCTCCGCCACGCCTCGGTCTCGCTGCCCGAGCTGGACCCGTCCAAGTCGTGGCGGCGCCCCCTCGAGTGCGTCATCTCGTTCGAGGCGTCTGGCAAGTGGCCCGAGAGCCTCATCGCCATCCAGCGGACCAAGATCGCCTTCCTCATCATGATCGGCAGCCTGCTGGAGAAGAGCAAGCCGGGCGACGTCCGGACGCACGTCGGCCTCGAGGATTCGGCCTACGACGACGAGAACCTCGCCTTCCTCGACGTCCTGTACGAGAACGGCCCGGCGTTCCGGCTGCGCGTGCACAGCGACCTCGAGGAGTCCCTGCTGCAGCGCCAGTCCAAGAACAAGATGAGCGAGCCGTGGAAGCGGCAGCGCGCCGCGACCCTGCTCGCCAGCTTCCGGCGCCTGTACGTCCACCTGCCGCTGCACAACCAGTACATGACCACGTGCGCCACGCGCTTCCCCGCCCTGTCGCCGACCCTCCGCCTCGTCAAGCACTGGTTCAACGCGCACAAGCTCGCGTGCCACTTCACCCCAGAGTTCATGGAGCTCGCCGTCCTGCGCGTCTTCCTGGCCCCCCACCCCTGGGAGGCGCCGACGAGCCCCGCGACGGGCTTCACGCGCGTCCTCGCCTTCCTCGCGCACTGGGACTGGCGCTCCGACGCGCTCATCCTCGACACGAGCGGCGAGATGACGGCGGCCGACCGCTCGGCCATCGCGACGCGCCTCGACGCCTGGCGCAAGATCGACCCGCACATGAACCACACGGTGCTGTTCGTCGCCACGGCCCAGGAGCCCAGCGGCACCGCCTGGACCACCCTCGACGGCCAGCCCAAGCCCCCCAAGGTGGCCGCCGCGCGCATGACGTCGCTCGCCAAGACGGCCTCGCGGCTCATCAAGGACAAGGGCGTCGGGCTCGACGTCCGGACGCTCTTTGTCCCGTCCCTCAAGGAGTACGACGTGCTCCTCCACCTCAACAAGAAGGTGCTCAAGGCGGCCCTTGCGACCTACCCCGGCGAGCCCGCCGAGGCCTACGCCGCCTCGGACGCCGACGCCCCGCAGCACGCAAAGTTCAAGAACCTGAGCGCCCACGCCGGCGAGCCCCCGCTCCCGCTGGCCCAGCACCCCGCCGACGCCCTCCTGAAGCGCCTCGACGCCGTCTACTCCCACGGCGGGCCGCTGCTCTTCTTCCGCGGCGGCAGCCCGGACGACGCCACCATCGGCGCCGTGTGGAACCCGCGCATGCCGGCTCGGACGTTCCGCGTCAGCCTGCCGACGGCGTACAAGCCGGCGAGCGCGGCGGCGGTCGAGGCGGGGAGGAAGCGGAGGGCGGAGAAAAAGGAGGAGGAGAGCGGGGACGAGGGAGAGAACAGGGGAGGCGAAGAGGAGGAGAAGGAGGAGGACATGGTCGAGGTGGATCGGGAGGCCATCTTGGCCGAGATTGCGAGGATCGGCGGCGACGTGATCGAGAGGATCGAGGTGAAGGATTCGTCGTAATCGTGGCATGGATCAGAAAGGAGCAAGAGCCCCGGCGGCGATGATGAGCGTCCCCAAGGTGCCTACCTCCTTAGCTATCTTGGCTACCTAGCTACCTAGGTCTCGGAATGCAATGACGATTCCATGTGAGGCGTGCTCCTCTTTGGCATTTTCCATTGAGATGGGTTTCATGCGTCCAAGGAAAACACCGGCGTCTCGAAATGTCCTGCGGGACAAAGCATCGTCGGGAACGTAGATATGGATATTCCCTATGGCTGGGGTCTAGTCGCGACAAGAACAACCAGACAGCTCATGATATCCCGACTCGCAATCCACCCCCATCCTCTACTCCACTATACCCATGCTCCAAACAAACAAAAAAAACACATCCAGTCATCTCGTCGTGTCGGCGTGTTCCCAAGTTCTTTTCGGGCTGGACGGACGCGGGTGCCGCAACCCCGTGACGATCCGCCACATCTATGTAAGCGTCCCCCACCTCCCCCCTCCAACCTCTTCGCCAGCTACCTTCCATCAACGCTGCGCAACGGTCGAGGACCGCTAGTGCACCATGGCCTCGGCCTGCTTGTTGAGCACTGCGGGGGCGGCGGCCGGCTCGGGCTCGTCCACCTCCATGCCGTCGCCGGCGCCGTCCTCCTCGCCCTCCTCCTCCTCGAGGAGCTCGTCCTCGCTCTCGCCCTCAATGTCGACGCTGCCCTCGTCCTCGCTCTCGCCGTCCATGTCGACGCCGTCGCCGTTCTCGCCCTCGACGCCCTCCATCTGGGAGTCCTCGCCCTGGGCCTCGGCCTCTTCCTCGGCAAGCTCTTCGGCGCCGTACTCCTCCTCGTCGGCGACGAGGTCGGCCTCGGGCTGCTCGGGGGGGAATTCGGGAGGGGCAGAGGCTTCCGAGTCCCTGCGGATGGGCGCGCGTCAATGGTTGGCGATGGAAAGCGGAAAGAGACAGAGGGGACGAAAAAAAGAACGTACCACTTGATGGCAAACCTCGTGACGCGAGGCTTGTTGGCCAGCACGTTGCGACGAATCTTTTCGACGATGGGCTTGGCGGGGGGGTCGTTCTGGAGCTCCTCCGTCTCGTATTCGTTGTTGACGTAGTAGCCGACGCGCACAAACTCGCGGTCGTCGTAGGCGCAGGTAAGCAGGATGACCGTCACGCCGAGCAGCTCATCGCTCGGGATGCGGCTCGTGTCGGGCGGGTCCGCCTCAAACACAAACTTGTTGACGCCGACGGGGATGGGGCCGACGAGCAGCGAGTCGAGGAGCTGGTCGTACTGGTCGGACTGGGCCGAGCCGACGTAGGTGAGCTTCCACTCGAGGTCTGCCAGAAAAGGGAGTGTTAGCTGGGTGAGTGAGTGAGAGAGAGAGAGAGAGGGAGGGAGGGAGAGGGAAAGAAAGAAAGAGACAAACCCTTTTGCAGAGGCTCGAGGCACTCAAAGGTGATCTCGAACACGTACTTGTCGGTGAACTTGGCGGGGTTGTTGATCACGTTGACCCCGAGGAGCGAAACGACAGACATATTGGCAACGCAAGGGGGTTGTTGATAGCACTAGACGTAAACAAGTAGCGGGATGCTGCTTTGTTGGTTTCGCGTAGTATGCGGGTGGGTGGGAAGTGATGCTTGGGTCAGGTGAAGTTGGTGGTGGAGAAGAGAAGAGGAAGAGGAGGCAAGGGAACGCGGGAATGTAACGTGACCTGGCGGTTCAAGGCCAGGGAGGGAGAGAGGAGGAGAGGTAAGTAGGGAGAGAGACCAGGAGGAAGACGGGAGAGAGAGAGAAGAAGAAGAATGGTGGCTGCCCTGGGCGACGTGGACGTGGGATGGAAGGGAAATAAGAAAGTTGGGAAATGGCCTTGCGGAACCCGTCTCGTTGCAGAAATGGGGCCGGCTTGTCCAGTGCTTTGGGACGTGGACGCCTTCCGAGAAACAACACAGCAACCCGCAACCGCTAAGAGAGAAAAAAAAAAAAAAAAACAAGCACCGCCAAAACAACCGAACAAACAGCCAGCTGGAACCCGAACCGGTCTCGACCTTTGGGGCTTTTCGGGGAGCGGAACCTGGAAAGGAGGGGCGCTTGTTTTGGGTTTGGGTTTGGCTTCCACTGCCCGCGTGTGTGAAGTGGCGGTTGCGGTGGGAAGCGGAGCATCAGCAGCAAGGGGGGGGGGGGGGGTTCCCAGTCCAAGTCGCGTAAATTGGTTGCAGCGAGAACGCGTCCCGGCCCAGCGCCCAAGGTCAGGTACGCCAAACCTTGTTCACCGCCCCAACGCGGTCATGCCCATGGGCCCATGGCCCACTGTACACCATACCTTATGTACCACAGTACGCAGTACACAGTACTGGCAGCTAAAGCACAGCACCGCTGAGGTCAGGCACCGCCACAGGTGGCACCTCAGCGGCAGTGGCAGTGGCAGTGGCAGACCGCCCCGGTGGGGAATCCGAAAGTCAACGGCCCGCTCATGCTTGAAGATATACTGTGTAGTAGTTAATAACTACTGCGTACTAGTACACGGCAGATAGTACAACAGTAGTTAGATAAACGAAAAAGGAAAGCGGACAAATCAGGCAGAAACTCGAGGGCTCCACCGGCGGAAAGCTTAGCTAAGCCGGACCACCCCTGTCCTACCCGACCGCGCTTTTTGCTCTCTTTCGCGCCCAAGCTTCTGCGCAGAGTCGACTTGGAAGAGATTCTTGCTTGGATCCTCCCAAAGTCAACTTCAACTCATCCTCCAAGAAATTCTGCCCACTTACCTGATTCCCCCCCCCAACAACAACACAAAAAGCATCGCGTGCCTTTCAAAAAAAAAAAAAAAAAAGGTTCCGATGACATTCCTGCGGTAGAGAATAGCATCTTTCCGAATCAACAAGAGATCCATTGGCAGGGGCTTTTTCTCCTTGCTCTTCTTTCTTTGCCTTTCCTTGGTGTGCCCGTGCGCGAGTCTGTATCCTCCCAGCATGCGACTCTCGTCCTAATCTTTGCTCACTTTCTTCTCTTTCAAACAACACAGCGTTTCGTCTTTGGACACCGACGTCGCCTCGACCCAGCCACCCCAACAAGTTCTTACCCCGATTCCTGCGATCGGCCGCTCCTCGGGTTCTTGTTCTCTCTCCATCGCCGGAACAGAGCTCCTCGTGGATCAGCATCCCATCTCGGGCGACCGCGCCACGCTCACGGTCTCGGCTTCGGACCTCGTCGCCATTGCTAGGCCTGAACTCTCGACTCGCAAGACCCTCGGACCGCAATTGGCGATGGCCGACTACGATCCTGCGCACTCGGGCGGCGCCTGGGAGGGTAGCAGCAGGGGGTATGACGAGGTGACAAATGGCAGCCGTCAGGGAAGCATCGAGGAGCATAGCACTGGTCAAGATCAAGAAGAGTATTCCGCTGGTCCCGCCCCCCATGTCTCAGGTGACGTCCCATCTGCCGATGGCGACGACGAGGATGCCGCCGAGTACGACCCGGCCTCGGTCGTCACGTCCGCTCCCGCCGCCCCGGCCGCGCCTCCGCCGCCGGCCGCCGCGAGCGAGGTCCCCATCCGCCCGTCGCCCCAGCCGGCGGCTACCAAGAAGAAGCCGCGCACCGTGGGAGGCTTCCTAGTGGGAGACTCCGACGACGAGGACGATGAGGCTTCTGCTCCTCCTGCTGCCGCCCCCCAGCCCTCTGCTTCGCCCTCTTCCCCACAGCCCTCTACCACCGCCGCCAAGCAGGCGACGGTGGCCCAGCCCAGTGCAGATCGTGCTCCCGAGGGGAACGCCGAAGCAGCAGCGGCTGCTGTGCCTTCGGCGCCGGCCCCCGCCGCCTCGGCCGCTCCCGCGGCCGCCCCGACCGCCGTTGACAGGATCGCCCAGCTCGAAGAGAGAGTCCGCGATGACGCGCGCGGCGCCGTGGACGCTTGGCTCGCCTTGATCGCCGAGCACCGGGCCCGGAACGACATCGAGCAGTCGCGCCAGGTCTACGAGCGCGCCCTCGCCGTCTTCCCCCAAGCGGTACGTCGGAGCGATCCCGCATCGGCCAGGAATCGAGAGCCCCGCTAACCCGTCCGCAGGCCGACATCTGGGTCGACTACCTCGCCATGGAGCTCGACATGAACAACTTCCCCGAGGCCGAGCTCATCTTCAACAAGTCGCTCATGTCGACGCCCAACGTGAACCTGTGGACCAAGTACCTCGACTACATCCGGCGGAGGAACGACCTGACGGACACGACGGGCAACGCGCGGCAGACCGTGGCCCGCGCCTACGAGTTTGTCATCGATAACATCGGCCTGGACAAGGACTCGGGCAAGATCTGGGTCGAGTACATCCAGTTCATCAAGTTCGGCCCCGGCACCGTCGGCGGCAGCCAGTGGCAGGACCAGCAAAAGATGGACCAGCTGCGCAAGGCCTACCAGCGCGCCGTCTGCGTCCCCATCGCCAACGTCAACACGCTGTGGAAGGAGTACGACCAGTTCGAGATGGGCCTCAACAAGCTGACGGGCCGCAAGTACCTGGCCGAGAAGTCGCCCTCGTACATGTCGGCCAAGGGCGCCAACACGGCCCTGGAGAACATCACGCGCGGCCTCCAGCGCACGACCCTCCCGCGCCTCCCGCCGGCGCCGGGCTTCGACGGCGACCAGGAGTACATGGAGCAGGTCGACATCTGGAAGAAGTGGATCGCCTGGGAGAAGTCGGACCCCCTGGACCTCAAGGACGACAAGGACCAGCCCGGCCTCTACCAGAAGCGGATCCTCTACGTCTACAACCAGGCCCTCATGGCCCTGCGCTTCTGGCCCGAGATGTGGGTCGACGCCGCGCAGTGGTGCTTCGACAACGACATCGCCAACAAGGACGGCACCCCGGCCGGCCTCGACTTCCTCACCCGCGGCATCGAGGCCAACCCGGAGAGCGTCCTGCTCGCCCTCAAGCACGCCGACTACATCGAGTCGACGTACCCGGCCGAGGAGAACGACCAGGCCAAGATCGCCCGCGGCAAGGCCGTGCGGGCCCCTTACGACAAGGTCCTCGACACCCTCTACGGCCTCATCAAGCGCCTCAAGGACCGCGAGACGGCCCAGGTCGCCCGCATCGAGGAGGCCTTCAAGGCGGCTGCCGCCGGCGGCGAGCCCTCGGCGAAGCCGGCCAAGCCGGATGACGACGACGACGACGAGGACGACGACGACGCCGCGGCCGGCGACGGCAAAGACAAGGAGGCCAAGGAGACCAAGATGCAGGAGCAGCTTCGCGCCATCCGGCAGGGCTACGCGGCGCAGACCCAGCTCCTCTCGCGGACCATTTCGTTCGTCTGGATCGCGCTCATCCGCGCCATGCGCCGCATCCAGGGCAAGGGCAAGCCCAACACGGAGCTCGGCGGCATGCGTCAGGCCTTCCAGGACGCGAGGCACCGCGGCCGCCTGACGAGCGACGTGTACGCCGCCGTGGCGCAGCTCGAGTGGACCATCTACAAGGACCCCGCCGGCGGCAAGATCTTTGATCGCGGCGCCAAGCTGTTCCCGGAGGATGAAAACTTTGCGCTCGAGAACATCAAGTACCTCCACTCCCGCGACGATGTGACCAGTACGTCTTTTGTTTTTTTTTTTTTTTTTTTTTTTTTTTCGGTCACTTTTTTGGTCACCTGCTAACTGCCCCGTCAAAGATGCTCGCGTTCTCTTCGAGACGGTCGTCAACCGCCTGACCCAGAAGCCCGAGCTGGTGCACAAGGCCAAGCCGCTGTACGCCTACTTCCACAAGTACGAGTCGCAGTTTGGCGAGCTGGCCCAAATCACCAAGCTCGAGAAGCGCATGGCCGAGCTGTTCCCCGAGGACCCCAAGCTCACCCACTTCACGGCGCGGTACTCGACCGACAAGTTCGACCCCATCGCCGCGCGCATCATCGTGTCGCCCGCCGCCCAGCTCCGCCCGAAGCAGCTCGTCATCCCGTCCATCGAGCAAGGCCCCGCCGCCCGGGACTCTCCTCGCCCGCCGCCCCTCGCCGCTCGCGCCAGCCCCGCGCCCCAGCCGTTCCAGCCGCCGGCGGCGACGAACTCGCCCAAGCGGCCCCTCCCCGCCGACGACTTTGACGAGCCTCCCCGCAAGATCCAGCGCAACGATTTCGGCGAGTTCCAACGCGGCGCGTCCCCGCTCAAGGGCGCCGCCGGCCGCCGGCTCGACCAGCAGCGCCGCACCGGCGGCGGCTCGTACACGGCCGGCGCCCCCGCCCCGATCGCCCGCGACATCACCTTCCTCCTCAGCCAGATCCCGCGCGCCGAGGTGTACGACTTTTACCGGCTCGACCCCAACAAGATGGTGAACTTGCTCCGGGACACGCCGGTGCCCGAGTACTCGGTGTGGAAGAGCACGCACCCATCGACCCATCACCACCACCCGCCCCATCATCCTTCTGCTCCTCCGCATCCCCATCCCTACGGCGGCGGCGCCGGAGGAGGAGGAGGAGGGTACGGGAGCCGCGACTCCCCCGCCCCGGCCGGCAGGCCCATGAGCCCGTACGTGGGGGGCGACCGCCGCCTCCCGACGACCACGGCGCCGTACCGCCAGGCCCGCCGCCGCCGGCCGGCGCCCCCTACGAGCCTCCTCCGCCCGGCTCTTACCCCGCCCCCGCGCAAACGGGATACATCCCGCCGCCGCATGACGCGGGGGGTGCGTGGCCCGGGTATGCCCCGCCCCCGCCGCATCAGGGCTGGGGAAGATGATTTGCCCATAAGGAGGGGGGTTGGGGTAGGGTAGGTGAGGGAGGATGGTTGTAAAGTGAGGGAAAAGAAAAAGAAAAAGAAAAGAACAAGGGGGAGGGGAAACGTTGGAGGGGAGGATATTATGGAGGCGGCCGAAACAGCCGGGATGGGCGTGGTAATTGTGGTTTTTGTGGATACGCAATGTGTTGTACAACATTCGTCCGTCTTGCCTCGCCAACGGGACAAGCTCCGGGGGGGGGGGGGGGGGGGGGGGCTGGTATCTATCTATCTAGCTAGCTAGCTGAGGTATCTCGGTCGAGATGGTGGTAGCTGAAGGAGAGAAAGAATGTAATGATGAATCCATGGGCTCATCGAATCTTGATTGGCGATGATGATTGCGAGGGTGATGCGCAATGCAATATTTAGTTACCATGCACCGCGAGGGAGGCTGGCTTGTCCTGGAGGTCTGTCCGGCCCTGATAAACAAGCAGCCTCTCTCGCATGCTCTCTCTGGCTCCCTCTGGGGGGAAAGGGGGGTGGGTAGATGCGTCGCAGGGCGTTCTTGTCCGAGGTTGCCCCTCACATCAAGTCTGCATCCGAGGTCCCGGCGACGTCGATACCGTAGGCCCATCTGCCTGCCGGCTTGCCTGCCTCCTCCAAACCTCATGCCGGCAGCCCCCTTTATGAGATGCGCATACCCGAGGTGTCTAGCACATACGGCCATACCCACAAGAAAGCACGGGATCCCGTCCGCTCTCCCCTAGTTAAGCTTGTGAGGGCTCGAGTAGTAGTTGGGTCGGTGACGACCAGCGAATGCCGGGTGCTGTATGTTTTTTGTTTTTTTTTTTTTTTACGAAAAAAAAAAAAACAAAAAAGAAAAAACAAAAAAAAAGACAGAAAGAAAGAAAAGATCTTGTTTACGACGACTATTTGCATTAATAAGGGTGATAACCAAAAGGGAGAAGGTGGTCGTCGGAGTGGGGTTTATTTCTTGGTACATCAAGGAGGAGGCCAATCAACAAGGTTAGGGATCAGTCTATAGTATGCTCACAACGCCTCGGCAAGCGACTAAGCAGCAGCCGCAAGGCGGTTAGACCATGGATTTCAAGGCCTGGTTCGATTCCGTGTCTTGAACAGAAATGCCGAGTCTCCTACTTGATGGGTAGGGGGAGGGTGATATATCGGTTGGATGTTGCATCGATTAAGAGGACCTCGAGTACGTTGGCCGCTGTACCCGCTCGTGAACAGACTGCCCCAATGTCCTACCTACGGCAGAGCACGTGGTCCGTTTCCCTTGTCTGGCCAACGAGCAACGGGCTGTAAAGCCATCGTCGTTGTAATACGTTCATTGAATCCAGCGGGTACTGCCCTGTTCCTGTCTGGTCGTGCGCAATCCGGTGGAAAGATACCTGCGCGGGCGTAACAATGCCACCTATCCATACCGCGTTCTCCTAGATGTGACGTACACCCGGCAGACCTGGCTGATTCGGAGGGCAGCGTAGCATCACACCCCCGGGTGCTGTCGCCGAAACACCATGAGCTGCCTGTCTAGAGATGGCACAGCCCGACGGTCGATGGATGTTGGTGCCTCGCTGGGCGTGTTTGGCCGTGATTTGCAGCTCACCTCCTGGGGGTTGTCGGTCATGGTCATGATCTCGGCCATGTCCCAACGTATTCTTGAGAGAAGGATATCGAGGCTTTGCACGCAGGGTTGTTGTTGTTGTTGTTGTTGTTGTTATTGACTGATGGACGAGGTCAAGAAACGTCTCCTGGTGTTCATCTGGGGTTGATACGAATTATGGAATCGGAAGGTTTCTTCCCCAATCGCTTCTTGTTGGCGGGGCTAAGGCCCCTTTCCCTTGTCTTTTGTGTCCTCTATCCTGTCAAGGACTGTTTTTGTGAGTGGGATGGCGACGCTTAGGAGGCGGGCTTAGATAGTAACATGAGCGCGGGATGGCAAGGTGAGAGAAGGCAACGAGCTGGTGTTAGAAGTGTCTTGGGTGGTGGCCATGCAAGCCCAGAGGATGGTTTCTGACAGTCAAACAAGAGACAATGTTTGGGGAACCATGCTCCCCTCTCTTCTTTGCATGGTTGAAGGGGGTCGCTTCTGTTTCCTATGGGGATGGTGTGTCTCATCCGTGGTCTCCAACCCCCCGAGAGCAATCCTCGTCGACGGAGATGGAAAAGGCATCTCTCGCTCGAGCAGAGGGAACGCTGCCATGCGTCCCTGGGAATTTTGGCACGGAGGATTGGACATTTTGAGGAGCCAATGGAACTTCCGGGGCCACAACTTCAGCGACAAGACCCATGTGGTGTGTATGCTGCCCGTAGCGTTTCCTGATGGGTGGATTGTGTATCTGTTTTATGTTGTCCAGAAGCAGCATTGGACTCTGCTAGGTCGTGCTGTTCCTATTGACATGGCTGCTCACAATAGCAGCGGTATCTAGCCAAACCTTTCTGCTTTCTTCTGGTATTGTTTACTACCAATTATAACTGGAAGAGGACAAGGGATGCCTCGGTTGACCAGCGGGTGATGCAGCATTCTGGAGATATCCAACTTCCCCAGCAGTACGCAGTACCCGAGGCATTAGGTTCTCATCAATAATACACACAAGATCGCGTGCCTTGCCGTAGCCGTCAACATTTCTCTTGTCGATTAAGGTTCGCGCCGAAAAGTCTCTCTTCTCGGAAACCTTGTTTGCCTGGCCTCCCAAATCTCAGGCATAAAAGGCCTCTTCTTTCTCTTCTTCCTCTTCTTCTTCTTCCAACCTTTCAACCACAACCACAGCCACAACCGACCTACAGCCTCCAGTCCTCGGCTGGTCTGACTGATTCAACGCTACCTGAGCCAACCCGGCCGGACTGCTTCCGCTTCCACTTCTACATCTACTTCAAGTCCACGTCTGCTTTAGCTTCCGCTCCCCGTTTCCCACCACCCAGTTAGCTTCCACCATTCATACCCAGCCTCCAGGTAAGCATCTTATCGCGTGGTATACCATTCCGCAGCCTCTTCTGCACGCTCCCTTCTCAGCGAGCTTTTCAAAGCCACACGCCTTCGCACGGGCCGGCTTCCTGCAGCTGTCTGCAACGCACGCCTTATATCCTCCCTGGAAACATCACCACACAACCTAGCCTTCCTTGCCAAACCTTTCCCTCCAGACGACACTCAAACAGCAAACCATCCTAGCCATCTTGGCGTCGCTGCTCCATTCTATCACTCTAATTCTTGAGGCCCCTCCCTTTCCTATCCTGCCAATCAACCACATCTTTCCAAGCAGCTGTCTGACCTGGGACTCTGGATTCTGGCTCTGGTCGTTTCTCGCCAGAAGGCCTGACAGAAAGAAGAAGCAAGACTGTCTACAGGGTCGAAGCCTTTCCTCATCCCCTCTAATTTCTTACACTTCTCTCACTACTCCCTCGCTTTCCCACGTTCCACAAGAGGCATTCTTCCATTCTTCAACCTTCCTTCCATCCAACGCTGCTTTCTCTCTCCCGACCACGCTTCTTCTTCTCGATCATACCAGGAATTGCTCATTCCATTCCTCACTCAGCCGCTGACCGTGAGCAACAGCAAACCTCGGCATAGCCATCACGTTCAAACCATCCATAGGTAAGCCTTCTCCTCCAGCCTGGGCTCCAGGCATCGCCGCCATCCGCAATCGTCTTCGGCTTCCCTTACACACATCGCGAGAACCCCCAAGGAAACACTCCTCCAAGTCATTTACAATTCTCCCGCCAGCTTGCCTTCTGACTCACACACACACACACACACACTCTCTCTCTCTCTCTCTCTCTCTCCCTCTCTCTCTCTCTCTGCTTCCTTGCCAACCCACTCGAATCGGCTCGCTAACACTCTCCAAGCCAAAACATGTCGGCCGCCAAGCGCAACCCGCTTGAGCTGCCCAAGGGCCTCAACCAACGTTGCGATCTGCCCCCCGAGGCCTACTGGGTATGTCGATCCGGATCCTTCTCCTTGAGCAGCGCTGACCGTCTTCAGCACGCCGATCGCACCGACTACACTCCGTTCGCCGTCCGTCCCGGCTACTCCAAGTCGGGCACCGACATTCGCGTTCTTGTCAATCAGTTCCGCGTCGAGTCGGTGACCGGTCGCGATGTCTACCAGTATGACGTGAGTTTTGCTCCCTACCCAACAAGTCCCTGCCAGATCTGACCCTCTCAGGTCACCATCACCCCCGAGCCCTCGGGGGCCATCGTGTACAAGAAGGTCTGGAACACCCCGCTGGTCAAGGCCAAGCTGGCCGAATTCAAGGCCCCTTGGCTCTACGACAACCGCAAGCTCGCCTGGTCCACGGCCAAGGTTTCCAACGTCAAGATCGAGGTCGACCTCGGCGCCGACGAGGGCCGCCCCGGCCGCAAGAACAATGTCTTCGTTCTCCAGATCCAGCAGACCTGCAAGGTCCGCATGGAGTCCCTCAAGGCCTACCTGGAGAAGCGCGCTCCCTGGGACAACTCGGTCCTCGAGTGCATGAGCTTCCTGGACCATGCCCTCCGCCAGGGCCCCTCGGAGCGCATGGAGCTCATCAAGCGCACCTTCATCAACGAGAACTCCGCCACCAAGATCCTGAACCCGTGCACCGAGGCCATCAAGGGCATCTACTCGGCCATCCGCCTGAGCGATTCCCTCAAGTCGGGCGGCCTCGGCCTGGGCGTCAACGTCGACGTCACCAACCAGACCTTTTGGATCGGCCAGGGCCTTGAGCATCTCGTTCGCAACTACCTGGGCTGGCAGAACCCTCGCCAATGGGGCAATCGTGAGTCTTCCCGTCATCCCCGGCCGCGGACGGCTGATGGACTAACCCGGCCCAAGTCAACACGACACAGATGGCGGGGTTCCTGAAGCCCGTCAACGTGCGGCAGAAGGACGGCACGGTGCGCCTGGGGCCGTCCGAGGCCTTCAAGCTGCTCAAGAAGCTCCAGGGCATCCGCTTCGTCGTCAAGCACCGCGGCAGCGCCGGACAGCCCCGCAAGGAGTACAAGATCCGGCGCTTCCACTTCGACCCCAGCTTCGGCACCGAAGGCGCCCACGCCAAGAATGTCACGTTTGAAAAGAAGATGGAGGACGGGTCGACCAAGAAGTACACCATCGCCGACTACTACCTCCGGACGTACAAGACGCGCGTCATGCATCCGCTGCTGCCTCTTGTCGAGACGATAAATGCCGGCTTGTTCCCCATGGAGCTGTGCGAGGTGGTCCGGTTCAACCGGTACGCCTACAAGCTCGACCCGGAGCAGGTATGTTTTTGTCATGATTTCCAGCCCTAGGAGCGCCGAGCCTGACGGTTGTTTTTTTTTTTTCTTTTTCCTTTTGCAGACATCGGCCATGATCACCTTCTCCCAGGCCCGGCCCGACGCCCTCAAGCCCGAGATCGAGCACATGGTGCGCAACCTCGACTGGGCCAACGACCGCTATCTGGCGCACTTTGGCGTCAAGATCAGCACCAAAATGCCCGTGGTCCAGGCCAAGCTCCTGCCGAACCCCGTCGTCAAGTACGCCAACACGACCAAGAACCCGGGAACGAGGGGCCGCTGGGATCTGATGGGCGCCAAGTTTGTGCAGTCCCCCTTTGACGTCAAGAAGTGGGCGGTGGTCATCGTGGACCAGCGCACCGACCGGGCCACGGCGCAGAACTTTGGGCGGGAGTTTAAAACGGCGTACATGCGCCACGGCGGCAAGATCAGCAGCGACCCCGTGGTTCTGGAGCTCAGGGGCAACGACATCGAAAACGACATGGCGGGCGTCGTCGGCACGATGACGCAGAAGCTGGGCGGCTTCCCGCACCTCGTCTTCTTCATCCTGGCGCAGAAGAAGCAGTTCCCGTACGACCGGCTCAAGCGCCAGGCCGACTGCCGCTTTGGCTTCATCTCGCAGATGGTGCTGGGCCAGCACGCCAAGAAGTGCCAGGGGCAGTACCTCTCCAACGTCTGCCTCAAGGTCAACGCCAAGCTGGGCGGCCGGAACTCGGCGCTGGAGAGCAAGACGCCCTTGTTTGCGAAGCCGACCATGATGATCGGCGTCGACGTGTCGCACGGCCAGACGGCCGAGGGCTCGGTGTCGACGGCGGCCATGTGCGCGTCCATGGACCGCGACTGCGCCGTCTACAGCGCCGCGGTGCAAACCAACGGCTGGCGCGTCGAGATCCTCCAGGAGGAGAACATGTGGAACCTGCTCGGCCAGCTCGTCACGCGCTGGAGGAACCGGAACAAGATGCTCCCCGAGCACGTGTTTTACATGCGCGACGGCGTCTCGGAGGGCCAGTTCGCCCACGTCATGGACATTGAGGTGCGCATGATGAGGACGCTCTTCAAGGAGCACTTCAAGACGTCGCCCAAGATCACGGTGATCGTGGCGACCAAGCGCCACCACATCCGCCTCTTCCCCGAGCGCGGCGACAAGAACAACAACTGCCTGCCCGGCACGCTGGTGGAGCGCGAGGTGACGCATCCCTTCCACTACGACTTTTACCTGTGCTCGCACGCGGCGCTGCAGGGCACGGCCCGCCCCGTCCACTACAACGTGATCCACGACGAGGTCGGCCTGCCGCACGACACGCTGCAGCGCATTCTCTACGAGCAATGCTACCAGTACTGCCGCTCGACGACGCCCGTGTCGCTGCACCCCGCCGTCTACTACGCCCACCTGGCGGCGGACCGGGCCCGCTGGCACGAGCCCAGCCCGGACGCCGCGCCGGTGCAGCCCAACGGGAAGTTCCAGGTGCTCCATCGCGCCCAAGGCCCCATGGCCAAGGCCGAGGTCAAGACGGCGACGTCGCGTCCCAAGGACGCCCAGCCGCCCCCCCTGCTGGCCATCGGCCAAGGCAACCCGCGGCCCGAGTGCAAGCCCGCCATTGACTTTTTCAAGGGCACCATGTGGTGGGTGTAAGCCAAGTCCGGAAGCCGTAGGTAGAAGGAGGAGGAGGAGGAGGAGGAGGAGGAGGAGGATACAAGGGATATGGTCGCGATGTTTTTTTTTTTTTTTTTTTTTCTCTTTCTTGTCTTCACCACTGGAAGGGTCATTCTCTGGCATCCGGGCTACACTAGCTTTCACGAGGGGCTCAGGATCTGTTCCAAAGGATTAAGGAGGTGATGTGATGGGTGGCTTGGCAGTGGGGAGGCATCTCCAAGGCAGAGAGGGAGAGAGAGAGCCCAAACACGTGAGTCCATAGCACAGATCTCGAAATCAAAGCGATGCGTTGTGCTAGAAACGTTGGTGCATTCCATGATGCACAAGGTGACATGACATGATGGATGGATAGCGATTCCAGGTTGGAATATCACAGCATAGACATGGCCCATGGTCTCGTACGCTACACAGTAACATTACACAGCGTACTAGTTATACTACTAGTGGGTTGTTGACCCTGAAGCTGAAGCTGAGGTTGCCGGGGCAAGGCGCCCCTGCGGAGGAGGATGACGTCAGAAGCGCTGTGGGGGTGCCGCATCGGGGCATGGGCACGTGTCTTGGCAAGGCGGTGGGTGGGGTCGTTGCTGTGGGTGGGGCAGCGGCGGGATCCACAGGGACCGGGAGGGGACGGGACCTGATTGGATCCGCCCCACCTTTTGACAAGGTCCAACAACGTCCAACAACGTCCAATTCATTTGTGAAAGTTCACCTCATCATCAAACGTTGGAACTCGTCCCGCTTCCTTAGCCTTGCTACGCTCCATCTCGCCTCGCCTACACGTCCTACACAGCAACCAACAACGGCGAAGTGGGACGCCATCGTGGACGCGGATACACACCGATAGCTTGCTTGCTTGCCTGATTAACGGTCCGTGGCCTCTCTACGAGCATTGTCCAACAACAGCATGAACCGCGCCGCAACGTCGGCTCGGCCACCACCACCATCACCACAACAGTAAAGCCGTTGGCTCAAGCAACCATGGCGAGCTTCCTGAGAGCCAGGCAGGCGGGCGTGCAGAACGACCTGTCGTCGGCGATTACGCCGGGCATGTTTGCGGCGGAGGTGCTGGCGAGGTACGGGATCAATTCGCAAATCAGGTGAGTTTCGTTGTCCGTCTCTCCCGATGTCTTCGAGGATGGAGTGATGGGGATGGGGATGGGGATCAAGAGCTAACCACCACCGCCACCGCCCGCTCCGTCATCCCCGTGCCTACCGAGCAGCTCCCTCGCCTACGACCCTGTCCAATCTCTTCTCGCCGTCGGCACCGCCGCATCCCAGTACGGCCCGCCCAAGATCTACGTCTTTGGCGCCCAGCGCGTTGTCCGCACCTTCACCCCGCAATCTTCTACCTCTTCCTCCGCCGCCGCCGCCGCCGCCACCACCTCTTTGCTCGCTTCCACCCAGCCTCCCCCCGCCATCCGCCATCTCGCCTTCGTCGCCAACCGTCTCATCAGCGTCGACTCCCGCAACCAGCTCGCGGTGTGGGACCTGCAGTCACAAGTCGCCGACGACACCAAGCCGGCGGCCAGGACGACCTACGGCCGGGTGGCCTGCGTGACGACCGATCCGGGGTTGGACTGGGTCTTTGTCGGTCTTCAGCAGAGCGGCGGCGAGGTGTTCGCGTACGATCTCGACCGCGAGAGGCCCGCCGCCGGGTTCCGGCTGCCGTGCTTCTGGTCGGCCCGTCCAGGACCCGGCGGGGCGCGCCCCGCGGGCTTGGGGCTCGGGCCGAGCTTGGTCGCCTTGAAGCTGCACCCGAGGGACATCGGAAAGATGCTCATCGCGTACGACAAGGGCGCCGTCATCTACTCGTTCAAGCAAAACACGGTGGAGAGATGGTTCGAATACGTGCTCCCCGCGGGCGCGCCCGGCGGCGATGGGCTGAGCGTCGACAAGGAGAGGCGGCCAAAGCTGGTGCAGGCGACGTGGCACCCGACGGGCACGTTCGTCCTGACCGCCCACGAGGACGGCAGCCTCGTCTTCTGGGACCCCAAGGACGGCCGCGTCGTGGCGGCCCGGACCCTCTACCGCACCCGCGTCAACGAGGCGGCGAAGCCCGGCGCCGCCGCGACGCACGCCCCGCACGCCCCGCTCGCCCCCTTGGGCCCCATCAAGTGGTGCTGCAAGGCCTCCAACCCCGACGACACGGCCCTCCTCATCGCCGGCGGCCAGGCCGCCGACGACCCGGACCAAGGCCTCACGTTCCTCGACCTCGGGCCCACCCCCATCTACGCCACCTCCTCCTGGGAGATCCTCACCAACCACTTCGAGGCCAAGCAGCGCCTCACGCTGCCCCTCCCGCCGGGCGCGCAGGCGGCCGACTACTGCCTCGTCCCGCGGAGCTCGCCCTTCTACGACGGCGCGCAGGACCCCATCGCCGTCCTGGTCCTGCTGACGTCCGGGGAGCTGCTGACGCTGAGCTTCCCCTCGGGATACCCCATCACGCCCACCAACATGCTGCACCCGAGCCTGTCGTTTGTGCACCCCTTCGTGCACAAGGTCAACGTCTGCGCCATGAGCCGCGAGCGCTGGCTGAGCTTCGTCGAGACGCGCAACAAGGGCGACCCGATCCTCCAGGGCGGCGGGCCGGCGCCGCGCCGGCGGGCCGCGCCCGGCAGGCGCGAGCAGCGCAACATCGTCCAGGTCGCGCACGCCGACGGGACGGTGCGGGTGTGGGATCTGGGGTTCGACGACGACATTGAGAACCCCCACCAGCTGCAGGTCGACGTGGCCCGGGCCCTGGGGCGGTTCGAGGACGTGAGCGTCACGAGCCTCGCCATGGCGCCGGCGACGGGCGAGATGGCGGCGGGCACGGCCAAGGGGGAGCTGGTGGTGTGGCGGTGGGGGCCGAACCGGCTGTACGGGCAGGCCGGCGACGAGCCGCCGCCCGCCGCCGAGGAAAAGAAGCCCGGCGGCCTGACCGGCATCGCCGACAGGGCGGAGCCGTCGCTCAAGGACGGCCTGCAGCCGCTCGTGCTGTACGAGGCGCCGGCGCCGGGCGGGGCCGCGGCGAGCGTGGTGGCCGTGTCGGACGTGGGGTTCGTGGCGGTCGGGTTCGAGAGCGGCGCGCTGGCCATCCTCGACCTGCGCGGGCCGAGCGTCATGTTCCAGGCGGCCACGGCGGCCGAGTTTGCCGGCAAGAGCAAGGAGGAGAAGCGCTCCTCGTTCCTCCGGGGCGGCTCGTCCAAGGGCCCCGCGGCCAAGGAGTTCCCGACGGCCATCGAGTTTGGCGTCCTGACCCTCGACGGCGACGGCTACTCGAGCATCGCGTGCTTTGTCGGCACCAACCTGGGCCACGTGGCCACCCTCAAGATCCTGCCGTCCGGAGCCGGGGGGTACACGGCGCAGCCGGCGGGCGTGGCCAAGTGCGGAGGCGACAAGGTGGTGGCGATATGCCCGGTGAACGCGGACACGGGCAAGCCGGCGCTGGCGACGGGGTTGGCGGTCGCCGGTTTGAGGGAGGGGAGACAGGTGCATGGGGTGTTGGTCGTCGGTATGTCTTTTTTTTTTGTTCTATTTTTTTTTTTCTTTTTCTTTTCTTTTTCCTTTTTTCTTTTCTTTTTTTCCCCTCTCGATTCCAGTAAGCCGTCGACGAAACGTCGACAGAAAAAAAAAAAAAAAACGAACCAACAAACTTGCTAACCTTTCGTCATCCACCAGCCACCCAAACGGAAGCGCGCATCTTCAAACCCGCCACGGCCAAGGGTGCCTCGCGCTCCTTTGACGACCAGCTCTGCGACACGGCCCGCGTCGTCGAGGTCCCGGGCTCCGCCTCCGGAGCCACCGCCCTCGTCGCCGTGTTTGGCGACCGCACCGCCCGCGCCTACGCCCTCCCGTCCCTCAAGGAGCTCGGCCGCGTCTCCCTGCCCATCCTCGACGCCGCCCGCACCACCGCCGCCGTCTTGTCTCCTGCGGGCGACCTGCTCGCGTGGACGGGGCCGTCCGAGCTGGCCGTCCTCCCGCTCTGGTCGGGAGCGAACGGCGGGAGACCCCCGGCGTCCGGAGGGTTGGCCGACGAGCTGATCAACCCGGAGCTCACCCTGCCTCCGCGCCCGACCATCAGCAACCTGCAGTGGATGACGGGCACGCAGTACATCAGCCCGACCGACCTCGACCTGCTGATCGGGGGCGAGGACCGCCCGCCCAGCAAGCGCATGCTGGCCGCGGCGGCCGCGGAGCGCCGGGGGGTGCAGCAGGGCCAGGGCCCGGGGCCGGCGGGACAGCAGGAAGGGTGGGGGAGCTACCTGGGCCGGCAGATCCAGGAGCGCGCCGAGAGGCTGACCATGGTGGACGACGCCATGAGCAAGCTGCAGGAGACGAGCCAGGGGTGGGCCGACGAGGTGAACAAGTTTGTCAAGAAGCAGAAGAGGGACGCCGTGTTGGGCAGCGTCAAGAAGGGTCTGTTTTGATCCGCTCCATCGGCCACTCTGCTCTCTCTCTCTCTCTCTCTCTCTCTCTCTCTCTCTCTCTCTCTCACACACACACACACACACATACACATACCCGCGATAGAAGTGAAACAATCTTGGGGAGAGGTGGTTAATATGGACAAGTCCACAAAAGGTTCATGATATCCATTCGCCCTGCTCATGATCCATCTTCTCTGTGTTACGACAAAAGCAGACCGCAGACCAGCAGCCAGAAACCCCTCACGCGTTCCCGTTCCCGTTCCCGTTCCCGTCCTCGTCCAAACCGCTGTCTTACTGGAACCAAGACATGTGGGGCCGGCCGGTGCCGAAGTGGGGCCGGACCGGGCATGGCATGGCCCGCGATCGAGATCCCCGTCCGTCCTAAACGCCGGACCGGGACCACGAGCCCCGGTCGATCGGTCAGCCGAGCTAAACAGTCCCAAAAAGACCCATCCGCACGCCCACACCAATCAAACGCACGGCAAACCGACGTCACCAGCAAGCGTGGGGGGAAAAAATGACCGAAATTCTTTCATCGTGTTCCAGAAAACGGCCTAGCCTAACCAAAAGAGCTAGCTAAATCATGTCCCAAGTTGTTGGTATCTCAATGGGCATCGCCCGCTGTCCTACCCCGGAGGAGTGAAGCGGGTGAGCTCCAACGCCTTGTAATCACCAAGGGAAAAACGGTCGTTAAAAAACAAACAGACGTCCTAAGTCGTCGGGGTCATTACACACGCAGCTGCTCCGCTAAATGCGAAAACCAAAAAAAGAGAGGAAAAAAAAAAAAATCAAAAGATCCCATCCCGTCATTGACCTGTCATCCATCCCATTTCCATCCAGCCCGTCAAGAGATTCATCCGGAGGAAGGTTGGGGTGTTGCGCCCGCCAAAAGCACCGCCCGGGTGCGGCGCTCAGCGCCTCGCGTCCGCCGGCCGCGGTCCCGCCACACACACCCAACACACCCAACACGCGCACCCACGCACACGCGCAACAGGCGCAGGCACGCAGGCACGCAGGCACGCAGGCACGCACGCGTTTAGTAGGTGTAGCGGAAGCCGGGCTCGTAGTCCTCCTCGCCCTCGGCCTCGAGCTCCTTCTCGCCGCGGTCGGCCTTGCGGTTCTGGCGCTTGAACTCGAGGCTGAGCAGGCAGACGATGATCATGGTGAGGCCCGTGGTGGCGAAGCAGGCGTAGAGGCCCGGGCGGTAGTTGGGGGCGTCCTGGCTGCGGAAGACGAGGGAGCCGGCGATGCCGCCGATGCCGCCGAACGAGACGAAGCTGGCCGAGCAAAAGGCGCGCTTCCACTGGCCGCGGATGTTGTTGGCCTGGTACGACATGGCGGCGGGGATGTTGGAGTTGGCGCCGGCCGTGGTCAGGAAGATGCCAAAGTAGCGGACGGCGGGGCTGCTGGCCCAGCCGATGATGGGCAGGCCGACCATGCAGAGGACGCAGTTGAAGAGGATGATGGGGCCGCGCAGCTTGTACTTGTCGCCGGCCCAGCCCGTGGCGTACGTGACGATGCCGGCAAAGGCGTAGGGGGGCGCCACCAGGCACTGCGACTCGCCGACGCTGAAGCCCATGTTTTGCATCAGGATGACGGGCATGAAGTAGGCCAGCGCGTACGTGACGGTCGTCGTGTTGAAGAAGATCATGGCGTAGCCCCAGACCTTGAGGTCGGCGCCGGCCTTGAGGTAGCTGGCGAGGGAGAACTTTTGCGGGGTCACGTCGCCGCGGTCCGCGTTGACGCGAGCGCAGATCCTAGCGAGAGAGAAAAAGAAAAGCCGTTAGCATGCGAAAAAAAAAAAAAAAAGAAAACATCCAAGAAAAGAAAACAACTGGGCGGCTGAAGAGCCTCGTGGCAAGCTTACCATTCCTTCTCCCGGGAGCCCAGGAAGCTCCACTCCTTGCGCTTCGAGTCGGGGAAGTCGACGAGCAGCCAGTAGCCGGCGATACCCAGCAGGATGGTGATGATACCCTCGATGATGAAGATCCAGCACCAGCCGTTGAGGCCACGGAGGCCCTTCATTTGCATGATCTGCGGAAGAAGAAGAAAACATTAGCGTCACAGCCTCGCAAGAGAGGTCTTCCGAAAAGGGAAATCCACCACTTACACCGTAGGCCAGGATGCCCGAGAAGGCCGACGCAACGCAGCCGACGAGGTAGAAGACCGAGTTACGCTTTCCGACCTCGTAGCGCGTGTACCAGGTGCTGAGGAGGTAGACCGAGCTAGGGAAGAAGCCTGTTTTGGGAGGGTTGCGCCTCACGTCAGCGCATCGTCGAGAGTAGAGACCTTGCCCGGAGGGCTCTCTCGAGGTGCCAACTCACCGGCTTCCAAGACACCCAGGAGGAGACGCATCGCCGTCATTTGCTCCCACGTCTTGACGAAACCCATGCCGATCATGACGCCTCCCCAAAGGATGGTGATCATGGCCAGGTGGATGCGGGGTCCGACCTTGCGGCAGATGACGGTCGAAGGCGGCTGGAAGAGGACGTAGGTGATGAAGAAGACGAGGGTGATGATGCTCTGAGCAAGAGCGCATGCATGTCAGACTTTCGGGTCCAGAGAGCGCCGGCAGAAGAAGAAGAGGAAGCAGGAGGAGGACAAGGAGGCGCCATGGCACTCACGTAACGGTTTCCGGTGAGTTCCAGATCCACGCTCATGCCGGCGATGTTGGCGAAGCCCAGGTTGGTCCGATCCATCAAGCTGACGCAGTACAGGGCGCCGACGGTGAGGACCAGGCGACGGTCGATGCGGCGGATGATGGACCGCTGCTCCTTCTCGGTGAAGCCAAAGTCGTCCGCCGTGACGGGGGCCGCCTTGGCCTGGTCCGCGACGGCGGCCTCGACGTTCTCGACGCCGACCTTTTCGGAGGAGGAGCTCATGATGGGCGGTTGCGGAACGCGCAGCGGTTTGGGGGGGGGGGGGGGGGGGAAGGTCCTCGTGCTTCTCGGGGGGGGGGGGGTTGGGGAGGGAGGAGGGTCTCAACGCTGACGGGAGAGGTTGAAGACACGGACGAGGAGAGAGACGAGAGAAGGCAGCCTGCCATCGAGGGGAGGAAGGGATGGTTATAACCTTTCTCGACGCTGCTTGCTGCCCTGCCCTACGCTCCTCTGCGCGACGGCTTCATGGCAAGCCGGCCCACCCAACAAGCTGCATCCTGCATTCTGGGGTAACAGGGCCGGCGTCTCCTGCGACCCATCTCTTCCCCAGACCCCTCCCTGCTACCCCAACCTGTCAAGATGGGCCCACGATGGACCGCCATGGAGACGTCAGCGAGCACGTCCAACGGCGGCCGCCAATGCTGCTATGGTCATCCCCGCGGCGTCATCATGCTGGCCCCTCAGAAGGCGACCGGCGCGCCTCCTCCCCTTGGGCGCCCCCCCCCCCCCCCCCCCCCGGCCCCCCGGATCTCGGTACTTGTCGGGCGAATACCCCGAACGATATCGACGACGTCTGGTCGCCATGCCCGGCGCGCTCCAGCACAAGGCTTCGAAATAACTAGCTCCATAACCGGCGCCGCATCTCTGCCCGCCTGCTAGGATTCCCCGCATCGAGGGTGGAGGCTGCATGGTCGGGCCAGACACGAGCCACGGATGGGGTCCTTCGTGGTGGAAAGGAACAAGCCGGCTCGACTGCAGCCAACGGGACGGGGTTGCTGTAGCGTTGACGGAACGACGAATGGCGGGTGAGGGAAAGGAGATGTTGCCCTTCTAGGTGCGGTCGCCGTTGGACATGCAGGGACTGCCATGCTCCGGCACGTGGATCGAGGCGTCTTGGGCTGGGACGGGGTGGGCGGCGTCGTTGAGACCCCCTTCCGTCTCCGGCTTGGCGCGATGGAGGCCCGACAGGGACCGGTCGGCCGGCGCCCCCGGCTAGGGTCCGTACCAGTGGGACGGTGGCGGGGGAGGCCCAAAAACTACCGCGGCTTGTTCTCCGCCATGGGATGGGGGGGGGGACGCGGGCGCGGGGATGACGCCGCGGGGTCGGTCGGTGTGGCGGCGCCAAGCCTGTGAGGTGCAGATCATGGAACCTGCTCGCCCTACCCATGGGGCGGGCGTTCGTTGGCTTCTCCCCGCAAAGCCTGGGACATCCCCGGATGCCAAAACACCCAAGACGGTCGTCGGTCTGGGCGCCTCACTTGCCTGCTCAGCCCAAGCGCTGGTCGGTGCAGGTTGGTTCCGCGGGGGGGGGAATGCTTGCGACGGGATCCCTGAGCGGCCACGCAGGATCGGGAAGCGCCCGAGGCGACCCTCCCCCCGTGTTGCGCATCCTGCATGGGCATCGGGGAAGGCTTTGGTAGCGTGGCGCACTCGGTTCAGAGTTCGGGTAGTTCACTCGTCTCATCCTTCCATCCCTTGGCGTTCCGCGTCGACAGCGTCCATCTCGGACGAACAACCTCGGTTTGACCACCCAACCCAGGCCGCCCAGGCTACCGCAGAGCCGTAGGAACATGGAACCAGCATTGTAGAGCAGACGGCGGTGAGCGGACGGGCAGAGGACCGGCAGCAGCAAGCAGCAGCAGCAGCGGCGGCGGCGCGCCAAAGCTAGAATTGCGGTACGGAGCATCATCATCACCCACCCCTGTCAACATCAGCTTTGACACGAGCGGGCGATGATCCGGATGTTCCACCCGAGACAGCAACATCAACGAATGTTTTCCAGGGCCAGGCGAGCAACGCGATCGTCATGCGGCCTTCGGTTCCGCTTGTCATCCAAGGTGTGCACATCATGACGGGTCTGGCCAGCGGCGAAACCTGACTCGTGGTGGGTACGGGGAAGAGGAGCATCATGGAGGCTCACACGTCCATGACCTGACCGGTCCCGTCTCCCTCGTTGGGGGGGGGGGGGGGGGGCTTCCCCTGGGGAGCATGGAGCAGCGCGGGGAGTTCCGCAGTTCCGGGACCGACGGTGGTTGGCCAGGAGATCCAAGCCGTCGAGAAAGCTTGTTGGGTTTCTCGTCAAGGCCCTGCAGGCCGGCGTCTCGACGGTGCAGTTCGTTCGCGGCAGTTTGCCTCGGTAACGGCCAATTCGACCTCGGCTGAGGCGTTCGTCGATCAGTCTTGGCCTTGGCCTAGCGTACATAGGGGGCGAATACGTTGTACATACGACTCGACAAAAGTTCGTCAAGGCAAGTCGACAAACGTTGCTCCTTGCTCAGGATCGACGACGACCCCTGACGGTCCCCCCATCGCTGCATGTTTTGTTGAGATGGAGGATGGATGGGGAACCTTGATGGCGTCTCTCTCATCCTCTCTCTCTCTCTCTCTCTTTCTCTCTCTCTCCCGTCCTCTCTCTCTCTCTGTCTCTCTCTCTCCGTCTCTCTCTCTCTCTCTCTCTGTGTGTGTGTGTGTGTGTCCCCCCCTCTCTCTGCCTCTCTCCCTTCCTCCCATTCTCTCCTCCTTTGCCGCAATCGTTGTTTTTGCTTTTTCTCTTCTTTTCTCCAACAAGCTCCAAGATGGAACAGGCTTGGGACAATGGGGAGCCTCGAGCCTCCCTGCTGAGCCAAACCGAGGCAGCTCTCACCGACGACGACAAGGAGGAGGGGGGGTGAAAGCAACAATGCCGCTCTGCATACGCAGTACGCTAATAGCCCTCGGTCCCCTGGCACCCCCAAGCATCCCATCCCAACCATGCCTTGTACACTAGGTGGGTAGTTGGGCTGGTGGTGCTGATGGCGAGTCTCGTGACCTTGGCGATGGTATCAATCCGACGACAAAAAATATCATGTCGTCGTCGACCGAGGCGCGAGACGGCGTGATAGGGGGGTGGGGAGGGAAAAGCTCAGGGCCGAACAGAACCCCGTTCTCCTTCTTCCTGGCATTGTCTGAACGTCCCCATCCATGTTGTCATCCCTTCCTCTCCTCTTCTCCTTCTCCTCTCCTCCTCTTCTCCTCCCCTCTGCACTCTCGGTAATTTCTCCCTCTCTTCTCTTACCGAGCTGAAACCCATTGGCTCGACTTGTTGTTCGGGCCGCATGTCTCCCCGTCACCAATACAGAGGAATGACGACGATGATGAATCGGGCGGCAAATTATCCACGGCAGCGCTTAAGGGGGCGAGGAATTCACCCGGTAGGCGGAATTCCCCCCCCAGAAATGCAGAGCGTGATGCCCAACCTGGTTGAAACTTTAGCGTTGCTACCTCTCCTTGAGGCCTGGCAAAGACACAAGACAAGAGACAGGAATGTCGGTCGCATTCACCACGGGGCTACCCTCACCACCGGACCCGGATATCCTTGGTTCACGGAGCTTCTTTTCTTGCCCCAACCCGTTCGAGGCTCCGTCCTTCCCCGGTTTGTCGTTGTGATTCTGTGATGTCTTTGTGCTTGTTTGTGTGAATCGTGTTTCGGGCATGAAGCTACCGGGCCGTCCAACGCGGGTTGTGGAGGAGCGTTCATCTAAATAGATGAATTCAACGGTTCGGGCGTCGCCCCTCCGCCCACCAACCCCAACGGCCACACTTCGCCCGCCGACGAGTGCAGGAATTCCCAGGTTCGGAGCATGGGCTTGGCCATGTCGAGGTTCATTGCCGCCCTGCCGGCAATTTCATGCGCCGTCTGGGGGAGGAGCGCGATGCGACAGACGGGGAGAGAGAGAGAGAGAGGCCAGGACGATATAAACCGCGTAATGCTCCATGCAGCATGCTCCAGAGGGCTTGTTTCTCCCTTGGATGGTATCGCCGTGCTCAGCGACTCCGCGGGTGTACAAGAGTAAACCACCGCCGCCATGAAGGCCCTCGCCCTCCTCGCCGCCGCCTCGGCCGTCTCGGCCCACACCATCTTCGTCCAGCTCGAGGCCGATGGCGTCCGCCATCCCGTGTCGCACGGCGTGCGGACGCCGCAGTACGACGGCCCCATCACCGACGTGACTTCCAACGACGTGGTCTGCAACGGCGGCCCGAACCCGACCATGAAGACGGACAAGATCATCACCGTCACGGCCGGCACCACGGTCAAGGCCATCTGGCGCCACACGCTCCATTCGGGCCCCAACGACGTCATGGACGCCAGCCACAAGGGCCCGACCCTGGCCTACCTCAAGAAGGTCAACAACGCCCTGACGGATTCGGGCATCGGCGGCGGCTGGTTCAAGATCCAGGAGGACGGCCACAGCAACGGCAACTGGGGCACCTCCAAGGTCATCAACAACCAGGGCATCCACTACATCGACATCCCCGACTGCATCGAGAACGGCCACTACCTCCTGCGCGCCGAGATGATCGCCCTGCACGGCGCCGGCTCGCGCGGCGGCGCCCAGCTCTACGTACGTCCCCGCATCCCTCCCTCGAGGCTAGAGCCGCCCCCTCTCTCCATCCCCCCCCCCCCCCCCCCTTGGCTGACCTTTCTTTTCTTTTCTTTTCCTTTCTTCGCGCAGATGGAATGCGCCCAGATCAACGTGGTCGGCGGCAAGGGCACCGCCCGCCCGCAGACCTACTCCATCCCGGGCATCTACCGGGCCGACGACCCGGGCATCCTCATCAACATCTACACCATGTCGCCCTCGAGCCAGTACATCATCCCCGGCCCGCCCGTCTTCACCTGCAGCGGCGCCCCGAGCGGCGGCAACCCCGGCACGCCGCAGCAGCCCGGCACCACCCTCACGACCGCCGTCGTCCCGGCCCCGACCCCGACCCCCGTCGGCTGCACCGTCTCGCAGTGGGGCCAGTGCGGCGGCAACGGCTACAGCGGGTGCACCAACTGCGCCTCGCCGCATAGGTGCAACAAGGTCAACGATTGGTACGCGCAGTGCGTGTAAGAGGGGGTGCAAAGGGTCTCCGGAGAGAGGTGGGCATGGCGATGGCACGGCGGCGCGAGAGAGATGGCGAGGAAACGGGCGGTTCTCGTCTGGTTCGATGGGTGGATGAGCAGCATATGCATAGCGACGCCGCGGTAGTGACCTGCTTTTTTTTTTTTTTTTTTTTGTTTTTCTCCTCCTCTTCCTCCTCCACCTTTGCCTAGGATACAGTACGACAGCTGCGGACTTGGTCTGCAGAACACGTACCTAAAAAGAGTAGACAAGCTCGCTCGCGCTCTCAAAACCTCTTCCAGCACAAAAGGCCGCAAAGCCACGAAACAAGGGAGGGAGAGGGCCCCCCTCGTCTCGCTCTGTGGTCTCTCTCTGCTCCCCTCCATCGCTCCACCGATGTGACGCCGTCGCGATGCTGCTCCTCTCCACACATCCCAACCCGATCCAGCCTGGCTGGCTTCTCAGTTGTTGCTCCGCCCCAGATCTCTCCTCACCCGCCAAACCTTACTCCCCACCGTCCGCTTCTGGCTTCCATGGAGCACCTCCACCCAAGGCACTTCCTGATGGTGCTGGCGAGCCGTCTCCACGGCGCTGTTCCCTCCCCGTCCGACGGCCGCGTCATCCTCCCCCAGAGCCACCAAGCCGTCGTCTTCCTCCTCTTCGGTTTCCTCGTCCCTCTCCTCCTCCTGTTCCAGGCTGCTCTCCCCACCTCCATGCCGCTCCCTAACCCCACCGCCAGCACCAGCACCAGCACCAGCACCAGCACCAGCACCAGCACCACCGCCTCCTCCTCCTCCACCGCTACCGCCCCCCGCAGCAGCACCAAGAGAACCGACACCACCGCTAGCACCGCTAGCACCAGCAACCAATGGCACCCCAAGGCCCCGCCCACCCCCATCCCGACTCCGCTTCTGGTGGCCCTTGGCCTGAGCCTGACGGCCACGTGACCCAACCGAAACGGCACCAGCAGCAGCAGCGGAGGACGAGCCGGCGGCGTAAAGACCCTCGCAGTAAGCCCAGCCCGGCGCGTCGAACCGGCCCGCCACGAGCACAAGGTCGTCGGCGCCGGTGCGGGTGCCGCACGGACGGCTCCCGCCGCCGCTGCCGCCATCTTCCCCGCGCGACGAAGACGACGGCCCAAGGGCGGTGAGCGAGGGAGGGGGCATCAGCAGCTGCAGCTCGCCGCGGACGGCGTCGACGGCGCGGACGAGGACGAGCGACACGAGGTGCGAGCTGGCCGGGGAGAGGGTGAGGCCGAGAGGGTTAGGGATATAGGGGAGCGGCTGGCCGCCTTGACCGTTCCGAGACTTTTGGGTAGCGGCGGGGGTGGTGGTGCGTCGTGTTGTCGGGTCGGCGCTGTCAACGTCCCCGTCGACGTCCATGCCATCGCCGCCGCCATCGCCGCCGCCGTCCACCGGCCGCAGCCCTCGCAGCGCAGCCCGGCCCTCCAGCCGGACCAGCGCCATGACGGTGCCGTTCACGGCATCGGCCAGCAGCTCCGGCGCGGGCTGGTGATCGTAGCAAAGCACCCCGAGGAACCCCCTCTCCCTCCCCGCGTAGCGGACGCGCCACGGACGCGCCTCGGCCAGAGGCGTCGGGTCCCAGGCCGACAGGAGCGGCTCGTTCGGGCTCGGGCTCGGACGCAGGTGAAAGTAGGACATGGTCTGCATCGCGCGGAGGTGCAGCGGGGTGCGCGACGACGACGACGAAGACGAAGACGACGACGACGACGACGACGACGATGACGGCGACGACGAGGCGCCCTCGCTCGGCTGGGAGGGCAGCGTCGAGAAGGGGATGGGCTTGCCCGCCGGGGCCGCTTCGCAGGCCGACCGGAGCCCGGAGACGGTCTCCTCGGGCCCGTCCTGGGACATGTAAATGACCTCGGTGGGGCGGATGGAGGCGATCAGGCCGGTGAGCAGGTCGAGGCCGGTGCCTTGGATCCATCCCGGCGTGTTGATCACCAGCGGGCACCTCGCGTCGGCCCGGCTCTTTTGGTAGCACGAAAAGAGGTCGAGGGCGCACTCGAGGAAGTGGGCGGGGTCGAGGGCCGGGGTCACGGAGGCGACGGCGTGGGCGCGCACCAGCCCCTGGGTCGGCGACAGGGCCGGGTGGCAAAAGGGGGGCGACAGGTTGGGCGCGGTCAGCCTGGACAGAGACACCACGCCCGGAGGGGCGTGCTCGGGCTGGCCGGGGTCCAGGTCGAGATGCATGACGGCGGACCACGGCTTGTTCTTGTACCCGCCCCGGTCCGTCATCAGCCGGTTCACCAGCAGGCGGCCAAAGGTGGACTTGCCCGACGACTTGGGCCCGCATAGGAAGATGACGGGCGTGGCGGTCCGCTTGGAGGCCGCGAGGCCGGCCAGCTTCTTGTTCCACTCGGCCGGCGAGACCAGCTCCCGCAGGACGGCCTTTTTCGGGACGTCCTCCGCCGTGTAGATCTGATCCGTGTCAGCCAACAAGGTCTCGGGCGTGGCGTCGGGTGGAGGGAACGCGTACGATCTGGAAGGTTTGGCCGGTCTTGGGTTGGGAGCCGTCCTCCCAGAGCCGAGCAAAGAGGGGATTCAGGCTGGCCAGCTGCCTCAGCCCTTGGGCGGCCGGATGAGGCTGCAGCTCGAGGACGGCGGCCTCTGTGGTGCGAATGACGGGGACGGCATGGCACAGCGACGCGTGAACCCACTGGACGCCGTCGGCAGGGGTCAAGATGGCCCCCGCGATGGTGGCCTCGCCCTCGCGGATTCTGATGCCAAAGCTTCCGAGGATGACGAGACGCTGGGGGGGGTACATGCGTAAGCCAAACGGTAAGGTACCCAGCCAGAGGAGAGAGGTCAGCACGAACCTCGGCTTCCCGCGCGGTCAGCACCAGCCGTCCGCCGGCCTTTCTCTGGGGATTGTTCTTGCTGGGCCTGAAGGACGAGTGCTGCCGAACCAGCCTGCCGCTCGGTTCGGGGCCAGGGGCGGTGGGACTGTGGTGGCGTTCCGTCAGCACCCAGGAACGAAGACTCGCGGTCTGGAGCAGAGCAAGCACCTACGTCGAGCCCCCCGGGTCAGGCTTGTCGGATGGCTCCTCCGCCTCCTTCTCGACGGCCTTCCGCAAAGACCTTGCGTCGGCCGGCGGCGAGACGGCTGGCTCGTCTGGAGTCTGCCGTTTGCTGCGGCGCCCTGCTGCGGGCGGCCGAGCCGAAGGCGTCTCGCTCCGGGCCGGGGGCTCGAGGGCCGCCTCGGGCTTCGCGCCGTTTGCAGCGGCATCCGCGCTCGAGGCCCTTGATGCGGCAGCCCCCCAGAGCTGCTGGCGTGCCGCAAAGGCGCTCAAGGCTAGGCGGTCGGGTCAGCACATTGGACGTGCCCGAGATGCGTGTGAAAGGAGGAGGCAGAACAGGAAGCGTAAGCACTCACGGGCTGGGGCAGGGCCCTTGCTGGTCACAAGGTCATTGCCGCCGCTTTCGAGCTTCCTCCGTTTGTTGGAAGACATTTTCCGTCGACCGTCTCCAAACACCAGACCGGACCGACAAGCCGTCTCACCTCCAATTCAATACGACACCACTCCCAACACAGATGGCGGCTTGTTCACGGCGCACTTGGCCCGATGCCCGAGGTGTCTCTGAGCTGTCTTGAGCAGAATATGCTTACAGGTGCAAGGACCGAATCGCCTCCCCCCTCGAGGCGATTTGTCTTTACTCTGTAACTCCAGCCAGGGGCTGTTCCTTGGTGTTGTTGAGATCAAGTTTTTCTTGCCAGAGTTGGGAGTTTCGGTACCGTCGTAATGTTATTGGTTACGGCCTGCCGTGCCGAATGGGCGCTGTACTATAGTATGTACTATACGTTTCAACAAACATGGACTCCACGGATCCGGTAACCATCCCCGAACACACACCCGCCTCGTAGCACACACACACAGGCCGGCACCTTGCATGGTTTCGTTATGTTGGAGAAAGAAAAAAGAACCGCCATCCTCCCTGGAGCTCTCCCAGTGCACAAAAAGAGCTCCATGGAAAGAATTCCCGTGGGTTCGAAACTCTGTCACGTGTCTTCCGAGACGGTCCGTCCCCCGGGGATGGGGTTCCAAGAAATGAACTCCTCACAAAGACAACGGTTCGGTCTGATCCGGACTGTCAAAAGAAAACGCCAGAGGCCCGTTTGCTCGGCTGTTTTCCATCAACAAAGCGTGCTTTCTCCATGTTGGCCTTGTTTGATGAGGTGGGTGGTTTGTTGATGCAGCCATCCGCATGCAAGTCAGGTCGGGCTGTCAGGTCGGCGTTCTGTGTAACAAAGTTACCATACGGCTTCCCCTTGACCACCAATCAAATGCGTTTCGCAAGACCCACCGGCCGGGATCACTGCGTAATCGCAAGCTTCGCTTTCTTATCGCAGCCAAAATTTTGGAACGTTGCGAGGAATCAAGAACAACTCCAAGAAAAAAAAAAACAATTCCAACAAGTTATTCCCATCTCCCCTCCCCTTCCCCCTCCAAACCTCCAAAACCCTGAATTCCTAGGGAACCAATCACTTTTTCTCGAGGTCTCTCCCAACCTCATCCCCTTCTTTTTTTTTCCCTCTTCCTCCACATTCCTTTCCCTCCCTTCATTCCAAAACCACCCCCCATGGCAGGTCCTCCTGCGCCCATCGGAACCCTTTCGCAACACGCGGCCAACGCGGCGAAGCTTGTTCGCGGAATGGTTCCAAACGTCTTCAGGAAGAAGGCCCAGCTCGAGAAACCAATTCAGCAAGAGTCCGAGTCCGACAGCGACAGCGACAGCAACAGCGACTCGGATTCCAGCACCGACAACTCCGACTCGGACAATTCTCCCCAAGACGATACCAACTGGGCCGACAAGATGAGACAGTCAAAGGCCGCATCGGCCGCCGCCAAGGCCGTCAAGCCCGACCCCAAGGAGACCAAGACCAAGAGCCCCGCCACTCAACGCGCCGCCCCCAAGAAGGAACCGGAATCGTCTAGCGAGAGCGACAGCGAGAGCGAGAGCGACGGCGACGGCGACAAGATGTCTGTCGACTCGCCCCCGAAGCCGAACGGCAAGGATTCGTCCGCCAAAAAGACCAAGCCCGCGAAGGAGGAATCGGACTCCGACAGCGAGTCGAGCGACGAAGAGCCCGCTGCTGCCGCCAAAGCGGCCGCCAAAGCCGAGGCCAGCAGCGACGACGACTCCAGCTCCGAGGAAGAGTCGGCCTCCGAGTCCTCAAGCGACGAGAGCGACGCCCAAGACAAGGCGAAAGCAGCCTCCGCCAAGGCGCCTCCCAAATCCAAGCAGCAGAGCGAAAGTGAAAGCGGGTCGGAGAGTGAGAGCGAGAGTGAGAGCGAGAGCGAGAGCGAGAATGCGCCAAAGAGCCCTGCGAAGCTCAAAAAGCAAGAGCCCGTCAAGAACACAAAGACCGCCAAGCCGGCCGTCAATGGCACGTCCAAAAGCAACGAGGTCGTCAGCGAATCCGAGAGCTCCAGCGCCGAGTCCGATGCCGACTCGGAGAGCGAGGATGCGGACGCCACGGCCGTTTCCAAGGCCAAGGGCAAGGCTGCAGCGTGAGCGCCGTTCTCCCGTTGGCATCTTCCACCCGCTAACAGCGTTTTAGACGGCCGCCTCCCGAGATTGTCGCGCAGGGCTTCCACCTGAGAAAGGCCGAAGGGGACCTCGACGCTGCCGCCGTCGCCGCGGCGTTCAAGAAGGCCAAGGCTGAAGGCAAGCAGATTTGGTACTTCACGGCACCCAAATCCATGCCCATGGAGGTCATCTATAAGCAGCCCATTCCGCTCGACAAGGTTGCTGCCGGCCAGCCCATCTTCTCGCACGAGGGAGCCCAGTACACGGCTCATCTCGAGGAGTCGGCCAGCCACATGATCAAGGTCTTGATTCCTGCCGAGACCGGCGCATCCTACAAGACCGGTATGTCAATCGTCCTCCCACGCCGCCGCCGCTGCTGCTGCTGCTGTTGCTACTGTCGCGCCTGCTGACCCGCCTTGTGCGCAGTGGAACAACCCGTCAACCGCGTCTTGCACATCACCCGCATGGGGACTGTCGAGGAGCCGCGCAAGAGCCGGACCGCCCCGCCTGCCCCGGTCGCGTCGGTCCCCAAGCCCCGGCCCCAGCCTGCGGGCTTGAAGACTCGTTTCCAGCCGATCGGCGTCTCCAAGCCCGCTACCAGCGGCATCGGCCTCGACACGCCCGAGAACCGCGATGTCGAGATGACCCAGGCGCCGCCGCTTTCGAGCTCCGCGGCGGGTACGAACGGCGACATCCCCCCCAAGTCGGCCAAGAAGCGCAAGATCGCCGATGTCGAAAAGTCGACCCCGGGCAAGGGCGAGGCCGTTGCCACGCCCTCCAAGAAGTCCAAGAAGGCCAAGGTCGACGGCGCCTCCAAGCAAGACGCCGAGGCTCCCACCCCCGCGCCCGCCGCCAAATCGGCCGATCCGGTGCAGACCCCGGTCGCAAAACCCAAGGACAAGTCCAAGAAGAAGGACAAGTCTGAGAAGAAGAAGGCTGCGGTCCAGCCGCCCTCCAAAACGACGCCCGTCCCGCCTCCCTCGGTCCCCGGCGTGAAGAATACCTAGGCGGTTTCTTCTGCCCAGACAACCGAGCCGGAGCCGGTGCCGGTGCCGGTGCCGGTGCGTGTCGGCGCGACGACCGTGCCTCCCGAATACCCTCCGGGCTACCAGTCCATGTCGGCGCGCAAACAGGCCGAAGAGGAAGCCCGGCGCCTGGAGCTTGCTCAAGCGGCCGCGTCGTCCACGCCCACCAGGCCGCGCATCATGAGCCTGACCCCGATCCCGATCCCCGGCGTGCCGACCCCGCCCAAGGTGAGGATTACGCGCAGCTTCTCGTCTGTTCACGCCCTGCCCACCACCAACGCCCCGGGCCCGGCCGTGCACCCACCTCCCCGCATGCCGACGTTCTTCTCCACCCAGCCTGCGGCGCCGACCACGACGTCATCCCCCGCGATCGGCCCCGTTGTCGGTCGTTCCATCGGCGGCGGCGGCGGCGGCGGTGCTGGCGGTCCCGCCCTGCCTGGCACCCCCCAGAAGCCGCCGGGCCAGCCGCTCAAGAGCATCCTCAAGACGCCGGAGCGCAAGGCCGCAGAGCCAGCCGCCGAGGCTCCCCAGGCCGCTGCCGTCTCGCACGGCGGCTCCGGCCCCGGGTCCGGCATCGGCACGGACAACAAGAAGACCAAGAAGAGCAAGGACAAGAAGAAAAAGGACAAGGAAAAGAAGAGGCGCGCCTCGGGCGTCACGTTCACGCCGGACACCAAGGGCGGAGATGATTCTTCCTATATGGAGCACTGAACGAACGGCATGGGGAGGGTTATCGAACGGGCCGGGCACGGCGGTGCTGCAGGCGTTTTACAAAATACATCGTAATTGCTGCTTGACGTGTATATTTTATTTGCATGCTTGTTTTTGTTGACGGCGCGTGTGTTGGATGTGTGTTGTACGCGCACCCCCGCGGCGGTGACTCGGGTCGAGATAGGCGGCGGCGGGTGAACATGTGCGTGGATCTTTGTGTACCTACTTATTGTACCTCGCCTTGCTCAACGGTCTTGGACCGAGAGGAGGGCTTACCACAAACGACGGTATGCTGCCGTCTTCTGATTCCGCTTGGGTCCCTTGCATTTCTTCTTTTGGTCTTGAGCCGCTCGCTCCCCAACGGCGAAAGGAACCCGGGCAGAGGATGCCGGTCATGGATGGGGAGGGGGGGGAAGGAGGAGACACAAACCACACCCTATTTATTACAGACTCGGCTCGGGCCGGCCGGAAGAGGCGTTGATTCATTCTTGTTGGAACCAAGCCTTCTTTTCTTGCCAACAACCCGGTCTGCCTGGTTCCGAAAGGGGTCAAAGAGATGGAGGAAGAGACCAGCACATCCGCATCCGAGAGGCCTCGCAAGCAACAAGACAAACGCGGTCCCATCATGGTAAAACAATCCTGGATGCATTATCATTACCCGTGTGTAGGCCTCTAGCTAGGCCACCTACCACCCTCGGTGGGTTCTCTCTCTCTCGCTCAACCCCCTAGGACATTAAAAAAGGTCAACAGCCCGGCCCCCGGCCAGGCCGCCGCCAACCCGGCGCAAAACCCGAGCCCAGCCCTCCCTCCAATTTCGCTCTCCACCGCAACAGAAGAGAAACCAGATCCGCCATCCCTTTCTCTTCCCCCCTCTTCGCTCCCTCGGCCATTCCCCCGTCCCCCCTCTCTCTGGTTTGCTTCAAAGAACCGCCGCCGCCGCCACGCCGCTTCTCCCCCCTCACGCTCGTTCCCACAAACGACTCTTCGTGCTCCTTATCAAAGCTCGCCATGCCATGCCACGCTATGCCATGCTGTGCCATACCATGCCATGCTGCCATGCAAATGCAGTCCACCTGACCGATAACAACCAATCAACCGACCAACCAACCGACCGACCGATAGACCGACCGACAGACCGACCAATTCGACCGACCCGTAACCCAAAAAAAAAAAAAAAAAAAAAAACAAAGCCAGCAACGCCCTCCTCCATGGATGATGATGCTGATGCGGGGTATAAACGAGAGAATACATGTATATGTACATGCCCGAGACATTGCCGAGAATCGTGCAAGAAAGGATCGTGCCCGTGTCGGTGGCAGCAGTTTGTGCCATGTGTGTTCGTTCGTGTTTCCCCTCGTGGATGTCGTTGTCCTGTGCCGTTGCCGTGTACGTGATCATGATCATAACAATGATGATGATGATGATGCCCGCGGTGTGACCAGACCCATAAACAACCCCGACGAAAGCCAACTGACCGACCGACTGACTGTCCGACCGAACGACCAAACGACCGATTGAACGATGCTGGGTAAGTGTCTCCCTTGCGGAGTTGTGTGTTGTTGTTGTGGTTGTTTTCGTAACGACCGTAAAAAAAGCGATGAAACCGGACGTGTGCTCCCTTTCATCCCTTTCCTTTCCTTTCCCTTCCCCTTCCCTTTCCGTCCCAACCTTCTATATCGCGAAATGGTGTATACCGAAAGCCCGTCATTATGGAGAAAACGAGAGATGTGGGGGGGGTATATCAAAAATGTTCCGAAAAGCGGAAAAATAAAAAGGATTAAAAAAACAAGGCGATTAAACGGGGTTGTGCAACAAGAAGGGTTCAAACCAAGGCGTCGAATGAGCAGCCCCCCCCCGTCCGGCTTCTAGGCGATAAAGAAGCGAATGGCAATGGAGATGGGATCGCTTTCGGGGGTTTGGCGCATCTTCTATAGCGCTCTCTCGGGTGTGCGTTGCTTGGAGGGGGAAGAGGAGGGTCCACGTCAACGTGTCCCCCCACCCAAGTTCACGGGGCTGGCCGATGTGTCTCCTCAAGCGCGCGCGGCGAGCCTCTCGAGACCGTCAGCCTCGGCGGGCGTGCCGAAACGGACCTTGCTCCACACGTCGTAGTGCTCGTCGTTGCTCGGGGAGGTCGGGCTCAGGATGCCCGGGGAGCTGCTGCTGCTGCCGCACAGGGTGTCGCCGCGGCTGATGGAGTCGAGGCTTGAGCTGCTGCCGAGGGTCCACTCGTCGCTGTCGCCCGTGGCGGGCCGGCTGGTGCTCAGCAGGCCGAGGCCGTAGCCGTTCTTGTAGGCGGCATAGCCCTCCTCCTCGTCAAAGGCGCGCACGCGGTCGCCGAGCTCGACGTACTCGTACTCCCAGCGGGTCGACTTGTCGAGCTGGGGGCGGGGCAGGAAGCGAGAGCGGGCGATGTAGTACGAGGTCGCGGCGAAGATGCCGCCGCCGACGAGGTCGATGGCGTAATGGTGGTTGAGGTACATGGTGGACCAGCAGATCCAGACGGCGTAGAAGATGAAGAAGGGGCGGAAGCGCGGGAAGCAGTACTGCATGAAGAGGGCCTCGAGGATGGCGTCGCCGGCGTGCAGGCTCGGGAAGGCGCCAAAGGGCATGGGCGCCGTGGTGAAGCTCGTCGTGTACATGTCAACGCCGAACAGCTCGTCGATGCGGGCCAGGCCGGCCGGCGAGCCGCCCATGCCGTAGTGGGCGGGCTCCAGCCCGTGGAGCTTCTCGTACCACGGCGGGGTGCAGGGGAAGATGATCTGGAGGGTGACGCCGACCATCGACATGTAGCCAAAGGCGCGGGCGAAGACGGGGGTGGTGCCCGGGGCGGCGAAGAGGAAGAGGAAGACGCTGCAGACGGCGGGCAGGGCGAAGTGGCCGACGCCGTAGGGGATCCAGGCGATCACGTCGAGCACGGGGTGCGTGTGCGCCGACATGATGTTGGAGAGGTTGGCGCCGTACAGGATGTTCTCGAGCGCGGGCAGCACCTTGACCCAGATGTGCGGGCGGTACTCGGGCGTGATGAAGCTGGCCACGGTTCGTCAGCGACGGGAGGAGCCGGGAGGAGCCGGAAGAGCGCCGCCAGCGCCGCGGCGCCGGGCGCCGTCGAGCTTTGTAAGGGAGGGAAACTCACCGGCTGGAAAAGAAGTAGAGCAGATACACCCATATCGGCAAGGACGGGAGGAAGAACTGCTGGGTGATGGGCATGGCAAGCAGGAGGGCCATGAGGGCGACGGCGGCCGTCTTGAGGAAGGGCGCCGAGGGCAGGATGGCCAGGGAGAAGACCATGCAGGCGAAGGTGGCGACGTGCTGGAGGTCCCAGAGCGTCCACTTGCGGGTGCGCAGGGCCCGCAAGCTCGGCCTTGGGTCGAAGGAGGTCTGCATGCGGGTGATGTCGTCGGCCTGGGAGGTTGAATGCGTCGCCATGCGCAGGCGCAATCGGAGCTTCCGGCCGGGCCGGAACTTGTGAGGGATCGGGTTGAGCTGCGCGAGCGAGCTCGGCCACCGGAGCGGCAGCAGCTTGGGCTTGATGGCCGGGAACTCTTGCACGGCGTCCATGGCGGCGAGCAAGACGGATCCGAATCCGGGTCGGAGGAGCAATATTATGTATTACTGAGGGAGGGGAGGGCAGAGGGCGAGGCTGCGTGGGTTGTTCAAAAGGACGGGAAATGCTCGCTATTGCCGCTGCATGGGCATGGTCCTCGGGATCCCAATGCTACGTACGGGCCTCACCGTCGAGGGTCGGAGGGGAGAGAAGAACGGTGCAAAGACGACGATGACGGGGAGCAACGCTGAATCGCTGCCGTGTCTAAGTGGCGGCGGTGGGCTGCGGTGCCAGGCTCGGTAATGATTGGACCGGAAGGCTGACCAAGACAACCGGGGCCCGTAGGTATGTAGCGTGGTCTGTACGCAGTACGGTTGGATGGGAGAGAAAAGGAGGAGGAGGAAGAGGAAGAGGAGGAAGAGGAGGTACGGAGTGGGTGGTGTTGACTCGGGAGAAGGAGGTGCGGTGAGGTTGAAGAAGGAAGAAAAGCGGACGGGGGACCGAGTAATGTGAGCGGACGGGGTTGGAGGGCCAAGAACGCTGAAGCAAAAGACCGGAGTGCCGAGCGCCGTGTAAAAAAAAAAAAAAAAAAAAAAAAAAAAAACAGCGTCATGCCCCGAGCCGGCCGCGAGACGACAGACGCCTTGTGGCTTGTGGGAAGCGGGCGGATCCCCCGGGGGTTTTGGGGGAGGGGGGGGGGGGGGTTGGGTGGATTTGGCGGGATGGAGACCTGGTTAGGTAGTTGCTGGGTACCTTGGTAGGTGCACAAGCCGACTTGTACCCTGTAGGTTTAACAAGGTACACCTCAGCACCAAAACTGCCGCCGCCTGCTGTACCACCGCTGTCGCGTGAGGTATGTAATACCTGTAGTACCACGCTGCGTACTGTACGTACCACAGGCCACAGCCAGCAAGCGGGGCCAGGATGGGCTCCCTTGGGCTGGGAGCACTCGGTACGCAGCACAGGAAACCCAAGCCATCCACCGAATTGAGCACAACGAACGACGGCTGCAGGGAACCGATCTTACTCAAAAAACCGTCCGCCACCCGCGCCAGGCCCAGGATCGGAACCTAGGTAGCCAGGGGGGGCGCGGCAGGGTTGGCGGTTTGTATCCAGGGTTTGGGCAACGGCACAGAGAGCTTCGGGGTCCCTGGAGTCGTGGGTGGATCCCACCGGCCGAACGAGCTGCGAAACAGCGAATCGCAACCCCTGGAACCGGCCAATCCCGTGGGCCGCCCTTCTTCCAGCTTGTCTTCTTTCTTTCAGGTCTGGGGGTGTCGCTTTCGGATTGCACTGGACCCTTGAGTTGATTCGTCATCATCATTTCTGTGGAATCCATGCTCCCTTGCCAGAGCTTTTTGTCGGCAAACAATGCCGAGCCCCCTCTGAGCGCCTCTGCAGCATTCCCCCTCCCCTCCTCAACTCTCTCCCCATTTCTCAAAGCTATGACGTTGAGTTCCCTTGATGTTACCCAAGGGAGGGGAGAAAAGTGTTTCGAAATGCCCGCCGGCCTGCAGCTGTCACGCAGACGAATGCAGGTAACGTATGATGGTTACTGTCAGTATGTACGTAGTACACAGTAGTGTAGTTACCGTACTGGCGTGCGCAGTGGGCGTAACGCGGTACTTCCCAACGCCAGCGTTGCTCAGGTTCCCTGAACCAATCAGATCCTCTCTTCTCCGGCTCTGAAGCGTCATCGGCGCCCGCCTGCTGTCGCGTGATGGCTAGGTACCTCGTTATGGGTACCTCCGAAGTGGGAAATCTCCCGCGTGGTACTTCAACAAAACCACATTGAGAAGCCGGATCGCTAGCGAGGCTATCCCCGGCCTTGCAAAAAAAGAGGGGGTTAACGGCTCCGGAGACGCCCCCGAAATCATCTCGAACGGTGGTTTTCGGCTCGATTTCTTCAGCAGCCGCGAAACCCGACGGGGCCGGTTTCTTCCTGGTTGCGATCCCGCGTCATTGACGACTCGGGTGCTGACTAACTACCGAGTTAGGTAGGTACTGTACCGACCAGCGTAAAAACTCCCTGGCGGAGTCTGTATGTGCGTACTGCGTACGTGTACAAGCACTCGTGCCCATGCCCCAAACCCCAGAGAACGGCACGATGCAACCCTCCGAAGCAACCTCCCCGCTCTGGGCGCGTGCCTCTCTGTGCCGGCTTGCGCCTCTGTGCGGTTCGTGGCGTCTGGTGAGACCAGAAAAAAGCAGAGCAACCACCATCACACCCACCAGGGAGGGGAAGGGAGGGGGCACGACAAAATGACGCCGCACGGCGCGGAACGGTTCATGCGCGCTTCCACCTCGCTGCGGTT
This sequence comes from Remersonia thermophila, assembly GCF_042764415.1. Classification (NCBI taxonomy): domain Eukaryota; kingdom Fungi; phylum Ascomycota; class Sordariomycetes; order Sordariales; family Chaetomiaceae; genus Remersonia; species Remersonia thermophila. The sequence continues at coordinate 1,423,875 of NC_092219.1, forward strand.
TCATGAAGCCAAGCCGCCCGCTGATCCGTCTCGTCCCACACGGCCCGTGCTCTGGCTTGCGCCGTCGCTCGCCTGGCATGGCCTTTTTCGCCGGCCTCCCAAGCTAGCCTGTGCAGGACTGGTGCTGCAGAACATCATCTCTTATGTGGATGTCTTGGCCTTGGGGGACGGGGCGATGGACCCAGCGGCGGCATCGAGATGGCATCGGTCGCTGAGGATAGCCGAGCTCGCTCCCTGTGGGCTAGGTACCTTAGGTTGACGTACTATAGTACAGCAACCACCTCGCCTGTCCGGGCACGCCCGAGGGAACCCCAGACAATTTTCCATCCCTGCGATGCGGCTGCTGGGGCTTTTGGAACGCGCCACGCGGCACCTCGCGCTGTGCCCCGGCTTCAGCTGTTCCTGGGAGATTCCCAACATCCCGGAGAAAGCTAGGCGACAGCAATTCCAGGGGACGTCCTCGGCCTCCTTGTGTTCTGCAGAACAACCTGGCGCGACGGTGGGCCACGGAATGCTCGGAGATGTTCTGGGCAAGACGCAAATAACTACGCAGTAGTTACCTGCTGCGTGCCGCAAGCGTGTGGCGGCAGCCTTGGTTGGTCCGAGACAAACGGCCGCAAAACCCTGGGACAATGCCGCCTCACACGCTTTTTTGCTTTTTTTTTTCACGGGAAACTCGGAAAAACAAAGAATTGCAAGAAATGGAAACAGCAGTCTGCTCGGGGGGTTCCGTCGTCTTTTCCTTTTTACGTAGTGGTTATATCCGTGCAAGTAAGTACAGTAAGTACATGCTTGCTTAGTGTAAACGGATTGCAACCCTGAACCAGCGGAGTGCCGGTCCTTCCGCAGAAGGGTAGTTAACATGTCCTCTCAGCGGCCGCGGCTGCGTCTTGTGTACTTGACTACCTAGGTAGCTCAGATCAGGTATGTATGCTTTCGATCCGCGGGCTTTTCTTGCGCCAGCCTCGGTTGTGTACTATACACACAAAACCAGCCAGCACGGGCATGCCGTCATTGTCAGTTGGTTCGAGTCTTGGTGGTACCATATTCTGATCTCTCTCTCTCTCCCTCCTTTTTTTCCTGGGGGGAAAGAAAACAAATCTTTCCAGCGGGGTGGTCTGCCCCTTCGGCGGGCGTGATCGTCGGCTGATCAGTGGGTGGTCATGTCAAAATGGTCGTCGTCTCGTCTCATCGGAGCCGACCCAAAGCGTAACATCGAAACCCGAAGCGTAGCTAGGGCGTTGTGTGGTTCCGTGACGTGTTGATGAGAGCCGCTAGTCCGTACCTTTGTACATTCCTACATTCACCGCTCCGCCCTTTCGCATCCAACAGGAGAATCAGATGCTCAGCATGCCCACACAAGCTGGCTGCTGCCGTCACATGGATGCCCAGGATGGCGGGTGGAAGTACCGGATGGGTGATCAGCGCCCTCGTGGAATGGGCCAATGAGCATCGCGCGCATTTCTTTCGAGGGCCTTAGGAAGGGGGCCAACCAGCGTCTCGGGTCTTGGCTGTCCTTGGCGACGAGCCGGGACCAATTCAACAAAGCAAAGCCCTTTGGCTCAGTTCCATGGATGGAGCGAAGCTACTATAGTACTGCGTAGTTACCTACCTGAGGTACCAAGATAAGTCATTACCTCTAGGTAGTGTTGAGAAGTCAAGGTCCAACCCAAGTCCCAGCTTCAAAAAAAGAAGGAAAAAAAAAACAATCCTCAGAAGAAGAAAGGGGGGAGAAAGCGGTGCACGGGAGGAATTCGGGCTTGGAAGGGCATGAGTAACAACGTCCACTCTTTTCCTTTGGCTGGGCATTCATTCGGGCAGCAGTGACAGCCGGCGCTTCCAGCGTCCAACCCCCCCATGCTTGCCGCAGCAGCACGCGGCACGCAACGTCATCAGCTCCCCTTAGCCGCCGCCCTCCTTTCCACACTCACACCGGATGCGTACACAGTAAGGGCGTGCTCATCAATTCCTGATGCCCCTTTCTCCCCTACCTTAGTCAACTACCCACCTCTCAGGCGCCTCTAGGTACCTGCTGGAGTATGTCCAAAGCATCCATCCAGCCTCTCATGCCTAGTCCTTGTGTTAGGCTGTGTCTTCTGTAACATGCCTGCCTTGGCTGTGCCACCGTGAGAGAGGAATTCAAACCCTCGAGCTGGCATTCACAACGCATTGGAGAGGTCCTCCCGTCGGGATTCCCGGGCGGCCCACAGCCGCCGCAGCATCAACAATAGCAGCAGCATCAGCATCATCAGCAGCAGCAGCAGCAGCAGCAGCAACAGCAACAGCAGTAACAACAGCGGCGCCGGCCTTTTTTTTTTTTTTTACTTTTTTTTCATTGACAATCTCCGAGCACGCCGGGGGCGCTGGGGCCCAGGGACTCGACTGCTCCACTTGGTTTCTTCATGCTCCCTTCATTTTGTCCTTTTGCCCCGGCCAACAAAAATGTGATGGCTGGGGGGGGGGGGGGGGGGAATTGGTTGCCATGCATGGGGCGGGACTCGGACTTCGCAAAGAGGCCGCGAGTCCGTGGGTCCCTGGCAAAAGGCGGCACCGCCGCGCCGGGGTCCGTTCACCTGTCGTGCCCAGACGGAGGAATGCTTGGTCAGTTATTTTGGGATCCTGATTTCTTCGTCCGTCTGCGGACGAAACCCCCGGAGGCATTTGTCGAGCCCGAGAAAAGTGCGTCCTGGTTCTGCCTAGTCATCATCGGGAGGGGTTTCAACAAATGCGGTGAGGAGGCAGGGCCTGGCGGACAACTCCGCGCTGGCTTCTAGAAACGTGAGCGACCGGCCGGTCGGTAATAGCATCAAGTCCGACGCCACGTCATGACATGACAACAGCCCGTCATGCTTGACAACCGTCGGTCAAGACCGTCGTATCTGCGTTGTGTCAAGCCGGCCCGAAGAACACTGAAGAGGTATCCACATCACTATCCACATCTCGTCAGCCAGCCGCCAACTCCCCACGACATCCCCGACTCAGACTGGCCGGTGTGTGTTGGGAGGGGGCACGGTCAGGCCAGGTACCGCTTCCCATCAGCTGGCAAGCTACAGAAGAAGCACACCACCTGGGAGGGGGCAGGGGTGTTGGGGGCCCCTCGTCACCCGGCATCCTCTTCAGACTCCAATTCCCTTTGTGTTGCTGACGGAGACCGCATCGGCGCCGTTGGAGGACTGGTTTGGTTTCCTCGACAGCCTCACGCCGACTCGCTTCAGGGGCACGAGATAAGAGAAAGGATGAGATCTCATGTCGGGGGCCAACAAACACGCCCCCACGGGCCCCGATGGAGTAAGACCAGGTAGACCATGTATACCTACGGCATGTTCCTGAGGAGGCGATGATGCGAGCCAACCGCCCGGCGAAGCGGGCATGGATCAGATCGTAGACGGTCCGGGAACCAAACGGATGCGCGCCGGCAGCGGACCCGCCGTGCTTCTTCGGCGGATGCAAGACACCATTTGTTGTATGGTAGGTGGTACGGAGCACGTACTACTAGACAGGCTCTCTAGGGGGGGGATGGGATGGTGAGATGCTTGGCCTACAAGACATGGATAGCTGGCAAGCGCTTCTCTCCAGAGAGCAGTGTGGCCCGATGAAGTCGTCTTGAGGCTCAACGGTCCCTTTCCCATATCCAACGGCTGTCTCCGGCTCCATTCTCATGGAGACAGGGGACCAAGCAACAACCAACCTCGCAGCAGCGCCTCGATGTAAACTACGCGTAGAAATTCCGACGGGTGTACTTAAGAGCCGTCTTGAACGTAACCGTAGTAGCCAAGAGCGAAAACAAGCCAACGCAACCGCAATGAAGACGAGAAGTGACATCAAGGAGAGGACAGCAGGGTGCTATGAGAAGGCTAGCCACCGACAAGCACGAAACAAGGCACAACACCAAGTCAAAAGCCGGCAAAGAAACCCCCGTACTTGGGTCTTTGAACCTTTCCACCATGCCTCGTCCGCCGGCCCTAAGCAAACGACGCCACCCCCATCCCGACGGCCCGGTCAACGATCCAGCGGAGATCTTGTCTTCCTTGTTGGAGAACAAAGAGGCGATTCCTCGACCATCAGGCCTCGGAGGGAAGGATGTGGTGAAGTGACCCCAGCGCAAACCTGGTGAAAGCCACAATGCCATACCAGACCGCGGCCGCTCAGGTTCGCCAGAAAGCCTCCGGGGAGAAAGCAAATCCGAGATGAAAGAGGTCAGAAGACCACCGGCGCAGCAACTCCAACCGCCGTGCTCCGTCGCGTCAACGGGCATGGAGGAGCCGGAACGGATTGAGCCGTCCCGCACATCTCACCATCCCCCTGCCCCTTGCTTGACCTTCTCTTATCCTCTTCCCCTCATCCAGCTCGCGCGACGACCCTCGTTTTCCTTGTCATCGCCCATCGTCAACATCTTCGGAGCCGGGCTGAAGAAGAACCCGGGGAAACAAGCAGCAGCAGCAGCAGCAGCAGCAACGATACCATAACACAACCAACAGCACGCTTCACAAGCAACGAGCGTCGAGATGTCATGCTGAGCACTCCGGTTCCGCTTCACCGCCAAACGGCTTTTCGCATACGTGACATTGACGGTATAACATCACCCTGGATCCCTGGACAGCCCTGCTCCCGTCAAAACGCCCCCCCAAAAAAAAAAAAGAAAAAAGAAAAAAAGAAAAGAGCCAGACACGTGTGAGTGAGAGTGAGAGTGAGGGTACCCATACATCCCCCTCCTTGTTCCAGGGCAACCCTGATGCAACCCGGTTCCAAGAGACATCAAGAGCTAGCAAGAGACAAACGAGACATGCAATTCGAGAGAGGAAAGCAAAAGAAACGAAAAGGCGGGCGGGCAGAGGGGGGGTTGGCAGCAAGGGGGAGAGACGGAGAAAACCAGCGGACCGGCGAGACAAGATATCAAAACAGACAGGAAACCCAACGCGAGGCAAGGTATATTGTGAGACCGAGAAAAACGACAAAACATGGCACGGACAAGAGAGAAACATGGCGAGAGACAAAGACATGAAAAAAAAAAAGACGATAGAACTTCCCCTCTTCACAAAGACAACCATCATCGCCTGCCGGCTCCTCCCAACCCGGCGCCGCTCCACAACCCCTTGCTCGTCTCCACGATCTTGTTGGCCTCGCTCCCCGGCCTCAAGCTCGCCGGCACGTCCGCCATGCACACGTCCGCATCCGCGGCAGCTCTCGCCACCGCCGCCGCCGCTGCCGCTGCTGCTGCCGTCTTCTCGTCCTCTCGCGGCCCGCCATGGCCGCTGCCGTCGCTCGTCGGCGGTGTCGGCGTCTGCATAGCCACGCCGCTATCGTCCTTCCTCGGCCCGGCGGCGGCGGCGGCGGCGGCGCCGTTCTCGCCGGCGCCCTGGGCGGCCGCCTTGGCCGGCTCGCGGCTCCGCATCCCGTTCATGAGCCCGCCGGCGCCGTGGCCCTCGCGCAGCTTGTTGATGGCGCGGACCGTGTCGATGGCGGCGTGCAGCGTGCGGCGCGCGTTGAAGTTCTTCTTGACGGTGGGCAGGAGGTTGGTGCCCTTGTCGACGCCCTCGGCGCCGCCCTGGGCGTTGACCTTGGCCCACCCGGCCACGAAGGGGTGCTGCAGGGCCTCGTGGGCCGTCATGCGCTTGCTCGGGTCGACCGTCAGGCAGCGGCGGATGAAGTCCTTGGCCGAGTCGGACACGCCGCGCCAGTACTCGATGGGCGTGAACGAGTAGTCGGCGTTGAGGATGGCCTGCATCTCCTCAAAGTCCGAGTCGCGGTCGAAGGGCGTGTAGCCGCACAGGAGGAAGTAGGTGATGACGCCCAGCGCCCACAGGTCGACGGGCTTGCCGTGGCCCGTCTTCTTGAAGATCTCGGGCGCCATGTACCCGGGGGTGCCGCACGTGGTGGTCAGCACGTGGAACTGCTCCTCGTCCATGATGCGGCTCAGGCCAAAGTCGGCGATGAGGAGGTCCGCGTTGTCCTCGGGCGTGCGGAACAGCAGGTTCTCGGGCTTGAGGTCGCGGTGGACGATGCCGTGGTCGTGGAGGTAGGCGACGGCCGACAGGACGGCGCGGATCAGGTCGGCGGCGTCGGATTCGTAGTAGGAGCCCTTGCGGCAGATGCGGTCGAAGAGCTCGCCGCCCAGGGCGAGGTCGGTGACGAGGTAGAGGTTGTTCATGGTCTCAAAGTAGTCGACCAGCGTCAGGATGTTTTGGTGGCCCATCGACACCTTTTTGAGGACGGCGATCTCGTTGCGGACCTGCGCATCGTGCAACCCAGAACAACCCAGCCCGTCAGCCAGAGAAGGGGGAGGGGGGATGACAGAACGAAGGAACGCACCATGTGCTCACGCCCCGCCATGAGGCGCTTGTTGATCACCTTGGCGGCATAGTAGCGGCCCGTGTCGATGTGGATGCACTCCTTGACGACCGAGTAAGAGCCGGCGCCGAGCACCTTTCCAACCTTGTATCTGCAAGGCTGGATCTGGGGTTGTTGCGGCGGAGGTGCGCTCATGGCGGCGACGGCGATGAGCGAAGAAGGGGAAGGGGGGGGGGGGGGGAGGGGGGGGTATATGCGAAAGAAAAGAATGTATTTTCTGGTTCTGTTTTGTGCTCTTTTTTTTTTCTTTGTTGGGAGCTTCGATGTATGCGCCGGCGTGGGGTGAGTGAGGAGCGTCGCAAGTCGGGGGAGACGGGCAGGTCGGGGTAGGTAGGTAGGTCGGTTGGTTGGTTGGTGGTTGGAGGTGTCGGGTCGAATGTTCGCCACGACACTGGAAGTCAGGGAGCGTCAATGTCCCAAGAGAGGGAAAAAAAAAAAAAAAACCAACTCGGAACGGTAGCGCTACGGCGGGGAAATACGAAATGATGACGGCAGGTGCGCCGCGGGCTTGGATAGGCAGGTATACGATCTATGAGCAATGGGTTTTTAAAGATGCAATTGATGCTGAAGAAGGGGCAGCCGAGCGGAAAGCGGGGCTCGGGTCATTCCCAACTTCCCCTCATAGGGCTGCGCCTACGGCTGCGACGGCGTGGGGCTGCGACGGCGTGGGGTCAGAAGTTAATACGCAGTAGGTGCTTGCTTCTCCAGGGTGTGGTGTGGCGCATTCCCAAACGCTTCACCCAATTCGCTGTGAATGCCCGGGACCTAGGATACGTTCGTAAGAAACGAGGTCCGAAAACCGGGCCAACATCAATCTCTAAGGCACCCTTTCCCCTCCGGTTGGTGGTAGGTAACAAGTAGCGACGCTGTCTGCCTACCTTGGCTACTACTTAGGTACCTTAGCTACATACTTTACCGACTACTTAGCTTAGCCACCGACCTTGGGCACGGCATCTACGGAATACCGTACCTACCCACCGAGGTAGATGCCAAAGAACCACGAGCCACCCCAACCTGAGAGATGGAAACAAAACCATTGGGGTATACCGGCCCGGACTTACCTAACTTCGATAGTGCACCGGGGTGCACGAAGGCTTTCCCCAGTACACGTTCAGTGCCTTGCTGTCTCCAAGCAGCCCGCGCAGACTCCCCGGCCGAGAGACGGTGCATAGTGTCAAGCTCCCATTGGGTGCATGGGGTGCATTACGTGATGCTGCTGCATTCGGCTGTACTGTGTAGGTCCTGTCTTCCAACCCCAACGGCTCAACCTATCCCGGCCCGGCTTCTGAGCCACCTCGCCGTTGATCAGCCGCACCCGTGGACCCCGGGAACGTTAACTTTAGGTCCGCTTTTCAGGCCACGGGGGCGGAAAGGGTGGGGCGACGGGCTGCGTAGGCGTAGCGGTGGTCAAAGTTGGTGGACCTACTGCGTACATCCGCCCGAGGCGCAGGCGTGTGTACCTTGCAGCGGCAGCATGGGGCTCTACTGTGTACGCAGTAATATGCATCTTCAACATCAGCCTAAGCCCCCCCTCCCGAAAAAAAAAAAACAAAGAAAAGAAAAAACTGGAACCTGGGTATCGAGTTACAGAATCTACCTAGCTAGCCTGTGGAAACCTTACATATTTACCTTATGTATCTACACCCCCTTGGCCCCCCCCCCCCTACCTACCAACAACGATCACCCCCTAACCCCCCAAGGGCATCCGACCCTCTCACCTCCTCTTCTCATGCTTGCCGTGCTTCGCCTTCTTCGCCTTTCCATGCCCCTTCTCACCACCGCCCCCTCCCCCCCTCTCCTCCTGGCCATCCGCTTCCTCCGCCTTGCGTTTCGCCTTCGTCTTGACGCTCACCAGCCCGGCGCTCCTCCCGCTTTGCGCCGCCTTCTTGATCTGCTGTTCCGCCTCGTCCCAGACGGCGTCGTTGTCAATCTCGTACCTAGAGAGTTTCGCCGGTCAGCATCGCTACTCCGCCGGGATGAATGGGGCCGGAAAGACCTACTGATCCAGCGGCAGGGAGTCAATCAGCTCCCTCTGCTTCTTCCTCAGCTCCCGGAGGGCCTCGTCTCCGCCCTCCTCGAGCTCATCCTCCAGCGCCGTGTCCAGCGGCACGTACTTGTCATCCACCTTCTCGTCGTCGTGCACGCCCGAAGCGTTCTCCCGGCTCACGCCCACCTGGCTCGTCGGGTCGGGGAGCTCGGCCGCGATGGCGCCGGTGACGAGCGAGGCCAGGTGCGTCGTGATCTTGCGCATGATCTTGATGAAGATGGCCAGCAGCTGCGACGACGGCAGCGAGAGCTCTTCCGCCACCGTGTCCACCTCCTTCCGCTGCAGGCCGATCGCCAGCAGGATGGCTTGCTGCAGCCCGCTCAGCTGGATGCTCTGACGCAGCCGCCCGGCAAAGTACAGCGACGCAATGGTCGGCATCAGATCCAGAACCACGTGGTAATCCAGCAGGCCGTTGGCGTACGACTCGAGCCGCTTGTGGTCGAAGGGGGTCAGCAGCTTGTCCAGCTCCTCCTTGGTCAGCTCGCCGGGCTGCGCCGTCGGGTCGAGCTGAGCTCCGGCGTTGGACGACTCCTCGATGGTGAGGGCCAGGATCGACGGGAACTCGCGGAACCGGTACGACAGCAGCGACAGGAACCGCTTGTGGAAGTCGCCCGCGAACGCGCCCAGCCAGCTCGGGTCGTTGCCGTCCTGGAGCGGCCGGATCATGACGCACGTGTGCTCGCCGGTGAGGTCGTTGGCGGTTTGCCGCTGTTGGTGTTTGTTAGTCATGCCATAGCGACCGCGTGGAACCCGCGAGAAGAACGAGGAGGGCTCACCAAGTAGACGGGCGCAAACGAGGCCCGCTTCCAAAACTTGTGCAGCGGCTGGGTCAAGCCGTAGCTGACGCCCACGTAGTCAAGCTTCTCGGGCCGCCGCTCGGCCAGCTTGGCAAAGAGCGGCGGCAGCTCCTTCATGTCGCGCACCTTGATCTCGTCAAACAGGCTGCCCGCGGAGAGCTCGGCGTCCGTGACCCTGGGGATGGAGCGCGGCGCGGCGCCGGCCCCGTCCTCGGACAGATCCGCGAACCGGCCCTCGTAGTAGTCGATGAGCATCTGCAGCGCCCTGGACCCGTAGCCCATCGACATGTAGTCCGGGTTCGTGGCGATGCGGACGACACGGGCGCCCGAGAGCGAGGCGAACTCGTCGTCCTGGAACTGCTGGCTGACGAGCCAGGGGATCAGGTCGCCGGCCGGCTGCTGGCCGCGGCTGAGGCTGTTGAGGATGCTCTGCTTGCTGATGCGGCCCTCGAGCGCCACCTGGATCACGCACAGCGGCTCGGGGAGCCGGCCCTCGACGATGGGGCCGGTCAGCACGAACAGCTCGTGGGCCGGCGCGTCGCTCATGAGCTGGAGGTCGTTGGGCGAGTTCTTGTAGTGGCTGGCCACGTAGAGCGCCACCATCTGCTGGAGGAACTTCTCCGACACGGGGTGGAACGAGAAGAGCGTGTCGCGGTTGACGTGCAGCAGCTCGCACTGCGACGGATCCGGGCACCCCTGGGTGCTGATCTTGGACTTGGGCAGCGTCGCGTCCAGGCAGAGCAGCGTGTTCAGCCACTTCTCCACCCGGTCTCCCTGGGCGTAACGGATCGGCTCCGACAGCGTGATCTCCTTGAGCGACCGGCCGCCCGCCGGCGCCGCGTCCTTGGCCGCCTTCATGCTCGAGCGATCGACCTCGACGGCTCCGCCGCCGTTGGGGTTCGCGCCCGCCCGGGACTGCTCCCGCAGCTGCTTGATCAGCTTGAGCGACAGCGACCGGCCCGTGCCCTCGTAGCCGCTGATGGTGGACGCCATGAAGACGAGGTACGGCCCCATGAGCTTCTTGACCAGGGGGAGCGGGATCGCGGCCGCCTCGTCGATGACCACGAGCTCGGCCTGCCCGAGCACGTGGCTGTCCTGGGGCCGGATGTACTGGATGGTCTGGCGGTGGTTCCGGTGGATGTTGACACGCACGATGGCCTTGTTGAAGTCCGGGTTGGTGGATTGGATGATGGTGTAGTCGGCGTGGTCCTTGTAGTCGAGCGCGTCGAAGCCCTTGAAGACGAACTCGAACAGGGTCTTGAGGTTTTCGGGCGACGGCGACGTGATGAAGATGTTGCTGTAGCCGTAGGCGACGGCGGCGGCGATGGCCACGCCCATGGCGGCCGACTTGCCACGACCGCGGGCGGCCGTCAGCGTGACCGTGTTGCGGAGCGTCTTCTCGGCGATGGCGTCCACAAAGGTCAGCAGCGCCTTGGCCTGGTCCGTCGTGCGCGCCAGCTTGACGAGCGAACCGATGGGCTGCGTGTCCTGGAGGGACTCCTTGATCTTGTCCAGCTCCTGCACGGCCGCGCTCTTGGGCGCGTCCTCGTCGGGCGGCGGAAGCGGCTTCACGCCCTTGCCGCCGGAGATGGGGAGCACGTTGAGCTCGTCGTCGATGACGAGGCACGACTCGCAGCTGCCCAGCGACAAGAGGAAGCGCTCGTTGAACCTCGCGACGACGTCGTCGTGGGCCTCGGTCCGGTACCGCGCGTGGACATCCATGGACAAGGTGTAGAGCTGCTTCAGGCTGGTCATGCCCTTGAGAAGGAGCACCACGAGGCCGCCGCCTTCGACCGTCTCGATGGTGCGCGCGAGGATGTTGGGCGTGATGGCTTCGAAGTCTTGCAGGATGCACTGCTCAAGCGGGTCAGCCTGAGGACGCTGCGCGCGCGAGAGAATGAGAGAGAGAGAAAGAAAGAAAGACGCACCATGCCGTATGTGTTACCCAACACCTTCTCCGTCTCCTTGTAGTACACATAGCGAATGTCGTGGAGGGAGATGAAGAGCTCAAAGGGGTCGGCCGAGTTGGGCTCGCGAATGCCGCGCTTGATCTCCTTCTTGATCTTGTTCTCGCGCTTCTTGCGGTGGCTGGTGAAGCCGAGCAGCTTGTTCTTGTAGGCCCACAGCACCGACTTGTTTTGCCTCACGTCCATGCTGGACATGATGTAGTAGAGGTGGACGATGGCATCCTTGGCGCGGTCGCCAACGATGACGAAGAAGCTGCGCTTCTTCTCCTGGAGTCCATTGCGGATAAGCGTGGGGATCCGGGAGTCTCTGTCCAAGGAAACAGGTCAGCGAAGAGGCATCCTGGGCGAAGCCGCACGTCGTTGGGCATGCCAATGGCACCTACACTGTCTTTTGGGCCGGCATGGTTGCGGGGGATGTTGGCCACCTCTGACGAGACGGGCGCTTTGCGATCGAAGAACCAAAAGACCAGAGACGAGGAAGCGTCCGAACGAAGCTCCCGTCTGGAATTATTTTTATTCTGCCGGGCGGTCCTGAGAGCGCCCCACTTGGAACCACTCACCGCCTGCAGCTGGGAGACTAGCGCTGCTCCACTTGCCCGTTTTGGATCCCGCATCCCGAGGCGAACACAGTACTATAGTATACATGCACTTCCCTCTACGCAGTAACTACCACCTTAGTTACCTAGTACTTGTATGTACACTGCCAGTCATCGGTACATTCGCAGTAATAGTACGGTAGTGCTTCAACAAGCCTGAAGCCAAACTACTTCATGGCTTGGCTCAACACAGTTTTGGACACTTTGAAAAAAGAAACCCAACACGGCACTTAGTCATCGTGACCTCTTCGAGACGCCTTTTTGGAACTCTGGTGCCTTTTCGCCTTGATCCTCGCCTCGGTGGCGCTCTTTTTCCTGGCAGGGTGTTAGCCAGACAGACTCTGGCAGACGCCGGATCCTCTCTCTGCATGACACTCACAACGCCTCGTATTTCTTGGCCTTTTCCGGCGACGTCTCTCCAGGGACCGTCCTGCGATAGAGCTCCTGGAGCTCGTCGAACAGCTTCTGGCGGTTCTCGTTGGCATTGGCACTGCGACTTCTCTGCGTCTGGTCCTGGATGGTGATGCAGTCATTGCGCCGCGAGTAGTATTTTGACTCGCGTAGGCTGGCATGCAGCATCTTGGGGAGAATGCTCAACAGCTGCGGAACCGGCCAGACGGTTGTGGCCTTGGTTTCGGTCCTGGGCGGAGGAGGTCAGCACAGCCAGCACAGCCGGCGCGTATCGACAAGAGACAAGACGTTGCCATGGTCCCCCAACGCACTTGTTCACATGCTGGCCTCCGGGCCCGCTCGACCGGGAGAAGCTGGTGGTTCCCTCCGGCAGGCTGCTTATGTTGAACGACCGATGCCATTTCCTGGCCTCGGCCAGCTGCTCCGGGTCGAAGGATGCCTCAAAGGCTTGGTGCCTCACCGAGCGCCGCACGAGCTGCAAGAGCCATGAGCCCGACGCATGTCCACCCGTCACCGCGTTGAGAGCTGGCCGCCACCCATGACGATATGGCATGTCTGGAAGGCCGATGGCTCGAAGGATTTCTGTTCCCGGTGGGGGTTTCCCGCTTGCTGCCAACGAAGGGGAGTGCTGGAAAGCTCAGAGCACTTTCCTGTCAACTGGAATGTTTTGTTTTCTTTTTTAGATCGCAGCCGACTCGCACAACCTGAGACATAATACTGCGTACAAAGTATACAATAATACACAGTAGAACTGGAGCAACCACCTGCTGCGTGTCGCCGTAGCTGGAAGACCGACAGGCCGGGCAGACTCTCGGCTGCGCTAAGCCTGTTTGGGAAGACAAGGCTCCGAGAGTTGGGCAGGTGGGGGCATGCACTGTGTAGTCAGTTGGGTGGAGAGGGAGAATTTTCTCCAAAACCAACCGCAACTCCGCACCGAAATGCGAATGATTCCACTTCCGTCTCCATGTCTCCATCCTCGCATCCCCGGCGCACATGGCCGTGATTTCACAAAGCTGGCATCTCACCACTTGCAAACCTCCACGCGGAAAAAAAAAAAAGTTTGGCCAACCCAACGTTGCCTTTTTTTTTTTCCCTCTCTCTCTTCTCTTTTTTTTTTTTTACTTTCCTCTCACACGGGGTATCCAACTCTTGAATCAACCATTTGCGAGCGCGTTTCTGTTCCTTGCTGGTGACGTGGGAACTACGCCGACTGACCACTTGAACGGCATCCGCATCGTCGCCCATTTCCCAACTCCCATTCCATTCTGACCCCTTCATCTGCTCGCTCGCTCATCCACCCATCCATCCACAGAAGCACTTGCGTCGCCATTGGTCATCGACAACCCAGGTTCTCTCTGCCCTCTGCTGTCGCACCGCACTTCACCCTCACGCACCGACTTGACCCCTCTCTGCCCGCTCCCCGGCCCGCGTCTCTGTGACCTTGCCTCCATCTCCAAACCCCCTTCTCCTCCTTCTCCTCCTCCTTTTTACCTCCTCCACCCACATCAGCTCGTCGAGAACGCGACACGCCCATCCCGTTTGATGCAAGAGCCTCTTCCCGAATTCCTGGCGACCGCCAGCCTCAGCCCCGTCTCTCCGACCCCGCTTCCAGCCCAGAGAAACATCCAGGCCTCTGTCGTCCCCAACCTCCAGGACCAAGCCGCGGCCGGCGACGAGGCCGCCGTAAAGCCCACCCCATCACCGCCGCCGTTTGGTGAGCCGCCAGGCGACAGGATGAGCTCGGCACCAGTGCCCGCCAGCCACGGCGCCGTGGACGACATGCCGGTCGACGCCTACCCCGGGGAGACGCACGATGAGTCGGACGATAGCATCGGCTATGGCGATGGCGATGGCGATGGCGAGGAGGCCCAGGGCGAGGATAGGGGAGCCCAACAAGAAACAGCCAAGCCAGATGCTACCAACGATGACTATGCCAAAACCTTTGATTCGCCCGCCGCCCATGAGGATCGGAGTGAGGCTGAGGACGCTCAGCCGGATGTGCCCATGGCTGCCGCTCAGGAACCCACCCATAGCCCATCTGCGCCTGCGCAAGCGCCTGCCCCTGCCGCGGTCCGCCCCGGCTCTCCATCGCCCGTCCCTCCACCCTCCGGCGACGCCCCGTCGCAATCCGAACCGCCCAACGGCCTTGGAAGCCCCTCGGCCCCAGGCCCCGCTGCCACTTTAGACACCGCCCCGTCGACCGAGGCGTCCACAAGCCCAGCTGCCGAGCCCACTGAGAAGCCAAGCCGTTCTCCTGCCGTTGATGCTGCCGCCGCCGCCGCCGCCGCCATCCCCGCCGCGGCGCCGGCGTCGGCAGAGGACAATGATGCTGGCGCCATTGATATCCAGAAGCTGGTAGACAACCTCTCGGCCCGGGCCGCCGCCCCGGCTGCATCCCCCGACGCCCCGGCGCAGGCTCCTCCAGCCGCCACGCAAGCCACCCCGGCCCCCTCTTCCCTCTCCCACCCTCACTCGCTGCCCCCCAAGCCAACGCTGTCCAACCCGCCTGCCAGCCTGCCTGCCATCCCGCCGGCTCCCTATTCTCATGCCCGCGCCCATCCTGCCTCGGCGATCCCCCCGGCAGGGCCCATGTCGCATGCCAGCCCCCGTATGTCGCACGGTGCCTACCCCGCCTCGGACGCCGTGCCGTCCTTTCCCTCGGCCGGCCCGTACGGAGGCCCTCCCCATCATGCCGCCCAAAACGGCGATGCTACGGGGTACTACCAGGGGGCTTCCATCAAGCAGCTCTGGGAGCAGTTCCAAGCCGACGAGAAGCGCTACACGACGGAAGCCCGGTGGGACAGGTTTCCCGAGGGGTCGCGTATCTTCATCGGTAAGCCGAGGCCCCTGGGCGTCCGCCCCGTCATGTCCATGTCCCTGCCCTGTGCTCACGCGTGACCAGGAAACCTGTCGAGCGAGCGCGTCTCGAAGCGCGAGGTCTTTGACGTGTTCCACCGGTTCGGCCGCCTCGCGCAGATCTCGTTGAAGAGCGCGTACGGCTTCGTTCAATACCACACGGTCGCCGAGGGTGCCGCTGCGATGCAGGGCGCTCAGGACATTGAGCTCGGCGGCCGTAAGATTCGTACGTTGTCCCTTTCTTTTTTTTCTCTTTTTTTTTTAAAGAAACTTTTTTTGGCGGTGCTAACAACCGCAGACCTCGAGGTCTCACGCGTGCAGAAAAAGAAGGAAGACAGGGACCGATCGCCGGACCGCCGCGGCCGGCACGAGCGGTTCGACAGCGCGGACCGCGGTTGGAAGCGGGATGACTATCGGCAAGGGCGCTCGCCGTCGCCGCGTCGGAACGACCCCCGCGGCCACTTCGGGCGCCGCCGTTCTCGATCGCCGGCGCGCTTTGGCCGCTACGGGGACGACAGCTACCGGCGCCGGAGCCCTAGCCCTCACCGGCGCACGTCTTCCAACGCCGACCAGTTCGACCTCCCGCGCAGATTCGGTCCCGACGTGCCCGACGTCCAAATCCTGCTTCTCCAGGAGGTGATGCGAGACTTTGTCTCGTGGGTGCAGGGGGCGTTCCACACCAAGGGCCTGCGCACCGATGTCATGTACCTAAACCCTCGGTTTCCCCGCGAGACCGTGGTGCAGCGTCTCGCCGCCGAGGGCGTCCACGGCATCGTGGACCTCGACTACGCCGCCCAGGCCAAGGGAAAGATCCCCATCCAGGTCTTCAACCGCTCGGGCGGCGCCAACGTTCGCTTCGAGCTGTACCAAGACATCGACCCTCCCATCGCCGCCGAGCTCGTCATCCGCGAGAAGTCCCAGTCCCACGCCGCTCCCCCGCCGGCCCAGCCTCCGAATCCCTACGCGCAGCCGCCGGTCGCCCCCTACGGCCACCCCCCGGCCGGCTACCCGGCCTACCCCTACCCTCCCCACCCGGCAGCGGCCCACCCGGCGCAACCGCCCCACGCCGCTGCTCCGCCTGCGTCGCAGCCGGCCCAGCCCGACCTCGCCAACCTCGTCGGCAGCCTCGACAACCAAGCCCTTTCGGCCCTGCTGGCCCAGCTGCAATCTTCGCAGGCGCAGCCCGCCGCCTCGCAAGGCTACCCGACCGCGGGCGCGCCGCCGGCAGCTCCTGCCGCGCCACAGCAGCAGCCGCCGATCGACATGAACGCCCTGTTGGGGAATCTCCGGAGCGTCGCCGCCGCGCAGCAACCGCAGCACCAGGCGCAACAGCCCGGCGCATACCCGCCTGCGGCGGCGCCGGGCTATCCCAGCGCCGGGGTGGCGTACGGGGCGCCTCCGGTCGATGCCGCGCAGCAGGTGCAGAGCATCATGGAGCAGCTGAAGCGGGCGGCTCAGTCGTGAGCTTGCCGGGCGAGGCAGGGCTCTGCTCTGCGGGGATGATTGTCGCTGCGAAGCGAAGAACAGGAACGATGGAAGTCGCCGATACCAGGAAAACGCATACGACGAGAAGAGGAATCCGGCAGGAAGGGGAAAAGGCATGCCGGAGCGTGATGGCGGAGGGGTGGTGCGATGGTGACTTGCTCGGATGGGGCATCTCCTGTCTTTTGTTTTTATTTGCTAGCTGCTTGTCTGCCTGCGTAGGCACTCAAGATGTCTCTCGTGCCGGTCGGATTGTGCTTAGAGAAACTTAGATACCAGAGTTTACTTTGTTGCTGCTGTCTGTCTGTCTGTCTGCCTGTCTGTCTGCCTGTCTGTCTGTCTGTCTGTCTGCCTGTCTGCCTGTCTGCCTGTCTGTCTGTCTGTCTGTCCGTTTATCTAGTGGAATAAAGACAGGATTACGTAGAGGAAGATTGAGAGGCATGGAACGCGTCGTGAACCGCGTCAAACGTCTATTCTCTATATTGCTCTTTTTATTGATAATATGCTCATCTTCCCAAAACATCCACGTTTTGTTTGACTACCCGTGATGGGTGGGGTGGGGTGGGTTGGTTGTGGGGGAGGGGAAGGGGGAAAAGGGGGGGGGGGGGGGATTTCCCCTCCCACCACCGGTTTGATTCACCCATGACCTCGTTGACATACGTAAATACTCATACACCTTTATGCACTCTCATCACAGCCCATGCATACTCCTCCGTATCTGGCCCATCTGGCAACCCATTATCCCCCCATTACCGCCCCCCGCTCCCCCCCGCTCTCCCCTCCAACGGAAAAAGGGAGGGGTGGGTTCCTCGCCCCTCGCCCCGGGGTCAAACCTCCCACTCGGCCTCGCCGGCGAGGAGCAACCGCGCCATGACCTCGCGCCTCCGCCCCTCGCCTCCCGTCCGCTGCGCGTGCTGCGTCGCGCGCAGCCACCGGCCCAGCGCCCTGCGGAGCTCGTCGTCGCCGCGGCCCAGCACGTCGATGCCGCGGTCCGCGCACGCGAGGCGCGCCTCGGCGGGCTCGAGCGCCGCGGGGCCGCCGGCGTCGGCCAGCAGCGCGTCGTCGCGCGCCAGGAAGGCGAGGCGGGCGTCGACGCGGCGGCGCAGGAGGAAGGCGGGCGTCCAGGGGCGGGCGGGCAGGCCGAGCGCCTTGGCCAGGAGCGGCGCCGCGGAGGCGCCGACGTCGGCCGCGTTGGTGGTGGCGGCGGCGGCGGCGGCGGCGGCGGCGGTCCTCGCCTCGGCCCGCCTCGCCTCGTCCTGGGCGAGCAGCTTGTCGACTTGCTTGGGGATGCGGCAGGTCAGGGGCACGGCGCGGGGGAAGGCGAGGACGACGAGCGGGGTGCACTCGCCGCACACGATCAGGACGATGGCGAAGAGGGGCAGGCGGCGGATGTCGTGGAGCCAGCGGCGGCGGAGGAGGTGGTGGGAGCGGGTGCCGGGGGCTGGGGCCACGGGAGGCGGAGGGTCGTTGTTGTTCCCGTTGTTGGGTTTGCTAGAGGTTGTGATCGTGGGGGAGGAGGAGGAGGAGGAGGAGGAGAGAGAGCTGGAGGAAGGGTACAGCAGACGGGTGTTGGTGTAGATTTGCTTGATGCCGGCTTTGTAGAATTTGGCGTAGGCCATGCCGGTGGCGAGGAGGTGTTTGAAGTTTTGCGGAGAGAAGAAGGGGGGGTTCGGAGCATCGGCGGGGCGGGCGGGGAGCTGGAGAGGCGGCGGGCGGGTGGTGTAGGGAGGGTTGGCGGCGGCGGAGGCGGCGGCGGAAGAGGGGGGAGGGAGCGGGAGGTCGAGGGGAGGGAGGAGACGGCAGAGGAGGGGATGGCGGCGGCGGAGGCTGGCGGCGGGCGTTGGCGTTTGGTGGAGGGTGATGAATAGGACCTCCGGTCGGCGAGGGTTGGCGTCGACAGCGTCGTGGATCGGGCAATGCTGCTGCGGCTACTGCTGCTGCTGCTGCTGCCGCCGCGGCTCAGCGACAGGACCAGCAGGCGGTGCTGTGTGTAGTTGATGGACAGGGAGTGGCCATGGGCACGCATGGCGCCGCCGATGAGGGTTCGGCTCATAGGAGCGGGTTGCTGTAGGTGGTGGAAAGGTTGAAAGAAGAGAGAGAAAAGAAAAGCCTGGATGAGCTCAGGTATTACTATACACCAGGTACGGAGGACAGTGTACAAGCAGGAATATCAACGCAAGAATCCCGTCGCTGAAATCCCATGGAAGAATTGTCGTGTCAATTGGATTCTGCAGATCGGGGCCTAACCGCGTTGGGATTAGCGTCGGAAGAGCCTTGCCGCTCCCACATGGCGCTCCACGCGGGGCGGGTAACCTGCCAGAAAGGCATCATCAGGTGACCACGCGCCCGGGTCGCGTCCTCGACGACATTACAGGTCCAATTCTTGTTTTGTACACCGTAGTGTAAGTGGGGGCCACGGCGGGAAGCCTTTTTTTTCCTCTCCAGAACCGAAAAAAAAAAAGGAGAACGGGTTGGAGGATCCAAAGATCAACGGCGTCCACTAGGTACTTTGATACTTAGACGAGCTTAGCGGGGTTACCTTATCTTGGCTTACCCACATCAACGCAGCTTACACCCGTCTGTAGAAGCACCCACCTTCAGCAGTACTGGACCCCGTACTGTGTAGCTAGGTAACGTCGTTTTCTGGTCAGCAATTCTTGGCCCTCTGGCAAAAGACCTGGGCACTCGGTCTCGCTGCGAACCACCTCATTCTTTTTGTTGAAAGGGGGATCGCCCGACGAGCTCTGACTCCCGTCCTCTGCTGACTCGAGCACATCCGCCCCCCCCTCTCCTATTCCTGTCACTTCAGCTTTTCACCACCAGGCTCCTGAGGCAAGGCAGTGTACGCCAAAGGAGAAGGAAGAGGAGCGTGCCTGGATATACTCCCCGGCTGTCCAAGGCCGTGTTTGTTTTGTGGCTGCAGCCATCCTTCTCTGCGTTTGCATTCTTCCGCCAACGCCAACGCCATCCGGGCCATGCCGCTTCCCCCTTCCAGCGCCGCCAAGTACGCCGGCCCCACCAGATCCGTGTCGCCAACAAAAAGCCCAGCGCACCACCGAACCTCAGCCGTCGGCGCCAAGCTGGCTTCTGACGACGGGACACCTCTCTCCTTTTCCCAGGCTCCGAGCCCTCCAATGCAGGTTGGAAGACTCCTTGTTCCTTTTTGATTTTTTGGGGGGAGCATTCTTCTTGTTGGGGTCTTTCTCCTTTTTTTGTGGTTTCTTGTTTCGTTCCCCCACCCCCCCCCCCCCCCCCCCCTCCTCGCGGCCATGGCGTGGCCCAACTACCACTTTGTCGACCTGAACAAGGCCGAGAAACAGGTCCGCCGCGCAGCCATCAACCGCTACGCCTTGTACGCCCAGCTCTCGGCCCTGGTCCCCATCGCGATTATCGTAGCGTACCGTCTTGTCAGACGCGCCGCCGCCTCGCGCCGCTCGCGGGGCGACTATGCCGCCGTTCCCAGCTCTCCCGTCCTGAAGCAGCGGCGGGACAGCGGCCTGGGCTCGTGGGCGTCGCGAGCCCGGAGCCTGCGGTGGTGGCTCGGCGAGGATGTGGTTGTGCTGGACACCGTGTTGGGCCAGCGGGATCGTACGTCTCTTTCTCTCTTTCTCTCTCTCTCTCTCTGCTCCTTCTTTGCGCCCACCCGCGTCGCCTCTGTCCATCGTTCTCCCGCTTCCCCGCAGGCCGCTTGCTAACCGGCGCGCCGCACCGCAGAGTGGCTGATCGGCCTTGCCTGGACCGCCTGGCTCCTGGTCCTCTGCGTCCTCGAGACGGGCGACGACTACCTGCACCTGACCAAGCGCATCGCCGCCGTCGCCGTCTCCCAGTGGCCCCTGCAGTACCTCCTGGCGGCCAAGCCGCCGCTCAACCCCGTGGCGTACGTGCTGCAGACGT
Source organism: Remersonia thermophila (assembly GCF_042764415.1). Taxonomy (NCBI): domain Eukaryota; kingdom Fungi; phylum Ascomycota; class Sordariomycetes; order Sordariales; family Chaetomiaceae; genus Remersonia; species Remersonia thermophila. Next base: position 1,444,273 of record NC_092219.1, read on the forward strand.
CGCACGAGCAGGTCAACCGCTGGCACCGCGTGCTGGCGCGCATCACGGGCTTCCTCATCGGCCTGCACGCCGCCCTCTACCTCGCCTTCTTTGTGAGGCGCGGCCGGCTCGACCGCCTGGGCGACCCCGTCGTCGTCGCGGGCGTCGTCGCGTTCCTGGCGCTCAACCTGCTGCTGACGACGGCCCTCCGGCCGGCCCGGAGCCGCTCGTACCGCGTCTTTTACGTGGTCCACGTCCTGGCCGGCCTCGCCGTCCCCGCCCTGCTCCTCCTGCACGCCCGCCACGCCCGCCTGTTCCTCGCCGAGTCGCTCGCCGCGTTCCTGCTCAACGGCGCCGCGCGCAAGCGCGGCACCGTCACGGCCGACGCCGCCGTCCGCGCCATCCCGGGCACCGACCTGATCCGCATCTCGGCCAGCGTGCCCCGCGGCAAGCTCGACCGCTTCCGCGCCGCTCCGGGGGCGCACGTCTTCCTCTCCCTCCCCGGCGGCGGCGGCGGCGCCGCGCGCGACGGCCCGGCCTCGTCGTCCCGCCTGCTCTTTGAGTTCCTGCTCAACCCCTTCACCGTCGCGTCCGTGGACGAGGACGCGGGCGACCTGACGCTCGTCGCGCGCCGCCGCCGCGGGCCCATGACGGCCGCCCTGGGCCGCCTGGCCGGCGCGTCGTCGTCGTCCTCGCGGCCGAGCAACAGCGGCGTCTTCCACGACAACGAGGAAAGGATCCCCCTGTGCATCGAAGGGCCGTACGGCCCCGCCGCCCGCCTGGCGCGGCTCTGCACCGGCTACGACCGCGTCCTCCTCGTGGCGGGCGGCATCGGCGCCACGTTCGCCCTGCCCTTGTACCGGGCCCTCCTGGCCGAGAACCACCCGGGCAGCGGCGGCAGCGGCGGCAGCGGCGGCGGCGGTGGTGGTGGTGCTTCCTCGGCTTCCGCCGCTCCCGTCGTGGAGATGGTCTGGGCGGTGCGGCGCGCCGGGGACGCGACGTGGGCCTTGACGGGTCCCGGCGGGGCGGCGCTGCTGAAGGACCCGCGGCTGCACCTGTACGTCACGGGCGACGCCGCGCCGTCTTCCTCCGCCGGCGGCGGCGGCTACGACGAGGGCGGGGAGCCGGGCGAGGAGCTGCGGGCGCTGGTCCGGGACCGCGGCGGGCGGTACGCGGCGCAGGACCTGCGGCGGCGGCGGCCGGACCTGGGCAAGATCGTGGACGGCGTGTTCCGGGCGAGCCAGCAGGACCGGGTGGCGGTGCTGGTGTGCGGGCCGAGCGAGATGGCGCGGGAGCTGAGGAGGCACGTGGGGGTGTGGGCCAGGAAGGGAAGGGAGGTGTGGTTTCATAGCGAGGGGTTTGGGTATTGATTTCGTTTTTTTCTTTTCTTATTTTTACATGGCGGAATCGTCTGCTGGCATTTCCTCGGGACGTTTTGTAAAGGGCCTACACATCAAGAGCAAGAACCCCGAAAGTCTTCTATTTTTTGTGTGTGCGTGTGTGTTTCCGTTGTCACAAGGTACCTTGTTACACAGTTTGGACTCTTTTGTCTTGATGTGATGAACCAGCCCGCTTTGTTTGTTTGTTTGTTTCGCCTGCCAACCTCTATTCCCGCCCCCCCCTTTAGCCATTTTCAAGGAGCGAACCCGAACCGTGAGAGAGAAAAAAAAAAAACGCCAGAACAAAACCGCAAGTTGCCAGCCGTATTCTGTATACAAGTCCCCCATTTGCGTAGCAGATATACCATCCCTTCCCTTCCTCCATCGCTCCATCGTCGTCGTCTTGGTCGTTGTCGCTGTCGTTGTCGTTGTCGTGGCTGTTGTTGTTGTTGTGGTTGTCTTCGTCGTCTTGGTCACCGTCCTTCCTTCTCCAGCTTTAATCGGAGCGCTTCTTGCCCTCACCCCCCGCCTTCCCCGCCGTCGCGGGCGCCGACACGCCCACGTCCCCGTCATCGTCCTCGCTCCACGCATCCTCGGCGTTCTCATCCCAATTGTCCACCTCTTCTTCCAGCGTCGTCGCCTTGGCGGCGCTCGGAGCCGCCGCCGTGGACGGCGACGTCGTGGTCGTGGTCGTGGTTGTGGTGGTGGTCGTCGCGGCGATGGACGTCACCCCTTCCTCGTGGCCGTCCTCGCGAGGATCCCTCGCGCCCAAGCCCCCCAGCCCGGCCTGGCCCAGCTCCACGTCATCGTCGCGGTCTTCCTCTCCGCCCTCGGCGCCCTCGCCGTCGCCGTCGCCCGTCGGCACGGCGGCGTACTTGCGGCGGCGGCGGCGTTCCAGCATGCGGCGGTGGTACCAGACGCACAGGCCGAGGCCGGCCAGGCTCCCTGCGACGTTGGCGACGACGTCCCAGAGGTCGAAGGCGCGGCCGTTGGGCAGCAGGCCCTGCAGGACCTCGGAGCCGAGGCCGAGGGCGGCGGTGCAGAGGACGAGGGCGAGGTGGGTGGCGCGGCGGCGGGTGGTGTCGACGACCCAGTAGAAGGCGATGGTCAGGATGAAGAAGGTGAGGAAGTGGAGGCCCTTGTCGTCAAAGGGGAAAGGGAGCTGCGGGGTGGCGTCGGGGTCGGAGGAGGCGGGGAGGAGGCCGATGTAGGCGGAGATGAGGAGGAGGGTGGCGAAAGCGCCTGGGAAGGGGGAGAGAAGGGGAGGTTAGGTTCGTTTTTTTTGTTGTTTCCCTTGGAGTAAGGTATCTTTATGGCACGTCGTGGGGCGCGGTTTGGGTTGGGTTGGGAAGAGGGAAGACGGCACCTGCAAAGGGGAGGCGTATCCTCATGGTGTGTGGTGAACGGAGGGTGTGTATCGTGGGATGAGGTGTAAGTTCGTAGGTAGCTCGAGGTCGGGCGGGCAGCCGGCGGGCGTAGGCTGTATAGGTGTGCGGGTTGTGAAAGAGGGCGAGACGGTATCGGAGATTGTGTCAGAGGGCGGCGGTGGCTTGGTGCATTCTTTGTGGTGGTCGATGGCGGCAGAGCATGAGAAGGGTGGTTTCGGTGGTTGGTTGGTTGGAGATGCGAAGATGCGAGATGAGACGATGCGTAGGTAGCGAAAGCTGGCTCAGGTGGGAAGGCGGTGGGAATCCGGGAGAGCTTCCAGCTCAGGTAACAGTTCGTTGGCTGACTGGGTAGCATTTGACGATGACTGACGACAGCAGAGTTCCCCGTTTCAGCCTCACCCTGGGTCGCTCACACAGTGTGGGTACTTGGGGGGGCAGCGGCACTCTCCAGCTCCATAACGTTACTGCATAGTACTGCGTACAGTACCACCTCCCTTGAGTCCCTACAGCAGGTACAGTAGGTACCTGGATCAGTAGGTAATTCAGGTAGTTACCTACTGTGCCTGAATTTCCTGGGCCAACGTCGATGTGGGGCTGCAGTGTGTAGGCAGTACGGCAATGGTCCTGTACTGGGCATACACAGGAATACGTGCGTGCCTACGTACTATATACTACACAGCAGGGTGGCGTCTTTTTTTTAAGGAAAAAAAAAAAGGAGTTCTTGCTCCAGAAGAACCATTTGCTACCGTACCTTGAATATCTAGATACCACACAGTATGTCCGTGCCGTAACGCAGTACCAAGTACTACCTAGGTATATGTACAAGTACAGTAGAATGGATGCATGGATGGAGGCCGATTGGGGGAGTCAGGAACTCGGCTTGACTCAACCGTGCTTCCCACCTGGAAGCTGGTCCACTGTCATTCGTGTAACAGAGTACGTACCTACCCGACGCTGTCCATTACCGAGCGCAGGGAGTGTAAACGAACTTCGATGGAACTGTCCCTCTTCCATCCATTCATCTCCAATTCCTCCATTCCATCCAGACATTTTTCTGGACACCATTTCTACCCCCAACCCACCAGACACACCAAGAACAAGAAAAGAAAAGGGAAAAAAAGAGAGAGAAAGAAAAACAACATCTCGCTCAGCCATTGACTTTTTTTTTTTCCCTCTCTCATTTTCTTCTTGGGCGACTGGAATGGATCTCGGGGTTTGACCAACCGCGGAGTATTTCTTCTCATCGTCGACGACGGGATTGCAGTCGGTCCCCATCCGACACGCACGCATCGCATCGCTTCGCATCGCGTCGCTCCGCCCCGGGATTCTCCCAGGTGTCACGTGACTCCACCCGCCTGCCGGACACCAGGTACAAGCCGGCGCCCGCCTGGTTCTCCATCTCGCCGGCGCAATTGGGCCGTCGCACGTTGTTACAAGACAGGTGCAAATTCTCCTCGTCTTGAGCTTTCCAACGATCCCTGTTGCATCCCGTTTCGAGGTCGTGACGGCGACAGCGACAGCCATCCAGCCTCGCGCCGCCAGGTACCGGGCGTCGGCGGCAGCGCGGCCAAAGCAGCCCACCCCCTTGTCCAGAAACGGCAGAAGGCAACTCGCAACCGACTTCACGTCCAACTCACCCCTAAATCGGCCATCACAAACCCCATCAAACCGCCCCCTCCCCCATCGCTGATCGGCCCCAAGCTCGTCCGCCGCTCTCGCCTGACCACGCGCTACCTGCCCATGTGACCTGGACGCCGTGGACTGCCCTGGTGCCGGCCCAACACGAGCGCGTTTGCATGCGCATGGCGACGAGGCGACCATGGCCCCTCTAGCCCTCTCCGCGCCCGGATCCGCGACCATGCCCACCGGCCATCCCTCCTGGAAGTCTCCGGGCGCCCCCCAGCTCAACGGCGCCTGCCTCCCGCCCTCCGGGCCCGCCCCCGACGACGCCGCGCCCTCGGCCCACGCCTCGGCCGACCAACCCCAGCCCGCTGCCGTGATGCCTGAGGCAGCCCCCGACCCGGACGACGACGACCACCGCCGCGCCCTCTTCGCCTCCCTCTATCGCCGCGCCGAGGGCCGCCTGGCCCTGCTCTTTGCCGACAACGGCGAGTACAACTGCGCCGCCCTCGACCTCCTCAAGCGCCCTCCGACGCCCCCCGCCTCTCTCCTCCCGCCCCCCGCGACCGACCACACGCCCGCCCAGGAACCCCCCCGCAAGAAGGCGAAACGCGTCATCGACGAGGACGACTACGGCGACGATGACGATGACGACGACGACGACGGCGGCGGCGGCGGCGGCGACGCCGATCACGATGCCCAGCCCAAGGTTTCGGCCGGCGATGGTGACGCCCTCCGCGCCAAGCACGCCGCCGACCCCGACGCCGCCGCCAGGACCCTGCTGTCGCCCTCCAAGTCCGGCAGCTCCCCCGTCCACTCGGTCCCGTCCCCCGGCAGGCAGCTCGACAAGCCGCGCGACGACGGCCCGGCGCCGCCATCGCAATCCCCCCCTCAATCCCAATCCCAATCGCAATCGCAACCCCAGCCGCAGGCCAAGTCGTCCGAGGACGCGCGCAAGGAGCTCGAGGAGGCCCGCACCGCCACCGAAGAGGCGGCCAAGCTCAGCTTCCACACCCTCTTTTACACGCTCGAAAACGATCGCATCGCCATGCTCGAGCAGCAGCAGCTCGAAGAGTCGGAGAAGCAGCTGCAGGCCGAGATGGACAAGACCAACCCCAGCACGAGCCAGCCCGGCCAGAACCACGGCTCCCTCAGCAACGCCAACCTCGGCGCCTCGAGCCTGACCCTCAAGCATCTCATCGCCAGGATAGACATGAAGCGCGACCAGGTCCGCGCCTCCGACGCCGAGCTGCGCTCCCTCATGAACGAGGTGCGCAAGAACCGCAGCAAGTGGGCCAGCGAGGAGAACGTCGGCCAGGAGGAGCTCTACGAGGCCCTCGAAAAGGTCCTCAGCGAGCTCAAGGCCCACACCGAGTACTCGACCCCGTTCCTCAACCGCGTCAACAAGCGCGATGCCCCCGACTACTACAACTGTAAGTCCTGTCCGCGCTCCTTCTGTCGTTGGGGATCCTCCCGCGTCCCTCGTCTGACGATGCCCTTCTCCCTCTCGCAGTCATCAAGCAGCCCATGGACCTCGGCACCATGACCAAGAAGCTCAAGAGCCTCCAGTACAAGTCCAAGGCCGAGTTCGTCTACGACCTGAACCTCATCTGGGACAACTGCCTCCGGTACAACCAGGACATGAACCACCCGCTGCGGCGCAACGCCAACGGCATGCGCAAGGAGGCCGAGAAGCTCATCCCGCTCATCCCGGACCTCGTCATCCGGCCGCGCGCCGAGGTCGAGGCCGAGGAGCGCCGCAAGCAAAACGGCGGCGAGGACGACGCCGGCGACGACAGCGACGACGAGCCCATCATGTCGTCCCGCGGCCGCAAGGCCGGCACCAAGGGCGCCAACAAGTCGCGCAAGGCCGCCCCCTCGGACCCAAAGGACGGCAAGGAAGGGACCCCCAACGTCGACAAGAAGCCGGTGCTCCAGATCAACGGCGTCCTCGCCAAGACGCATCGCGAGGGCTCCGAGGCGGACAGCAGCTTCGGCACCCCGCCCATCCACGGCGCCATGACGCCCGGCGCCGCCGCCAACGGCCACTCGGCCGCCAGCAACGCCGACGCCATGGACATCGACGGCCCCTCGCTGCACGACATGGCCCTCAACCAGGCCCTGGGCGACGCCGCCGAGCAGGCCTACGAGGACGACGAGTACAAGATCTGGAAGCAGGTGACCAAGAAGGACCGCGCCCTCCTCGCAAGGGAGCGCCACCAGCTCTTCGCCGGCAACAAGCTCAACGCCGACGAGCCCGCCCTCCTGCGGACCAAGGCCGGCATGCGCCGCTACCTCGAGGCCCGCAGGGAGGCCGTCGCCCTCGGCGTCCTGCGCGCCCCGCACCTCGACGCCGCCGCCGCCGGCGCCCACGACGCCGCCAAGGCGCCCGAGACCCTGGCCGAGGGCATGGAGGACGAGGTCGACCGCGCCGTCCCGTCCTACTACGAGCCCCAGACCATCATCCCCGACATCGACCCCAAGCTGCAGTGGGTCGAGGACGGCGAGGGCCACGTCATCAACCAGCACGAGGACATGCTGCGCCTCATCCCCCCGGGCCACTTCGTCTCGCCCCGGAGCCGCCTGGCCAGCAAGATCGACGCCAACATACGGCAGATGCAGGAGACGCGCAAGCTCTGCTCCAAGATCGGCGTCATCAAGCAGATGCAGATCCAAACGCACGTAGGTTTCGCGGCCCGCGCCCGCCCCTCCCATCCACGAGCCGTCCCGTCGTCGCTGACCCCCCGTTCCGGCAGGTGTACCAAAACCAGTTCCCCAAGTACAACCCCGAGCCGTTCGTCGAGGCCGACGTCGAGCCGGCCTTCTTCTGCGGCGAAGGGCCCGTCATGGCGGGCGAGACGTGCCGGTCGGCGCTGCAGCGCTCGGTGGCCAAGATCTTTTACCACGCGGGCTTCGAGGAGCTGCAGCCGTCGGCGCTGGACGCCATCACGGACATCGCCGGCGACTACTTCCAGAAGCTGGTGCGCACCTTCAACGTGTACCGCGAGGCCGAGAAGAAGCCCGCGACGGGCGCCTGGGCGGAGCGCGGCGCCCGGTTCCAGCCGCGCTTCACCCCCGAGGAGGTGATCCTGCACACGCTCAGCGAGAACGGCCACGACGTCGACTCGCTCGAGAGCTACGCGCGCGACGACGTCGAGCGCCTCGGCAACAAGCTCGGCACGCTGCACGAGCGCATGAAGGCGCACCTGACGGAGCTCCTGCGCCCCGCCCTGACCGACGCCGGCGCCGACGGCTCTGGCGCCTTCAACGACGGCAGCGAGCAGTTCATCGGCGGCGACTTTGCCGAGGAGCTCGGCGAGGACTTTTTCGGCTTCAAGGCCCTCGGCCTCGACAAGGACCTGGGCCTCGAGATGCTCTCGGTCCCGCTCCACCTCCTCCAGTCCCGCGTCCGGAGCCAGTACCAGCTCCAGACCCAGACCGCCGGCGCCGGCCCGCTCGCCGCCGACCTGTTCGAGCCCCTGCCGCCCTCGGAGCCCGTCACCAAGGAAAACATCCTGGACCAGATCGGCCTCGTCCGCAACTTCTTTCTGGCCAAGCTGCACGCCAACGGCGACCAGCCGCTCGTCGAGGACGAGGACCTGCCGCCCAAGCAGCGCCGCGCCCGGCCGCGGCTCGGCGCCACGGGCAAGATCGTCAGCCCCCAGAAGCGGAGCCCCAAGGAGCAGATGGCCCTGGCCAAGAAGAAGAAGAAGCTCGAGAGCGGCGCCGCGCAAATCACGGACGGCTCCAGCGCCAACGCCGCCGGGTCCAAGGTCGCCGCCGCCGCCGGGAGCTTAAGCCCCGAAAAGAAGAAGGCGCAACAGCAGCAGCAGCAGCAGCAGCAACAACAATCACAGGACGGAACGGTAGGGATGAAGGGAGGGCCGGTCCAACCACCGCCGCCGCCGCAGTCCCAGGCCCAGGCCCAGGCATCGCAATCGCAATCCGCGTCCTGGTCCGGAAGCAGCAGCAGCAGCAGCAACGGCGGCGGCGGCAACCCCGGCCTGGCGCTGCCGAGCGCCGCGGGGACCGCCGACGACGGGGCGAGCCAGATGACGGACGACAAGGACGAGGCGGACGGCACGGTGACGGGCATGATGAGCCCGGAGAGCTTGGAGCAGCGGTAGTTGTTTTAGAAGTAGCAGTCGTGGTGGTGATGGTGGGGTGATGGTGGCAGGTTGGGAACGAACTGCTGGTTTTTTTGGGTTCTCATCAGCATATTCTTGTCAGGCATAATTAAAAAAACAGGAGGTAGAAAAAGGAAGAAGAAAAAGGCAGAAAGGAAGGAGGAGGAGGGGGGGGAAGGACAGGTCTCTGGATTCTACGAGGGTGATGAGGATGAGGAATGAGGATGCGGATGCGGATGCGGATGCGGATGCGGATGAGGAAATGGAGAGGGGATGGTGTGGTGTGGTGTGGTATGCATGTGTTGTGTGTATGCTACGGCGTGTGGTATTGGCATGGTTTTCTCGTCTGGTAGGGTATATGGTTATGGTCTTGTTTTTCGTTTTTTTTTTTTTTTTTTTTTTTTTTTGGATTCCCCTATTTCGCTTGGGATGGGTGGATGATGGATGGGATTCGACGGCTCTCTCTTGCTTTGTCTATTTTCACACCTCTTTCCTTTTTTTTTCGTTTTGTCTTCTCGCTTTTATTTTTACCTTTTTTTTTCTCTCCTTGGTACGTCCTCTTTTTTTCTTGTGTGTGTGTGTGTGTGTGTGTGTGTTTGTGTTTGTTTTCATCTTGGGTGGGAGAGGAGGAGAGAGGCGTGCGGTGCCAGTCGGTCGCGGGGGGGGATCTCTGCTCGCACAGAAGGATCATGGGGGCGTGGTGTCTCGTATCATATCGTATCGTGTCGTCTCGTCATCGTCATCAAGCAAAGGAGGAGGGTGGTGGGAGTTGCTCAGCTCAAACGGGTATGGGATGGGATGGGGATGGATATAGTTCGCTTCTCGTTCAACGACTGAACCTCGGGTTACCTCTCTATCTTTTTTTTCCCTCGGGGAACCCACCTCGCCGGTCAGTCGGTTTCCCTTGGCTTAGATAGCTACCAGCTTTTTTTCTTTTGCCTACATGTTACTTTGGCTTGGTCGTTGGGGGTTTGGCTGGGCTTTGAAAGGGAAGGGTGGGTGCAAGCTTCACATCGTAGGATGGGTCCTGAGGGGAGGGTGGCATATTTGCTCCTGTTAATTGCATGTCTTTTTTTTTTTTGTTTGTTTGTTTTTCCTGCTTCCCTCCTCCTCCTGTGCTTTTTTTTTTTTTTTTGAAGTAATCAATACAAAGGCCGGAGAGCCACTGTTGCCGAAGAGATTGGTCGTTATTGAGGTCAGATTGTCCATGAATGATATGTTCCCCCCCGAGATGGCCCGTTTCCACACACGACTCGCTCAAAGACGCCGGTGGGCACTCTGGAATGAAGGAGATGCTAAGCTTGGACCAACTCGAGCACTGCGAGAACAGCTCGGACGGAAACGCGGCACCGTCGACCATGTGACATTGACATGATGGGGGGGGGGGGGGGGGAGAAACAGGGCGACTGTAAGGGGTCCGGAGAAAGGAATGCCGGGCCACATGACGCCGGCCTGCCTTGCCTTGACTTGGGGGGGTTTCATTCAAGTTGACTGACATGCTACAAATCGGTACCTACGTATAAAGTACTTAGATAGGTATGCATCTTCATGTGGCGGAGCAAATACGTATAAGTATACTTCGCAGTTCGGCCTTTTTTTTAAAAAAAAATAAACAGAAAAAAGAAGAAAAAAAGAAAAAAGAAGAACAGAAAAACACCCACGCCCCGATACGGCCAGCCATGTGTGACTCTGTCTATGTGTAACCCTGGTGCAAGAGTACTTTTCAACATGTATCGAGAGAGGAACGTCTAACAACACCGCCCGGTGCCAACAGAGATTCTACATCCAAGTCTGCAAGCAACAAGAAACCCACCGCCCCAACCGCCCAACAATGTCCCATGCAGTATACAGCGTTTCTAGGTTGAATGCCAGCGAGGAAACCAACCCACCACCAACCTTGCCTTACCCGTCCATACCACGCCGTTTCAAGCCTACCGAACCGAACCTTCTCAGACGAACCCAACAGGCCAGCAAAACTAAACCACGCAAGCAACCCTCCTCCCCCTCCCCCTCTCCTCTGGCACCATCATCGTCGCAAAATGCTTCGCTTGGCATGCCTCGAGACCCTCCACCCCCGCCCACAAACGCACGCTATACAAGCACCAAAAAGACAAAAGAAATTCGCCACGCGTCTACCTCCCGGCCGCCTTCCTTTCCACCACCCCCCTCAGCGCGTCCACCTCCCTCTGCAACGCCGTCAGGTCCGCCAGGATCTCGCCCGCGTGCGACTCGTGCGGCTCGTGCGGCTCGTGCGGCTCAGGTGGCCGCGGCCGCGGCCCGTCGCCGTTCGAAGTCGCATCGGAACCGCCTCTCTCCCTGGCCCTCCCTGGCGGCGGCGGCGGTGGCGGCGGCGGAGGAGGAGCTCCCTCCCGGCTCTTGCTGCTGCGCGTGCTCCCGCCGCTCGCCCGCCTGTTCAGCTCCCCGCCGGCGCCGTTGCTGACGCTGCTGCCGCTCGAAGCACGGTGTTGCCGCCCGCGCAGCGAGGCGTTCCGCGAGCGCGTCGGCGGTGGCGGGGCGGGGCGAGCTTGGCGGCCGACCCCGCGGCAGGTCCCGGTCTCAACCCAGGTCCCGTCGCCGTTGCGGCCGCCGTGGAGGCGGTTGTGGAGGCGGTTGTGGTGGGCGTCACCGATCCGGGCGACGACTGCGGGGATGCGGTGAGGTTGGCGGCGGCGGTGACGATCATTCCCGACGTCAGCGCCGAGACCAGGGACGGCAGCGCGGCGGAGCTCGAGATCGAGCTCGGCTTCGAGCCGTGCGGCCCTCGGATGATCCAAGGGTCATCATTCTCTGGTGCTGCCGGGGTCGGCGGGGCCACAACCGTCCCGGGGCTTCCTCCGAGGCCACCGCCCGCGTTCCGGCTCGCCAAACCCGGCGGTTCCGGCTCGAAATGCGCCGTCCCCGCGTTCGCCGGTTGGGACAGCGACCCGCGGGGTTGTTGGCTCTGCCGCCGCGGCGGGGGCGGGCCGGGGCCGGTGCTGGCGTGGAAGGAGGGCCGCCCGTGCGGAAGCTGGACGAGCGCGACCGCGCCGAATCGATCGACCCGCGCCTCTCCGCGTCATCGCCACGCGGGAGGACAGCACCCGCACCGGGAGACGCGCTCGAGGCGGCGGCGATGGAGACCTTGCTCTCCGATCGTCCATGGGGCTGTCGCCGGGGTGGCGGTGGCGGTCGTTTGGTGGCCGGCTGCGCCGGAGCAACCGGGGGGGTCGACGGCGTAAGCGACGACGTGAGAGAGTTGGGAGACGCCATCAAGCCGGGCGGCATGTAGTCTTCGGGAACTTTGCCGGCCGCTTCGCGGTCAAAAACGCTCTCCAAATCGTCGTCGGAGAAGCGATGCGGAGCAGGAGGGAGGGGTTTGTTGACGTCAGACGGCGTGCGGTAGTGTTGGGGCGTGACGGGTGCTGTGGCAGCCCTGGCAGGCGGCGGAGGCGACAGCGGGCCCGAAGCGGCGACCGGCGCGGTCCTCGAGTCGCTCCCGGGCACGGGCTTGATCAGCTTCCCATGCCGTGAGCTCGGCGGTGGCGGCTTTTTCTTGACGCTGGCGGCGGGTTGCAGGCTCGGTTGCGAGCCTCTGCCTCCCAACCCACCGTCTTGGTCCATCACCTCCCGGGAGGGCTGCGAGGCGGGCGGGTCCGCGTCCAACGTCCACCTCCGCTCAACCCCCCCAGCCGGGCTCCCGGCGCTTCCCGCCTGCCCAGTCATCAACAACCTCCCAAACGCGCTGACGTCAAGCGTAGCTCTCTTCCCTGGCGCCGTGCCAGGGCTCTTCAAGTCCCCAGCTTGGGGCTCTGCCGCGGCCGCGGCCCCCCCTTCCATATCCCGGGGCGTTCGCTGGAACGGGTTCGGCAACAGCCCCTGGTTGTAGCCGTGACGGCTCTCTTCCTCCGCGGCAACCCTTTCCACCTCCGGCGCCGAATCTCCCGCGAACGGGTCTGCCTGCTCATCCGTCTCATCGCCACTCTCGTTCCCACCGCTGTCACTACTGCTGCTGCTGCTGCTGCTGCTGCTGCTGCTTCTGCTATCACCAATGCCACCGCTCCTCTTCACATCATACCCCTCCTCGTGCCGTATCCCCTCCACGCCACCTTCCTCGCCACCATGAAACCCATGGGACGTGTATCCCTCCCTCCCGGACCGACCAGGAGATGCGAGCGGCGACGAAGGCGGCGACTGCACGCGGACTTTCTTCGGGGTCTTTTGTTTCTGGAAGCTCGTCGACGGAGGCGGCGGCGGCGGCGGCGGCGGCGGTTGGAACGAGCGGGGATCGGGGACGGCGGCCGAGGCGGAGAGGGCCTGCAGATGGGAGCGGAAGCGGTCGGCGGGCGGGAGGGAGGACGGGGGCGAGGGGCTCTTTGCAGGGCGGAAGCTCAGGGAGGGTCCGTCATCGGCGGGGCCTAGGTTGGCGTCGGCGTCGGCATCGGTATCGGCGACTGGGAAGCGCGGGAACGAAGGGGCAGGGCGAGCGGGACCGATGGCCGGAGCCGGCTGCGGGGTGGAGGATTTACGGCGGAAGGGGTTGTTGGACCCGTACGTTGGTGGTTGAGCCATGGCTGCGGCGGGTGTTTGGCGATGGTGGTGGCGATGGTGGTGGTGCAGGGGGATGGGCAGGATGACCGGCGAGTCCGGCCGTGCTGTTTCATGGACAAAGATGGGGGAAACGGGAGACGGCGGTCGCACAACGGGGTGCCAGCGTCGGGGGCTACGTGTCCATCGCCGTGGTTGTGATGCGGCCTCGTCTTCCTCTTCCGACGCGAGGCTGGAAGGGGGGATGGGATCGATCCTAGGGCCTCGTCAAAGACGTTGGCGTGGCGTCGACCCGAGGGCGAAAGAAAGGGACGAGACGAGACGAGACGAGACGAGACGCGACGGGGACACGGGGAGCGGAGGAGAGGAGGGACGGGTTGCCTTGACAAGCAAGGCATCAATGGACAACGTCAACGGCCGCCTATGCAAACAAGAATGCCAATGCCCACCGAGTTTCCCCCTGTCAGGAACGACGGCGTGAAGCACTGCCAAAAATAAAATCCCGCGATGCAACAAGATGGAGCTGGCGTGGCTGCCTGTTAGATCGCGGCTCCGGGATCTCCATCCAGCGCCGCGCGAGGGAGTACGTACACAGCAAGTAGTAGACAGCGAAAGGACAAGACGAGACAAGACGCGCAACGTCGGACGACCGAGATGGACCGACGTTGATGCAAGCGGTGGATCCCCCTTCCACAAGCGGACGCGGCGTCCCCACTTTGGGCTTGGCTGGCTGGGCATCGGGAGAGCCAGGGCCAGGGGGCGGATGCTGGACAGGACATGGACGGCTGGCGGGTGGGTGCAGCCCACCTCAGGCAAGGCAAAGCACCCAAGAAAAACAAAAAAGCAAGGCCGAGTGCCGTGCATTGCGCGCATCGCATCGCGGAGCGGGGAGTGGGGACCCCCCTCGGGCGCGCCACGCAGCCAATGGCGAGCCGCCCATGTGGGGACGGGGGAGCTTCGATAAGACCTTCGACACCCCACTTGCCTTTTGCGGCCATGATCTGGGGGCCTGCAGCGCTGCGGCGAAAAAGCACGGGCCATCCGACGTCTGTCAATCAACCCAAGCTCCTCCAAAGAGCTTACTGAGGGAGCTCGGAGCTCGCCCAAGAGGGAGAGGGGGGGGGCCACCTCAGGACGGCTTCGCTGACCGCCCTGCCCCAGCACCGCACGCTCCGGCGCTGGAATGCTTCGCTACCGTACCTCCAGGAGAACATGGCATCATCAAGGGCTTCCCACGCAAAAACAAGAACAAAAAAAAAGGTTCCGGGGCAGCTGGTCGCGAGACCCTACCATCGATATATCCGCTTTGGCATGTTGCACCGTAATCTCGCCGCGTCCATGGATGCCCCGCGACCATCGGCTCTGTCAGGGTCGCACCTTGGACGCGAAGCTCACAATTTCGCATCCACGTCTGGGAAAAATCTACGAAACCAAAGGCCGCATTGTCTTCCGAAAAATTGCCAACAGCTTGATCCGTTCCCAAAACATACAAATCACAATCCAGGGGCGCCAACGTAAACACAGCCGCGACGCGAGACTGTCGCGCTCCACACAAGCCCCGACGCACAACACACACACACACACACACACCCCGGCTCGCTGTGGAACGCAACAAGACCACAGAAAAAAAAAAGAAATGGAGCGAGCGCGGCAGAATAGAGAATAACGGATTGACCAACGCTTGGGAGCACAAGGGCAAAATCATCAAGTTGGCATGCATACATGCAGACCAGGGGACCCGAACCCCTGTCCTCTGTTCTCAGGCGCGTTTCGCGCGAGGGTGTCTCTCTCTGCCCCCCCCCCCCCCCCCCTTCTCGTCTCAGCAACGCTATATCCCACGGAAAGTGGCCAGCACTCAGTGCATCAACATCATATCACAGGGGGCATGAACGAGCAAAAGATAGGTGGTGTGGAAAATAAGACCCAATGTTCCCGCCCGGCCGCGCCCGAGAAACGCAGCAGTGCTCCCCGATGCTATCCCAAAAGCGACACAAGAACCCCAGAGACATAAAAACCCGCCCCCAACGCCGTAGATACGAGCCCAAGAGCAAAAGACACCCCAAGTCGCGTGACCAACCACAAGTGGAAACCGTCAAAACAGGGAACAAGAAGAAACACCCCTCCCCCCTTCCTCTCTCTCCTCAGCTCGGAGCGATTACGCCGAGGCCTCCGCCTTCTCCGCCGGCTTCTTTGGTGTCTTCTCCTTCTTGGGAGCGGCCGCCTTCTTGGGCGCCGCGGCCTTCTTCGCTGCCGGCTTGGCCGCCGTCTTGGTGACGCGGCCCGCCTTGGTCTTGGACAGAGACGCCGGCTTGTCAGCGGGGGCAGCCTGGCTTCCACGTTAGCGCCTCATCCAAGCGTTGCGTGCCGGTCGTCGCGTCGTGCGGCTCACCTTCTTCGCAGCAGCCTTCTTGGGAGCAGCGGCCTTCTTGGGGGCGGCCTTCTCCTTGGTCTCCTTCTTGGCCGCATCCTTCTTGGGAGCCGCCTTCTTGGCGGGCTTCTTCTTCTCGGCCTTCTCACCCTCCTTGGCCTCCTTCTTGGCCGCCTCCTTCTTGGGAGCCGCCTTCTTCGGAGCGTCCTTCTTGGCGAGCTTGATACCACCCGAAGGGCCTGATGGGGAGAAGGTTAACATTCATGAGCTGGGTCCACGTGGTCAAATCAGAGGTACTCACCCTTGGGCTGAGCGAAGATGCCCTTCTGAACACCCAGCTTCAAGGCCTTGTTGAAGAGGGAGTCGAACATGTTGTCGGTGACATTGATGGTGTTGTTGGCCTTGACATACTTCTTGATGGATTGGCGGCTATGGGAAGTGTTAGTGGCTATGTTGTCATGACATGGTGGCGAGTGAGTGAGTGAGTGTGTGTGTGTGTATGTGCTTGGAAGGGGGGGGGGTGTATGCGTGGGTTTGTGGTGTGGCTGGGGGGCGGTGCGCGACCGATGTGTTTTGGTCGGCCGCATCACGACGCGAATCATGAAAAAATGACAAAATGCTTACCTAGAGCCGTTACGATCCTTGAGCTGAAGCCGAGAAAGAAAAAGCGTCAGTAACAATTGAATGCGGCGTGCAGTCAAGGGGGAAAAAAGGCGCCGAATCGTGTGGCAACACATCATCATGTGTTGCATCACGATTGCCTCATGCGCGACCGGGCGGGCGGGGTCGCCGACACCCGGATCGGCAGGACAAGAGGAACCAGGGGGGAATTACCGCGATGATGGCGTCAATGATCATGGCCTTTGGCTTGTCAGTCAGGGCGCTCTCACAACCAAAAGCTCAGAGGGGAAAACGCGTGCATACCTGGTAGGTAGGGCCGTGAGGCTTCGAGGCGGGCTTGCCCTCGGCCTTGGTGGTCTCGGTCTTCTTGGAAACCATTGTGTTTGTTGCTTGGAGAGATTCCTGGACGGAGTGGAAGATGGTTGGGCGGAGGGCTTGGAAAAGCGGAAGGATGACTTTTTTACTCGGATGGCTCTGTCGAGAGTTGCTGTTTGGGTCGTGCGTGATGGAATGCAGAGAGAAGCCGGGAACAGGAGGGTGGGTGGGCAGTCGCGCTCGGGGGCGTGGTCCGGTGTTTATATGGCAAAGCGGGGGCCTCACTCACACGCGAGTGATTTGCGGGTTGCGCCTCGCACACCTCGCAGTCGCACCCCGGTCAACCCTGGCCTCTAGTTACCCCGTTGTCTACGCAAGTAGGTGTGCAGGGCCATTTTCTCTGGCACTAACCCCCCCCGGCTCAGCAGCCAAATTCAAATTCGGCCCGTGCAATCATCTTGTACACGGCTGCCCTCTGCAAGCCTACTATACAAGAAAGACCACGTCCTGCATGCCCTGCAGGCCGTACCTCGCGGAATGCATCCATCCCCGCCATCTGGCCCGATGAGGTGGGCTCGCCTCAAAACACGCCAGGCTGGCACCCAGCTGGGCAGGCTGACAGGTTCCAGCCCAACCCAGGAGAATGACTCGGCACGTCCAATCTCCGTGTGCTAGTCCAAGGTACCTTTCGCTAGGTCAGGTAGTGTTAGCTTGTTGACTCGGGCCAGCCCGGAGGGAGGATGGATGATGCCCGACCGTGGTCGTATCGACCTCGCAATTCCTACGGACAGTGCCCAGCCCTCGACATGATAGGAGACGCTCTCTGGGTGGCGTGGCTTACGCACACGCTGCCGAGATGGACGCATCTTCCGCCCTCGTGTGAGTCTTTTTTTATGTTTGAATCTTCAACGGCATGTCTCAACACCCAGCTCTTCTTCGCTCAAATCAACGACAAGCTCTACATCGATCGGTGGCCCGCCAGCAGCGAGGACTGCATCGTCTTTGATGCCTCGCAAGGACCATGCTACAACGGGAAGATGCAGCTTCGTGGGCGCAGCCGCCGGTTGGATCTATCCGTCGCAGGCACAAGAGCAGGTCGTGCGAGCAACCTGGAAGAAGAGATGAAGGGAGGGAGGGGGAGGGGGAGGGGGAGGGGGAGGGGGGAGGAGATGGCCACACGACCAAGTGAGAGGGAGCGAGCGAGGCGTGAGCGGCAGACGGGATTGACTGACAACGGGCGGGACGGCGACGGGGGATCGCTGTTGCGTTGCGTTCCTTGTGTCTGGATCACTTGCCACACGTTTTGCCGCGCTTTGCCTAATTCAGACGTCTGCCAACGGTATTATCACCCCCAAAATCCAAAACTTAAATCGGAAACCGCAAATTCGGGGAGCCAATCAGGAGCGCCCCGCATTTTGCGAAAGCCGCGCCGGACTGCGAGCCCTGAGCCTGCTCTGATTCCGGCGCCTCCCCGTCCCACGACATCCCGACCTCTCCCTCCTCTCCTCTCTCTTCCTCTTTTCCTTTTCTTCCTTCTCTTTCGCGCCCCGGCCAAGTCCCGGACGACGTCACGTCGGCCTTGTTCCGGACCGACGCTCTCTTTGGCCTTTTCCATCGAACCCCAATTCGATCCGAACACGGCTTGAACCCCTCGGCATCGTGCATCCTTGACCTCACCGTCGTTCCGTCGCGTCTCTCACCCTCATCGCGACCCGACATCGAGATTCCGCGTCAACGCACGCTGGCCCACGTCCGCCTTGTCGCAACCACGGCGCGATATCGCCATCGGCTATTTTCACCTTCCCTTGTCGTCCCTTTGGTCTTTTTTTGCGGGGACCGTCCGATCTGTGTTGTGGTGAGCGCATCGTCGCAAACGTGGTGAGGAGCGCGCCCCGCCCGCGCTGCGTCGCTGGACGCTATCCGCATCTCTCCACCCTTCTCACCTTTCCTTTCCCCCTTTGCCCAGCACAGCGCAACACAATGTTCGTGCCTGAATGCATCGGCATTTCTCTGCCGGTCCATGATTCTTCCATTCTTGAGCGGGAATTCCCGTGGTATTCCTCGAGGTGAGGAGGTGGCAAATCGAAACTCCCTCTCCCCCAAGGGGTTGTAACACACAGAAACCCCATGATGCGTTGTCTTTCTGCGTTTCTGGCGCGGCCACCTAGCCACACTGGATTGGTCGCCTCGCCGCACACACACCTCTCTCTCAGAAGACCCCAATGCGTGCTTTCCCGCAGGTACCGCAGGCAGGTTTCGAGAATGAGAGAGTGCATAGTGTAGCCTCTGAGAATGTAGTCTGTGCATGACATCCATCCCACGTCTGTATGTGTGGTAGGCTTGTCACGCGACCCCTGTGTCTCGTGGCGTGGACCCGCGGATGATCCTTTCCATCCCACCACCACCACCACCACCACCACTACTATGTACGCTCATCACAGAATCATGGTCTTCCGCACCTCCTGCTCTGCATGCTCTAGCTCCTACCCAAGCTTGGGTCGCCGCTCGACGGGTTCAAGTCTTGCCCCGTGTACATAAGCACTCTATCCTGTTCTGCAAGGCACCTGAGCCTGTTGGTGCCGGTCTCGAAACCCACCCAACTGCGCGGACCGCTCGTCCGGGCTAAGCGCTGAAAGGTGGAGAAGCTGGACAACACACACCCAAGGCTCGCCGACATACACAGTAGCTTGGGAAACCCATAACAATGTCACGACGGTACGATCAAGAGAACACCTGCTTTTAGAGGACTGAGCATACCTCCTCGGCTTCACTTGTCCCAACCCTGCGAGTCATCTGTGCGGAGCGACTCCCCGCCCCGTTCCGTCGGGCCTCAGCCCCGTTCCGTCCCTAGCCCGTTCGACACGTCATCACTTGCCTTCCTCGCTCCCTGATTTGGCTGGGTGAAAATGCGACGCTTTCTTAGACTCTGTATCCGAGGCTTGAGCGTGAATGAGCAAATCGTACCGTGAATGGTCAAGCACGTCATAGATACCGAGAAGGGAGGTTCTGGTCTGACCGTGACGATCTGCACGCGCGTGTGCGCGCGAGAAAGCTCTCGGGAAGCTCATACATAATATGCGACATGGCCTCGGTGAGGTCCGATGATAGCATTGCCGGCTTCCGGTTCTCTCAGGTCTCTCAGCCGCTCGGCCATGGACGTACAAGGCGATTGCGTACCGGACAGGACATGCCGGCGATGATGACGCCTAGGGGGTGGCTTTCCCGGGAACAAAAGCCGGGGACTACCAGAGAGCAGAGAGCAGAGAGCACACGCAGACATACGCATACACACACACACACACACACACACACACGGACACATACACACCAGCATGCCAGTTGTAGGCTACTCATGGCACGGATACGAACCGAAGCCGTCACTCGGCGTGATCTATATGAGCCCAACAGACGAGCGGGCAAGATGAAGCGTGGGTGATGCAACCCCGTGATCGTCGATAACCGTTGCCATTCTTCCTGCGCCCCCCCACCCCCCCCCCCCCCCCCTCAATGCCGCCGACAGCATCTCTCCCTTCGTGAAGCCAGCAACCATTCGTCCAAGGCCCCGGGAACACACCCACACACCAAGACCGTGCTGGGGCCGCTTGCAGTCACACATGGGGCATGCCAGCCGCACCTTCAAGAGCTTCTCTCCGTCGAACCCGTCCCGAACCCGTCCCGAACCCGGAAGATCTCACCCAAAGGAGGCCCCAAGGACTTGCCCGTGGCATCCGCTCTGCGCTTCGCGAGCCCTGCTGCGGCTTCCGGGAGGGGTTCAGGGAACGACGTACGCCGCTGGTTCGATTGTATCAAGAGCCCCCCGGAATGATGGATGATGGATCTGCACTCTGCGTCAGATCCTCACATCACCGGGAAAAGGTGGGGAAGAGGGGGGGGGGGTTCTGTGTAAGCATAAGACATCGTTCATGTGAACCTAGTCAACAAACATCGTAGTAGACATCATGTTCAAGAGACACAGGATGATCAACACTGTATCGAGGCACTCGAGACATCTCTTAGTTCTCCCACCATGGGTACCAAGTACCTACCCACCTACCATGCCTTAGGCACACTGACCTTGAAATAACCTTTTTTTTCCTCTCATTTTCCCTCCCTCCCTCATTGAGCACCCAATATGCCATACAACTGAGTTGGTCAGCCCCCCCCCCCCCCCCCCCTCCCCCCTTTCCAAAAAAAAAAAAAAAAAAAAAAAAAAGCATCCCCCGGAATTTGCTCTGTAAAGAGCGCGCCGGTCAGTGGTTACGACATGGCACAAGGAAAAAATATGTATAAAAAAAGAAAAAGAACCCCTCAGCCAAATGGGGCACACATTGAATAACCATGTTCAAATAATTTGCTCCTCACGAAAACTCGAGTCTCAGATATGCTAACATCGAAATCATGTTCCAGCTGGTAACACTCACACAGAAAAAAAAAAAAACACACACACAACAGGTGCTGTTATTTTTCCATTTCCCAAAACGTCCCAAGGATACCTGCCCTCTATAAACCACCCTACACTAGGCCACCCAAAGCACAAAACTCCAAAGATAGGTAATAACTCAACTCGATCTCTTCCTTTTTCTCTCCTGTCACTTCCGCGCTTCTGCCATTTCCCCCTCTCGCCCAGCGAGAAGAAACTCCCAAATAAAACATCCTTTCACGGCCCAGGCCATCTCCACAACGCCGTCGCCCAGGCATGCCCCAGGCAGGACACCACGCAGCCACAACGGGCTACATCACAAACTCACAAACCATAGACACAACATGGGCCAGAAAAATATGCTTTACCAACAGCAAGATGCCGCAGCCATGTAAATGCCAGAACCTGTGAAGCTACCTATGAATATGGATATGGATGGATGGATGGATGGATGGATGGATGGATGGTGATGATGATGCTGATGAATGAGGTCCCTGCCTGACCGATCCCGCCTACGCTCCTTGCCCAAACCCGTAAGCCATTCCCCCCCTTAAGAAATGGCCAATTCCACAATACCAAAAACGCCAGCCCGCTATGCAGCATAATCAATCGTGCATGTGTTCTTTGAGTCCCCTTTCCTTTCTTTGTGCGTCACAACTTCCCCTCCTCTTCTTGCCCTTGGCTCGACCCTTCTTCTCGGGAAGATGCACCAACAAGAAACAACAGAAAACAGAAAACAAAAGAGTGTTGTGGATCTCGGACGAGATAGCATCGCCTCTCCCCTCAACTCTCGCCCTTAAAAGAAGTTCTTATTCAAAGCCCCGATAGCCCTCGCATCCTCCCCACCCACCCTCGCCACGGCCGCTGCTGCCACGGCCAGCGCTCCCTGGGACCCCGGCCCACCGCCCGGCGAGTTGCCACCGCTACCCAGGCTGCTACCGAAACCGCCCGTGGCGACGGTGCTGGCGCTCGTCGGGTTGGCGCTGCTAGGCTCGGACGGCGCCGTCGGCGGCGGGTGAAGGAGGAGCGCCGAGAGCGAGGGTCTCGTGCTCGCAGGCGTGGGCGCCGTCGTTGAACTCAGCGAGTCGCTTCTGCTGCCGGGAGCGTCCGTCGTTGTCGTCGTAGTCGTCGCCATCGTCGTCGTCGGGGAAACGGCGCTGCGCGGGGGCGAGACGGTGGGGCTGACGGGACCGGTGCGACCGGTGGGAGCCGGCAGGCTGGGTGGTGGATACTGCGCTGGTTGCTGACGCGGCGAGGATCGCGGGCTGCGGTGGCTGCCGTTGTGCGTCGCGTCGATGGGCGCGAGGCGTGGATCGGCGTGCACGGCTTCTCGTGCCTGCGGCTGCTGGTGCTGCGACCGCGGGGAGTCCATCACGCAGAGGCGGGGCGGTGGGAGGGCTGGCTGCTGGTGCTGATTCTGAGGATAGGGCTGCGGGAGCGTCTTGGGTGGGAGCGGCGCTGGGAGCTGCGGGTGGGCGGGCTGGGGGGTGGCGGAAGCGCGGCGCGCTCGTACGCGGGAGGATGAGAGTAGTGGTGGTGCGGGTGAGGAGGGTATTGGTGGTGGTGGTGGTGGTGGTAGGCGGACGGAGGCGGCGGCGGCGGCGGCGGCGGAGGGCCTTGAGGGTACGGGTAATGGTGGCCGTGGGCGTAGGGAGGCGTGCTGACCGGCGAAGGCGGCCACCCATAGCTCGGATGGGGGTACGGCGGTGGGTATCCGTGGTGAGGTGGCGGATGATGCGAGTAATGCGGCTGGTGCAAAGGAGCTCTCGAAGAGGTCGTCTCGGCCAGGCTCGACTCGGGATACATGCCCTTCGCGGGGATGATGTGGCGCAGAGCCGGGTCGTTGGTGGGCTGCATCAGGTCGAGAGGCCCGCGGGCGTAGTAGGCGATCAGGTGGAGATGCTGGCCGGCCGAGTTGGTGATGCTGAAGGATTGCTTCGTCAGACCGTCGGGCTTGTACCGGTACCCGTCGGGCTCGCCATCGTCCTGGTCCTCGTCGCTACCGCGGCCAGAGTCTGGCGTCTTCCCTGCGCCTCTCCTGCCGCCGCCGAATGCGTTCCCCCTCTTGCCCTCCATCTCCCGGTACGTCAGGAAGCTTCCAGATACCCGGCTCGCGCTCCACGACTTGCCATCCGTCCACCTCCTCATGCCCGCTTCCCGCTCGTCCCAGACGAAGACGGATCCGGACCGGATGGCCTGGCGCTCCTTCTCCGATAACCTCCTCTGGACCCTCGGGAGAAGGCCCAGCCGGCAGGCCTCGAAGAGCTTGATGGCGTCGGCGGGCGACCGCACGGCGCCGTAGTAGGTTTCCATCATGAGAGGTGCCCGCCTTGCTTCGTCCATCGTGGGACCGCGTCTGGCCTGCGTCATGCCGCCTAGTTTGACCTTGCTTGCGTCCCCGTTCGCCCGGAGAGGTTCGACATGCGCTGAAAAGCGGCTGCGGTTCTGGAAGACGAGCTCTGGAAAGATAAAGTAACAAGCTTCACCAGAGCTAGCACAACAAGGACGCTGTCACCGAGTCAGAAACGAGGATCGACGGATGGAAGGGGTGTGCACAGTATGTATGTATGTATGCATGTATGTAGGTGGGTATTAGGAGACGTAGAAGGTAGAGGGGCACAAGACAAGACGGCGCCGGACGGCCAAGTGAAGGTCCTGGAAACCTGAGACGTGGTACCGGGGCTGAGACCCCACCGCTTAGGCCGGGGATGGCGGCTTGCGAGAGTCGCTGATCGGCGTGGCGAACAGGGACAGGGAAGAGGAAAAGGGGATCGGGAATGAGCCGACAAAGCTTGTCGAAGACCGAGGAAGCTCCACAGAAGAGCCGCCGGGAGCAACGATCCCCCCTGGCGAGGGGAACCAGAGCCGCGGTGGTCAGGACATGACGATCCGTGTCCACGCAACGCAGCGGGTGCACGAGACGTGCAGGGTTGCAGCAGCACGGGCGTGGGTGGGGACCGGCCAACCTGGCGTTGGCGCCCCTTGACACACAGACAGGCATGTGTGTGTGCTCGGGATGCCAGGATTCTGGCTGCCTTGCAAGAATAGGGGGGCTAGCGTGGTGTAGCGGACGTGGGGACCGGCTCAGCCACTGCCTTGGGAGCACGGGCTCTGCTACCAGCAAAGGAAACTTGTTGCGATATGTTGCGAGCCTTGCCATCATGCCTGGGAGTTGGGGAGCCTCGGATATCCACTTGGTCGGGGCGGACGTGATTCGAGCAAAGGGTCACATCAGCCGAGGACCAGGCCACTCGGCGGAGGACAAGGGGGCTTGCTGATGGCATTTGCTTGTTGATGCCGTCGTCGTTGAGGGGAAAGAGGAAGAGAAGGAAGAGATGACAGCTTGTGGTTGAGAGCAAGGTGGCGAAGAGGGGTGGGCAATGCAAACAAAACAAGCCAGCACATACCTCGATACAAATTGCGTGCGTATGTGGCCGTGTGAGAGAACAAGATCAACTAACGCTCAGCTATCGGCAAATGCATTTGTCGTCTTCCCGAGATGGCATGTGCTGTGCTGTGCTGTGCTGTGTTGTGTCGTGCCGTGCCGTGTCGTGCTTGTATGGTGTTGAGTTGAGCTGAGTTGTGCCGTGCTCTGGCAGTGGTGATGTGATGTATGTCCGTCGACAACCTCCCAACTCGGCTGAGGCTGCTTGGGTTTCAAGGGATGAAATTAGCGACCAGAGGGCTCGTATTTGCTCGTCTGGAGGGTGTCCACCTTTTTTTTTTGGCGTCAAGGGGGGTGAGAGGGGTGGGAGTCAAATACTTGTTAAGAAAAAGAGAAACACAAACCCAAGATGGCGTCAAGTCCCAAAAAGAAGAAAAAAAAAAGACAAGGCGCAAAAGACAGCGCACGAAGTGAAGGTGCACGGGGTTTGTGTTGACTAACGTTAACGGCAGCCAGCGGCTGACATGGTGGGGCGCCATGTTGGAAATCCTGGCAATCAATCGCCTGCAGGTCGATGACGCTGCAGCGGGCCAAGTCTCGGAATGTGGGAGACGGCCGGAACCGTAACATTCTGTACGGTGGGGTTCTTCGGTACTGTGTCCTGTACGACTCGTCCTGTACCGTACTGTCCGACCTTACGTACTGCATCATGCACACCAGCCCGGGCAGCCATCGGCCGGTACACGCCCCCCCCCCCCCCCCCTCTCCTCCTTTCCCCCAAGGCAGCACGATGAAATAAATGCATGGCCATTGTCCAACTTTACTCAACGTTAGTGCTGATGAGAGAACAGCTCCTGCCTGGCTGCCCCCGCGAGCACCCTGCAGCTGGCCATGGAATTGTGTACGTGGTGTATTGTATTTGCGTCTACTTAGATATCCAAGCGAACGTTGGGTGCTGTCATGGCTGAGCTGTC
Organism: Remersonia thermophila; assembly: GCF_042764415.1. Taxonomy (NCBI): domain Eukaryota; kingdom Fungi; phylum Ascomycota; class Sordariomycetes; order Sordariales; family Chaetomiaceae; genus Remersonia; species Remersonia thermophila. Next base: position 1,469,373 of record NC_092219.1, read on the forward strand.
CACCGTCGTCTCCTTTACGTGTTTGTATGTACAAGTTCCAGGTTGTGATCGTCCCGGCCCTGACGTCGGGACCGAGCTGGGGTTGGCGTTGCGTCCATGTCAATAACCTGGCCGATGAAATGGGCGCACATGCCTGGACGCAAACGCCTGCGAACACGAGCGGCCCCACCGCCGTGGGCCGGTTGAAACCTTGTGTGGACTTGGTGGAGAGGAACGCCCGTCGCCCGGCCGGACTGGCCGCCGGAGCAGGGCAATTAATCAGCATTCATTTTGCGGTTCTGGGTGTCTAGACCCAACGCAGAAATCCAGCCCGGTGCTTTTTTGATTCACGCCCTTGCGGGGGGGAGGGGGGGGGGGGACGGGGGACAAAGCGGCATCTGCCAAGCATCGGGTGCGGAAGCACGGTAAGAGGGTAAATTAACCTCTATTCTCTTTGGACATCTTGGCGGACCGTCCAAAGTTCTGGTCATTCTTCCAACTTCCGACATCCAACAACGGAAGCGGCATCTGCGCTAGGTGGTCACTCTCGCACAGCCTGGATTCGTGATGAAGCGCAACCTCCAATCTCAAGCAGCCTGTTAAGAAATCTCCAAGCGGCTCCCGGCGGACTTCGGAGGACGGCTGTCGGGCACTATGTACGGTGCATGTATAGTACATGCACTAGGGAATTGACCATCTCGAGAGCTCCTTTCCCCAAAGAGGTGCCTGCTGCACAGTGCATTCGACCATGGCGCCTAAGGCCTGTCTGCCAAGTCGGAGCGGTTGGACAGTGGGATCCAACATCGCGTGTGTTAGCTTGAGCATCGACAGCATTTACCCAACGTTCGGGCCACCACGTCCGTTACCTCTTGGGACCTTGTGTTGTTGCCTTTCTCTCGTTTCTCTTCGGGGAGACGCGGTCGTCTTCGTGCCCAGGCCATTGAGCACGGCTCTTCCACGGGCAAGCAAGACGCCGCGCTCGGGCACGGTGCGGCTCTTTTGCGCCGTACCGTTCATCACCAAAAAAGAACCTGTGCAACACGAGCACAACCCGAGGGAGGATCCGAGGGCGGGGTTGTGTTGAAGGGATGGATGGATGGATGGCTGGATGGAGCCTTTTCTTTTGCTGGCACAGCTACCCACCGCATGGCATCCATGACATCTACGGCAAGGCGTGAGCGTGGCGCTCTTAGTTGGTCGAACGGAACGGAACCGATGCTCCCATCCGTCCCGTTCCCCGTCACCCCACCTGCCAACGGGATTTCTGCGCCATGCCCAATTTATTAAGAATTTCAAGCTTATTTTTACCGCGGCCATCCTTCGGGTCCGCTAGCGCGCATTGGCACGTCTTGGAACGTCTTGGGTGTGCGTCCTAGCTCCCCCTTTCGTCGTACCCGAACAACTACACGCCCCCCCCCCCCAACCCTCTTCTGTTACGCAGCGCATCACCCTGCTCATACTCCGTCCATGTCAACAAAATGCCTGGACCCCGACCGAAACTTTCATGACACGTGCTTGGTCCGGCCAAGTCGTCCGCTTTCCAGCCCCCATCTTCCATCCGAGAAGGAGGGTACCTCCGCTGGACGGTTTTGGCAGTGTTGGGGTGCACGGCATCGTATCAGATAGTGAGCGGTTCCTTATCAAATCATCTCATCATCGCTCTCTTCTTTCCGGGTCCAATGACCAACATCGCCACCAAAAGTGTAGACCCGTGCAAATGCTCGTCGAGGCAAAAGTGACTGGCTGCTAGATAGCCTCGCGCGATCCGGCAGGGTGGTGGTGTGGGTGAGGGCCTCGGAGATAAGCTTTGCGCTTGTGCCGCAAGTCTCCGCCCCCCCCAGCCTGGGGGCTACCTAGTTATCCTCCAGACCAACAAGAACTGAGCGGAAGGAAATCCGGCCGAACGGAGCTCGCTTTGCTGCGTACGGACTCGTCGATGCTCCAACTTTCGGCATTGCGCCCGTGCTTTGTTGACGCTTGAACCTTGGTCTACACCACGGTAGTCTAGGTCCGCAAAAGCCGTGTTTGTTTTGCCCCGTACTATCCATACGACCTTGCTACCTATGTAAGCTAAGACAGCCCTGCATGTGGTCTTGGAGGCAATGCGCTTCGTTCGTTGCGTTGTCAGAGGCCAACCAAAACCTCGCGCTCGCCATGCAAACAAGTTGACAGGCAACACTATTGACATCCGGCAGGCCAATTTTTATTTTGAATTTTTTTTCGTTTACCGAGTCAACACCCCCTCCCCCCCCCCCTCCGGGATCTCCGTTCACTTCTGATCGTGTGGCTGCTCCCGCCTGGCAGACGCTGGGGGCGGGTGGCCTACCGACGACAGAGAATCCGAATCACTCCCCGTTACAAGGCGGTTCATTCCTCCAGGGCAATCCAATGAACAATTTAAAATAACTAGGTAGAGAAAATAAAAATAACACCAAGACACGTGGGGTTCAAGAACTGAATAATGCGCCATCCCGGATGTCTGAGCCGGTATTCTACGCCATGGGACCTACCTGTGGAATGCAAGCATGGATGGGGGTCATCACTTCGGTGTCTGTCTCTGGGGTGGGCAACACGGACTTTATCGAGCTCCCGAGGACCAGAACAAAGAAACACCAGGCATGGAAAAACCCCCCTTAGTCATGCCCCCCCGCCCGTTAGCGCGTCCCATGAGTCGTACGCACGTTCGTTTTTGGCCTGTGGTCCAGAAAAGAAAAGCTGAGAGCTGATCAAAAGCTCCCCCGGCGCGCCCAGAGACGGGCGGGCAAGCGTTAGGCTCCTCCTGCCCGGAACCAGGACCAGGGCCGGGGACCGGGGCCGGGGCCAGGACCAGGGCTCAGCGTCAAGGGGACGATCCCAAACAGGCGGAAAGTCTGGAAGCTTGGCCGCCCCTCTCACTTCCTCACATTCCCGGTTGCGTCCACGGGTGTTCGTCAAGCATGTGTACTGCGTACACAGTATAGTTAATGACGTTAGGACATCACAGTACTATACATACAGCGGGGGAGGGAGAACCTACAAACGCACCCAAGATCTTGGCGGCCCGGAACTCGTCGCTTTTGGCAGCAGGTCGCGCCCGGTCCGGTCGGCGGTTCGACCGCAGAGACCTGCACAGTACTTGGCGTGACGGTGTGGTGTGGTTCTGATTGATGTGCGGTTCTTTTATCTGACGCCTCCAGTTCGCTACTGCTCCGCTGGAGAAGGAGACGGGGAAGGGGGGGGGGGGTGGGTTTGTGGGTGTGCCCGAATGCATGCATTTTGCAGTTCGTTACAAAGAGCACACAATACGATACGCCGTACAGTATCGCCATGCGGTCCGTCACCTACGGTATGTTCCCCCCGGCCCCAAAGTGCAGACGCGACATCATCAGAACACAAGGTTGATGCCTGGAGCCATCCAGGTCCCCCAGCCTGGTTAAGCTTTTCTTGCGGGTGTGTCTGAGAACTTAAATGGTAGTATACGAAAGTGCCTGCGTGTGTGTTTGTGTTGGGACGGACAAGAGGTTACACCAAAAATATCGTTTCCCCTTAATGATCCAGTGTCACCCTACGATAGGTACCTTATGGAGAACTCCCAACTACCAAGGAGTTATGTACGCAGTATATACAAGTGAACACACACACACACACACACACACACACACACACACACACACACACACACAGCCTTTGGACTGCTCCCCCCCTTCCCCCGCCGCTCCTTGATCCTGGCTTGTGTAACGGTGCCAGCGATCCCAGTGATTCAACCCAGCGAGCGGCTCCTTGTGCTTCATCACTCCCCTGATTCATCACATGAGGCCGGGGGGCGTGGGACTTTGGGAGCGGGCCAAGTTCCTCCTCCGCCATCACCGGGCCCCCCAACGCCGTGGCAAGCCTCAAGGCCCGGGGCGTCCAATCGCGGTGTTTGTGCTTGAGCACGCGATGTTGGGTAAGCAAGCAGAAACAGGCACCTGACAATCGGGGGATGGGGAGGGATTTTCGTCTCATCAACGACTTTGGGAAAGACTTCCAAAGGGCAAACATCAGCATCTACGGCCCGAAGACGGCGTGAGCGGTCGGGTTGGTAAGTGTTTTCGATGCCGGCATAGGATCACAGCCATGCACAATTTCCCTACGGTGTTTATTCACGCCCTGAGGAGGGGGAGGCAGGGCCTGTAAGCGTTTGAGACCATGACGAAAAAGAAGCACCTACCTTTTCTCGCAGGCTCCACATGGCTGATTCGGCGCTGATTGTTTGCCGTGGTACAGCGAAATGCACCAGGTTACACGGCTCGTTCCCTGTCCAACATGCATCTTGTATTCTTGTCCTTTGTTCTGCGTTCAGTCTTGACTCGGCTCGCAAAAGGTTGCCTGCCACACACACCACCTCTTCCCTTCGTCAACCCTCTCCCGTTTTGTGCTCACTTCCTGGCCCGTTGCCCAGACCAAGCTGACGTCTGTTTAAGGTTAAGTGAGGTGAGCGACAGGCCCCCAAAAATAACACCCACAGGGCTGTTCTGCTCTGATCGGGGCATCACTGCGGGCGTGGCGCTCCCCCAACCCCAACCGCCCCTGGTCAGCGCCCCCTCCTCTCTTGCTCAGCACGCTGTTGTGATTGCATCGATGGAGCATGTTGCGAATGCAGGGCTTGCGGCCGGCAGCTTGGATGGGTTTACAAGTCACATAGGCCTCAGCGAGCTTACTGTGTACATGCTACACTCGCAGCACGATCAGGCGGCTGGCCTCGCCGCGTCTGGAAAAGCGGTTAGTTGCAGCCGAAGGGGAGGGGGGATGTCGCTGGACCGATAGCGCAAAAAAGGCTATCAGGATGCCGACGGCAGAAAGCAAGACGCCGACGGGGGAGAGAGGGGGGGGAGGGAGGGAGGGAGGGAGAGAGGACGAATTGGATGGAGGGAGGGAGAGAGGGATGAAACGGATCGATGGATGGATGCCTTGGAAGGGAATGGATCATCCTTGTGGCCCCTCATCCCATCTCGTCTTGACGCTCAAAACTATGTTTACTATGCTTGTACGCCTCGGCGACTCCCCAAGGTCTCTCTTCTGTGTATGTGTTTGCTTGGCATCAATTGACTTTCACGGTTTGCCATGACCATGCCACGCCGGTCGGGTGGAGTTCCCATCTCGCCCGTAAAAGCAGGCTTCCGCGCCGCGGCCGCCAGCGTGCATTGCCGCGAGGCGAGGAGTAACTAGAACATTTCGAAACCGAGCAGGAGATGCACAAACGTCGGGGAGATTTTGGGTTGGGGGCGGGGGAGGGAGGGAGGTTACTCCGCACTGGGGCACAGATGCAGCCCGGCGGCCAAGCGCTTGGCTTTGCTGACCGAATCGCAGATGTAGCCGATCGGGACCATCTCGTTCGTTGTTGCGATGCGCATGCTTGTTTCTTCCGGTGGCCTCGCTTCCTTGGCTTCGATTCCTTGCTCTCGGCGATGTTACGTTGGTTCTGCCTGTTTTCCGGCATGCCTTCCATGCGCTCTGAAGAAAAAAAAACCAATTGCGTTGTAGCCCCCATTCCAAACTCGTCGGCCTTTTGTATGGTGGCGGCGTCTACATAGGGACAGGAAACGATGAAAGGGTTCAACCTTTCCGGACAAAGTTTCGCCCCCCCCCCCCACAAGCTGCTAGCGGCATTGCTGCTGGGAGCCAGGTTATCGAGACACCACGCCGGTGCTGGTTGGGGGAGCAAAGCGGGTTTTCTTTGGGCAAAAGAGCAGCCATGCAGCTCTTGGCACGGTTGTGAGAGGCCAGCAGACGCAAGCGATACAACACAGCCTCTCGGAGGGCTTCCACCAGTGGCCGGCCGGTGCGTGGTCGCGGCTCATCCCCTCGACGCTATGTAGTTAGCGTACACACGAACCGCTGGGGCCATGTGAGCGGGCCACCACCCAGCGTTTCAGTGGACACGTGACAAGGGTTGCCGGGTGGCTATCTGACAGCACATGGGGAAGGGGGCCTTTTTCTGGACGAGAAAAGACCTTCGCATCGATGCGAGCGGCAAGACTCGACAGGATTCCGTGTTTGAGTTCACGGCTCCGGCCCAAGCACGTAACTACCGCGTGCTTGTAGGGCATTCCGTGTCTGAGCGAAGCTGTGAAACATACCGCGCCCAGCGCAGGATGCACCCAGTACACCGTCGGAGCAGGCTTCATTGACCCTTCCATCGTTGCATAGGTACCTCCTGTACCCAACCCGTCAAACACCGCGTTGGTGAGCCGTGGCCGAAGGGTTCGCTGCTTAAGCTTAACCTGCTAGCGTGCACGCTCCTGACGGCGCCTCGCGTGGCTCAGCAGGGATTGCCGGTTGGATCCCGACGTGACCGTCTGACGGTCCCGTGGGGAGGGATGAGGGGAGTAGGGAGGGGAGTAGGGAGGGGGCGGCAGCGAGGCGAAGTGAGCTGACGAGAGCAAGACCAGCCGATCCACGAAAGGGCGACGACATGGAGCGGATTGGTGGGTTCGGAACAAATTGCAGGTCGAAGCGAGCATCAGCATTTGTTCCGGGTTCTTTTTGGACGGCCAAAGGAGCGCCACCCATGCAAGAGCGAATGCGAGGCAGACGAAACGGCGTTCGTGGTTGGGGACGCTCGCAAGCTCCCACCGGATCCAGCCCAACGATGGGGTCGGGAGGGTTGGCTCCTGGCACCGCGGTCCCTAGCGCGGTGCCCCGAGAGCTGGCGCCGGGACCGTTAGCGAGCTGCCAACGAACATCGGGTTCCGAAGCCTCGGACTGCTGCTGACGCGTCAGCCTTGATGAAAAGAGTGACGAGGCAGGCATGGATTGCGGTGCAGAAGGCGAGCAGCGTCGAGGCCAAGGCCAAGGCTGTGCAACCTGGTTATGCAGAGCCGGCAGCGAGCGCTCGCTCTGGGCATGGTTTCGAGCCAAACGTACAAACGCTCAAGTTCATGACGCTTCGAGATGGCGGCGCAGAGGGACGTACCGTACATACACGGTACACGTACGTTACGACGGAAGGGGGGGGGGGGTGGGCGTTACGGTACGCGCCTCGTGACGCTCGTCACACCTTGTGCTGCACCTTGCAGGAGGCACAAGAAACTAACGTTTGTGTAATGCGAAATAGTTACCTGGGTAGTTACCTTTTTACCAACAAGGCTCTTGCCGCGAGGGCCCGCACGGGCCCCAACTCTAATCCAACAGCCAACGACAAAAAGTGGGGCTGCCTCGGCAGAATCGGAACAGATCGTCCCAGTCCCCAACTTTGTGCGACGCCAAACGTCGGGCCAGTGATTGCGTCCTCCTCCCCCCCTGTCACCTTCTGGATTTTGCCCATGACCCGTTCGGTGCGGTACTTGGGTTCCAGTGTCGCGCCCTCGGTGGCTGCGCGCATGATGGCCTGCCTTCCCTTCTGTGCGGTGTTTTACCATTAGGATCAAACACCGAATACTGTATAGTATAGGTTGTCCACCCCTTGGTGTCTCGGGACGCAGCACACCACGTACTAGCACTTGTACGCGCTTGTATAGTATACACAGTAGTAGGTGATTTGCCAGGGCTGAAGAGCTGGCCGCCTCGGACCATCGGAGCCATGTGGGAGATGGGCCTTGACAATGGAACTCGGGCTTCCTTGCTCAGCAAAGCGCCCCGGATTGATCAGCAATGACATATGGCAAATGAGACCTTCAGTGGTAGGGAGATGGTAGGCGAGGCGGAACCACCAAGCCATTCCGTCACTTCCGAAGGCCTGCAGATTGGGTGGTGCTTCGCGGTAGATTGGCCAAGGCGAGCCAAGCCAGCTCGGTGGTCCGACGGCGCCACCCCTGGGTTGTCCCCCCCGGGTTGACGTTCCCGGGAAAAATGCCCGCATCTGGTCTTTTTTCCCCATTTTCAACAAAGGCCCGCACGCTCACACTCCCATCGCTTTTGTGTGTTGACGGCGCTGATCCCCGCCGCCCCCGGGAATGGACCTCCCGTCTCGCTCGCAACGAGCTGCCCATCTGGCGGCCGAAATGCTGTAACCACTTGCTTGTAGGCCAGCGCATGGAAATGCGGGCAGACGTCAAAGGCAACCTGCCCATCCACCCCATGCAATGCGGTGAACTGCATCCGGATATTCTGGAACCTCGCCTGTCGCCCTTTATCAAGGATGGGTTGCAGGCGGCGTTCGGTAGTGCCAGGTCGAGATGACGCCCCGGCCTGTCGTTCGGTCTCCGCCTCATCAACGCACGCAGCAAGGCCGCTTCCCAGGACTCTCCGATCCTGGATCTCACCACTTCTCGATGACCCCTGCAGGACGGAGGGGGGGGGAGGGGGGGTTTTAGTAACGCCAATCAGCTCGGCGCGAGCTTGGCCAGCAGCCTTGGTTGCAGCACAGAACGACCCCCCCCCCCCCCTCCGGAGCCTCTGCACCGTCGTCTGTGATCGTTCACGGTGAAGCTCACACGGCCTCCGCGTCATGTCCGAGAGGCCTCCAAGCCTAGGTAACCCATCACATCCACAAGCAGAGAGGCCCGGCGCTCATCGTCGAGGTCTGGTTGGGGTCCATCACAATCTCCACACGCGCAGCGTACTGCGCACAATGTGCCCTCCGTGGACCGTCATCGTCCCCAACCGTTGCAGCAAGAACTCTCTCCTCGTATACACAAGTAGACATGTTCCATCCGGCAAGCCAAGGCTCGCCGACAAGGCCCAACGGCCGATCCGAATGGGGTCTGGACCACCCACCCCCCCAGGTCGCCAGCCAGGGACGGGGGGAAACCAGCGAAGCATGGCGATCTGGCGATTACGCTCACGCCCACCCCACCCTACCGTACTTGAACGTACTGTGTACGGTAGTTAGTGTATGTACAGCGCAGCGTATGGAATGCTTGTCTGCGACGGCAGTCCCGTAGGTTGACGGGCAGACCTACAAACCTACAGCCGACATCGTCTTGGCCCCCCCCCCTCCTCCCGGCATGTCTTTGGGGAAGGTGGTAACGAAGAGTTCCAACAAGCACAACGGTTATGCAGCTCATGTCATGACATCCAACGGCGAACAGCACCACCGGCACCGCCCTGGCATCATCTTCTCCCGGGCGAGACTCTCGCCAGGCCAACGACAATATGGCGGGCTCATCCATCGTGCGCAAGATTCCGCGTATCGGTCTCTCTCCCGCGGGTCCCCTCCCGCCCGCCCGCCCGCCCCCCTGGCGACCGTGAAACATCCGCCCCGGTTTGGCACGTAGGCCATATGCCAAATCCTGTTTGCACTCTGGTCCCCCCCCCCCCCCCCGGTCACGTTCCTAGACGCATTTTCGATCGCCCAAGCCCCGAAGGCCTCGCGCCATGCGCCCCATCGAGCTTCGGTTCTACGCGTAAGGAGGTAGGTAGGTAGGTGGGTAGAGGTGCCTTGCGGCCGACGCACCGCAAAGCAACCCCTGGAACTCGTGCTGCCCGTACATACATACATACAAGCCCCTCCAGACGGCGACCCGGCGCGGCTCGATATTGACGACCCGAAAGACCAAGCCGGCCAAGCTCGCAACCGAAGAGCCTAACGGCGGCTTTCATCTTCGTTGCCCCCCTCCACCCAGGCCCGGAAAAGGTTGCGGCTGTGGCGGCGGCCCGGTGGGGAGGGCGGGAGAAAACCAACGCTCGATGCCCGGTAGGTAATACCAGGTAGTTAAAGGGTATATTGGAAGCGTTTTTTCGCGTGGCTTTTAGCCTCCGAACGGACGGGCCGCTACTTTGCCGTATGCAGAGGCGAGCGCTACGGTCCCCACCCCTCGTCAACGTTTGTTTCTATACTACTACCGAGGCGGGCGCTTCGTACCTGTATGGTAATGTTTTTGGGCGGACGGCGCATGCGCCCTGTTGCCTTGGCGTATAAGCCCCTCCCGTCGCTCGCCGCTCGCCGCTCGCCGCTCGCCGCTCGCCGCCGCCGCGACTTTTGGCCGTGGAGCGTCAAGCCAGCACGCTCGTTCCGTGGAAGCTCGTTTGCGACATTTCATATGCCATGCTGCATATGATATGAGCCCATCGCCTGCTCGGCCTGCGCTTGACGGAGGCGGCCCATGCATGTGCTAGCATGTGCGTTCACCATACACACTACATACATGTGGATGGATCGGTATTTCCCCGTGGCAGAACAGATGAAAACGTGCGCCGTGGATTCGACGGCCCGGTCCATCTGCCCTCATTCTTGCGCGGCCGGGGCCGATCGTGACACGTAGCCCACGGGTCTCGTTGATGGAGAGGCCAAAAGGCCATCCCATGGATTCCACGGAGCAGGTGCATGTATCTTTCTTTTTTTCCCCTACGGAGCAAGCCGTCTCCGTACCGCCCTGGCGATCCCGATGAGCCCGAAACACCATCGACTTCTCCTCCCCCGTGGCCCGTGAGCCGCTCCAATCAGGCATTTCCTCGCCTTTGTTGGGTAGGTGATGTTGCAGAGCTACCAGGAGTATGTGCCGCCGCCGAAGGCTTCCATGGATTGACCACGATTCCACCGTCAATCCGGGTACGAAATGCTAGAGGGGTCCATTCCATACCAGGTGGAGATAGGGTGACACTTTTGCATGGTCCCTTTCGCCGCTTGCTGGTTGGTCTGGATTCGAGGGTTGTAGCAGGCTAGCCTCACCCCCTCCTCCATTTGTCTCCTTTGCGTGGACTTTCTCTCCCACCTTGCATGCCAAAGACATCCCCATTGCTATTAGTGCCTATGGATTCTCATCAATGCTGGGCCGGTCCAGGCACTGAGCCACGGTTTGCTGGTTGCCGGCACGCCGACGAGGCTCCGTTGCTTCTCCCCGTGTGTGTGTGTGTGTGTGTGTGTGTGTGTGTGTGTCAAATGGCGGCACGTAGCGTCATGCTGAACGACCCAAAGGTCAGGGGATCGGGCTCAGGTTTCGTCTTTGTAAGGACTACGTCGGTGCGAGCGTTGTATCCGGCGCGCTTTGGCCCAGACGGATTGGATTCAGTTTGGATTCAGTCAAGACTTGACGCCCAGCGGGCGAGCCAATGCGTCGGAGGAGGAGACAAGAACGTACGGCTTCCTTCACCTTCCAGGCTGCTCGTCCGAAGCTAGACAGAGATAGCCTTTGGTCTCTGCCCCATCTCTAGACCGACGTATCGAAACTGCCTTTGCTCGGTCCTGTTCGGATCCAATCCCCGCTCCATCGCTGACATGTCCGTGGAATCCTAGGAAACCACGCCGGCCAGGGGATCGTATGTGCTGTTATAGCAGACTCCGATCAGCGGCCGGAGAAGCGCCCTTGGCTTTGATTCGCTGACCCCGTCGAGACATCATGGCCACCAGGATCGACGTTCACTTCGCTCCAAGCCATGAAGGTCTCATGAAGTACGTTGGGTGGAAATCTTTCCCCCTGGGCCCCTTTTTTATCGGTATACTTGTCCATTTAAGCAGGTGATAAGAACACAAACAGCGGTTGACAACGCCGTGCTTCCTGTTTCCTAGGAGCGTACACACCTTCTCGTCTCTCACCTGCAACCCAGCATTGACTCCTCGGTATGCGGTGCAGCACCAGCTCAGGACAAGCTTGATGTATCAACTTGGGCTCTTCAACCCAAAATATGCACGCGTCTGTGGCACGTCGTGAAGGGTACCGCAAGAAACAAGCCAGATGTAAGGCTTAAGAATCCCTGGAGGGGCCTGAACCACGCCATATCACCCACAAAGGCTTATCACGAGCATTGTCTCCTTCACCTCTAGCAATGACTTGACCACCTGGTAGGCAAGGCAGTTGGCACAGCCCGACGATAGAGAGAGAGAGCTTCCGAGACTGGATGGCATACGCAAGCAAGCCCTTCGTAAAGTCCTCTCGCCGTCGCAGCCGATGGTTCCTGAAAAAGAGGGAACCCGGGAAGCAACGAAGAGAAAAAACACCGAGGCCGCGGAGGCTCAGTGATGGAATTTGGAAGACGCACGGGTATTCGCAGCATCGAAAGACATTGGGGTGGCGCGGTGGAGGCGCAAACCAGTCCCGCCTACAGTATATCCCGACACAACAAGGTCGTCTATTGCGTTGTACAGATCAAGGAGAGATGGTTTTCGACATGCGATAGGCACCGAATCATTTCCTGGCCGCAAAACACAGACGCCGTTCAACCTGGAGGCCCACAAAAAAGCCGGAGGAGCCGAGCAGCTTCTGGATGCAAGCGGCCGAGCGGATAGGAAACGTCCCTGAGGTGGGCAGAGAGACGACCCACGTCCTCCTTCCTTTCCCTTTTGCCCCCCCCTTGTTCGACATGTGTAGTGCACCGAGGGGAAACAAAGTCAGTTGCAAAGGCCGTAAGACAAAGCCTCCAACGTCACACGCCGTTGCGTCCAACAGCGGAGGCCCACTTTGTACATGGCTGCGTTTGTGAACGGCTCGTCGCGTGCGGGTGGCCCCGTTGACCATGGGTACCCGCATGCCACGGAAGTGCAGGTAAGCCCGATCTTAGCCATCTCGAAATGTCGTGACGGCAGCGGGAACGTTACATCAAGACATCATCACCCAGGAATGCGTCCGTGCAGGGAGGTCAAGGTAGGTGGTACCTATCTAGATTGGGCGGCCATGAATCGTCCCTGGAGACCCAAAACCGCTGAAGATAGGGTGCCGACCGAGGTCGTGGCGCATCTCCTTCCCTCAGCAGTCGCATCGCCCATGCCAGCGGGGGAAGGAGACCATATCCCGGACGGTCTGAACGCCGGCGAGATAGCTCAGGAGGCGGTCAAAACCCAAGCCGAAGCCGCCGTGCGGCGGGCAGCCCCAGCGGCGCAGGTCGACGTACCAGTCCAGGGAGCGGCGGGCGGCGGCGTTGTCGGCGGCAGCGGCGTCTGGCAGCGGCTTGGAGATTCCGTGACGCTCCATGGCGGCTTCGAGGGGCTCCAGACGGTGCTCACGCATGGAGCCGCCGGCAATCTCGCAGAACTCGGGAACCAGCAGATCAAAGCACTCGACCGTCGGCCCCGGCTCGGCGGGGGTGGCGGGTGGGGCTTCGAGCATGTAGAAAGCCTTGATGTCTCGGGGATAATGCGTGACAAAGACGGGCTTCTCGCCGCCCCCGACGTGCTCGGCAATGTACTTTTCGTGTTCTGATTGCAAGCCCGCGCCCCACGTCGGCCTGTGCTCGAAACGGTCGGCCTTTTGCCGAAGAAGGGCGATGGCGTCCGAGTAGGTGATGCGCGGCCAGTCGCGGCGCATCAGGCCCTCCCAGCGGCGGCGTACCTGGTCCGCCGGAGCCAGGTCGGAGCCCGAGTGCCGGGACCGGACGAGCAGGTCTTGAACGGTGGGCGTGTCGATCAGGCCGGCGGCGAGGGAGCGCAGCATGTCCTCGGTGAGGTCCATGATGGGGCCGAGGCCGTCGACGAAGGTCATCTCGGCCTCGAGCATGTAGAACTCGCTCAGATGCCTCGATGTGTCGCTCCGCTCCGCACGGAACACAGGAGACAGGGTCCAGACGTTGCCGACGGCCTGTGCGAGAGCCTCGAGATGGAGCTGGGTGGACACGGTGAGGTACTTTTTGGAGCGGAAAAAGAGCTCCTGAGAACCGGCCGGGTGGCCCGATGGCGGCGGAGGCGCGTCGCTGGCGGGCGACACGGTAAAGACCTCACCGGCGCCCTCGCAGTCCGAGGAGGTGATGATGGGCGGGTGCGTCTGGGTGAAGGACCGGCCTGCGAAGAACCGAGTCAAGGACGCGATGGCGTCGGAGCGCAACCTGAGCAAGACGGCATTGACGGGAATTCTCGGCCGCAGGTGCGGCAGGGTACGGAGGTACTCGGGCGTCTGATACTTTTTTTGAATTGGGAACGTCTGCAGCAGCAACAGCAGCAGCAGCGGCGGCGGCGGCGGCGTGGTCAAAGGACATGTCGGCCAGGCAGAAAGGGGGAAAGGGAGGTAGGTACCTTTGCGTCGGAGGGGCCCAGGACGTCGACTCCGGTGACGTGCAGCTCGTGAGACTGGCCGGCCCCGGGCGAAGCCACCCAGGAGCCGGTGAGGCGGACGGCGGCGCCAACGGCGAGACTACATGGTGCGGACGAGGTGCATCAGCAAGCCGAAACACGCATGCAGTCGTCAGTGCCGTTAGGCAGGTCGGCAGGTAGGCGCATACTGTTCGGCATCGTCGGCCGGAACGACGGCCTGCAGGGGAGCGAGCGAAGAGCCGTCTCCCAGCGACACGAAGCGGTGAGTCTTCATGGAGCGGACGGACCGGACATAGCCATGGACGACGACATTGTCCACCTTGTCGGCAGGCTTCCACCGGAGCAGGTCGGCAATGGGCCGAACCGCCTGCCGAGACGAAGACGAGGACGAGGATGACAAGGACGACGACGAAGAAGAAGAAGAGGAAGAAGAAGAAGAGGGGGAGGAGGAGGAGGAGGAGGACACATGACGGAGAATGCCGAGAATGCTACGGGCACTAGGTCGGGGTCTTCGTGGGGGGAAGCCGGCGGACGGGGTCAAGACGGACGAGACATGAGCCGGCCGGAGGGGAAGGGCTCGAGCAGGTCGCATGGCTCCCGGATGGAATTGGCCTGGCCAGGCACCGAAAGAGAGCACCTTTTCTTTTGGGAATCGTTGGCTGGTGTATAGTAAGGGTGGTGGTATTTTTTAGGAGCTCATTGGAATCTCCAGATCAATAGTGAGTCGAGAGTGTCTTGTCCCAATCAATGGTGTGCGTCTCAGGCCGGGCCGGGGGGGGGGGGGGGGGGGTCGGTCAAAGCGGAGGATGGGCAAAATTCGCTGTACGCAAAAATTGGAAAATTGCATGCATGCAGCCCACGCACCACGCCAAGGCAACGTGAAGACGCGATAACTAGTTCGTTACTAGTTGGCAGGAAACAGCAAAGGCTTGGCAGCGGCAGCGCCAAGTACTTTCCCTTCTTGAGACCTGAAGGGCCCGTGATTGGCTGGGCGAGGCGTCTCCCGCTTGGCGTTGGTTCCCAGCCGAGGCCCCGGTTTCCGCGCGCAGCATCTGCAGCGGGAGAGGAGACAGGGTCACGCCCTGGTCGCCGTCAGGGATGCGATGGCAGCCCTGCGTTTCCGTCTGTTCCCACGCTCAGGTCCTGGCCGGGGATGGAACTGCTGCCCCAGCACCTGCTGCGTACTGCGTACCCAGTATTCACTAATAGTTGCTTGCAAGATTCCGGCCGGGACCAGGCTGCCTACTGGGATATGTTCTTATGCACCCAGGCATCTCAGGTACCTACATGCGAACGTTACTTGTAGGTTAGTAAGTAGGTATACGTACGTACCTACACAGCAAGGGACCTACCTCACCTAGGTACGTAGGGTGGGTAGTTACCGGGTGGTGGCTCGGTTGTCTTCCAGAACCTGAAACTCGGGCCGCCTTTCTGCAGCCGCGGTGGTGGATTGTTGCATGGGAGGTCAGCGGGCAGCTAGCAGCACCTGTGTCGGTGCGGCGCTGAACACCCCTCTTTGCGGCAAAAGCATGCGCTTCAGGTAGCATTCTGCTTACCTCCCGTGAGCACCTAGCTACTGTGGTACCTAGGTACCCAACATGCCGTATGTACCTGGCGGTACCCGTATGTGGTGTGTAGGTAGGGAGGTCCAGTACCTTTGACAAAACAGCCCGCTCAGGGGGGAACAGCTCGGTCAGAATCCGAAAGGAAACCACAGAGATAGCTACAGAAACAAACAGACAAGAAAAAAAAAAAGAAGAAGAAAAAAACCGCCCTCAACCAACCCGCATGAAAGACACCAGACGGGAGAACCCTTGGAGCCGAAGGGGGGAGGGCAAATGATGCCAATGTCGGGCGGGTTCCGGCCGCGGCGCTGTACCAGTCTCGCCGGGACGCAAATTCATGATGTTTCCTCGCGGCGGGGACCCGAGCTTTTTTTTTGGGATTTGCTTTTTCTCCTCCCAAGGAGCTTTCTCCTTCTCACCGCTCACGCAATCCGATCGGCTCTCCGTTGACACGCAACACAAGCAAACACCCACTCGTCGCATCCCCCGCTCCCCACTGCCTGGAGCCCGTTCTTCACCGGCTGCGCTGGCCCTGCAAGCCCATGCAATCCCTTGGGTGAAGAGTTGGCTTGGCATGTCCCAGCTGCAAGCGGGTCTGCATCTGCGAAGCCTGCTTCTTGGCAATCATCATCGCGCAGCTCGGTCGCCGACCTGATCCTAGGTAGGTGGGGAGGCGAGGGGAGGGCGCCGCTGGGCCCCTCGGGCCCGGGTGCAGCGGTAACTAACCAGTGAGCTACCTCGCTTCCCGCGGTGCCATCCATGGTCGGGTCCCGTCTTGGGGGTCTTGGATGCAGCTCGGTGCCGGTGTATACGTAACGTAGCAGGCGTGTTACTGCGTATGCTATACGTCGACGTGCTGCTGTGGAGACCCGACCGGCCCAAACACAAACTTACCCACGCCAACGCGACCCGTGGATCCCCCGTTCCTTGGACGCGATCGACGACGGGGACCTACGATCGAGGGGCACGGCACCTCAG
Organism: Remersonia thermophila; assembly: GCF_042764415.1. Taxonomy (NCBI): domain Eukaryota; kingdom Fungi; phylum Ascomycota; class Sordariomycetes; order Sordariales; family Chaetomiaceae; genus Remersonia; species Remersonia thermophila. Next base: position 1,485,753 of record NC_092219.1, read on the forward strand.
CCTGCTGGACCCCACCAGCAGCACCAAGCGTGTGTCCACCACCCCAGGGGCCCGGGGCCCGAGAGGAGACGCATCCCCCGAATCCCCGGCGGGCATCTCTCTCGTCATCGATGGAACCACCCGGTGGCTCACGCTAGCATTCCATGTTTGGCATTCATGCCTCGTAGGCTCGTTCGATTGTTGCGCCCGCGCGACCGACGCCAGCCGCGGCGAGCATAACGCTAGCCGGATCCAGAGGCGTGGTGTTTATAAGGTGGTTTTCGGCCGCTGCCCGGCTTCGCGGACCCCCTCCCCACCCCCCCCCCCCCCTCACCGTGGACGCCGCCCCTGGCGCCCCTCTATGTGCACGACAGCCGACGAGGTCCCTCCGCAGCCGTGGGTGTCGACCCCGTCCAACGGCGTACGCATAGTTGGTTATTGCAGGTCTCCGGCCCATGTGTCCGGGCCCGAGCGGAGCGGCCGCGTGGGAACACTAGATTGAGATGGCGCACTGCGGGATGCACCGCATGGGCGTCACCCGCTGGTGCAATGCCCGCGGTCTTGGCGGCGGGCTTTCACGGGGTACGACGCCCTGCGAGTTTCTCCGGCTTCCCAGATCCGATCTGGTCACATTGCTGACCTGGAGATGGTTGGGCGCAGCTTGGGAGAGGGCCCTCCGGGAACGTGCAGCCCCTCGAGATTGGGGTCCGGCACACGAGCCGGGCCTGTTCCTCACCCTAACAGCATCCGCCAGAACGAGCAAGGGTGGCGAATACATGCTTCGTAGGTAGATAGATCCGTATATGTACATACGTACATACATACATACATATATATATATATATATACTTGGTAGGGCGGTGACACAGATCCTTTTTTTTTTTTTTTTCCCGTTTCGACATCGCTGCAAGCCACTGCCGGGCTCTGCGGCTAGCGGTAACGTGGAGGTGACGCTGTCCGCTCGTCCCTTTTCTTTTTTGTTATTTCTTCTTCGGGGTGGCTCTCGCGTGCAGACACCTTTCGTATAAAGCGCTCGAAACCCCCCCGGCCCCTCGGCCCTCCCACGCCTGCACTCAGCAGAGCCTCCAGAATCTCAACCACGTCGTCATTCTCCATCAGGCTTTTGAACGCCTTGGAAAACAAACCGCCGCTTCTTGGCTCCCCGAAGGGCCCCCTTGTCGTCCTCTCGTCTGGCCTCCACGGAATGCCGTCCTCGAGCTCCAAGTCCAAGCCCAAGCCTTCCGAGGTGGCCTCGGAGGCGAAGAGATACTACATCCCCCTGATCCGGGAAAAGTACTCGTCAACGTGGGCCACCTGCTCCTACATCTACCATCAACCCCTGGATCAAATCGTCTTTACAGATCGGCCCATGGATCTCTCCGCGCCCACCTTTTGTACGTCTCTCGGGTCCCAGCGGGCACCCCACCGCCGCCCCTTTCGCCCGCAGCTCGCTGACCACCAAGCCCAGACGTCCGGACCGGAGACCCCGTCAACACGGCGCTCGAATGGGCGCAGGCGGCGGGCACCCCGATACCGTTCATCTGCGCCGCCAACGACAAGCGTCCCGGAGGGGACTGGGAGACGGGCGTGGTGGGTTACGAGGAGCGCCTCTGCCGCCGGAGCACCCTGGCGGCGTGCCTGGCGACCCCGGCGGATGGCTCGCCGGTCAATGCCTACTACCCGCTTTCCATCTACGCCGGCATCCTGTCCCCCCAAGTTGGTAAGCCTTGTCCACCCCTTCTTCTTCTTCTTCTTCTTCTTCGCGTCTTGTCTTTGGGGCCGCGCGGGTGACCAACACGCACACGCAACCGCAACCGCAGTCGTCTTCCGCGGGCCGCACGACCGATACGACAAGCTCCCCGTCGACCAGTGGCGCGAGCTGCCCGTGGTCTCGGTGCCGCCGCCGCGCTGGCCCAAGCTGACGCAAAACGGCACCAAGTACTCGTTCGGCGACGAGCGCGAGATGGTCAAGGACAAGATGCGCGGCGCCCTGCGCATCTGCGCCTACAACGGCTACGGCACCGTCGTCATCGGCGACTTTGGCCTCGGCAACGGCTACCGGAACCCGCCGCAGGAGCTGGCCGAGCTCTGGCGCGAGGTCTGCCTGTACGACCCGGACCTCCGCGGCCGCATCCGCTGCGTCACGTTCGTCTTGGAGGATCCGAACCAGAGCACGGCGCAGCTGATCCTGGACGACATTGCGAAGAAGGCCAAGGGGGGGTCCGCCGGCAGCTCCTCGACCAGGTCCAGGTCCTCTTCCAAGGCCGGCGGCGGCTCGAGCTTGGGCTCCTCCTCCCCCTCCTCCTCCTCCTCCTCCTCCTCGGTGGCTGGTGGCTTGCCGACAGATTTGGAAATCTTCTCGCACGTCTTCGACCCGGTGGAGATCCAAAGGTTCCTCGCGCAACCCGATGCGAGGTATGGGTGGAACAACCTGCTGGTCTAACCAGGGGTTTTTTTTTTCTTGGAGGGGGAGGGGTGGTTATTCTGACATCACATCCGGGCGTTCAGGGGTGCGGGTTTTTGGGTCCTTGGGTGGGAGGGTTGGGTGGGTTCCATGGGTTGGGCTGGAAACCGGTTTTTGCTTTTCTGGGTTCACCTGATGATTGTCGTGTCGCCTCAGCCTTGCGTGTGTACACGCTACAGTACATACAACGGCAACTTCTGGCAGCGCGATTGGGACAGGAGAGGGGGCGGGGGGCGGGGAAAGGCTCCTTGGAAAGCTCGGCCTCGCTAATACCCCCCCCCTTTTGTCCTCTGAAGCGTTGCTGTTGTTGCCGTTGTGGTTTTGTTCCTCGCTTTCTTCGCTGGAGGTGTAGGCTACGCGCACATAGAAAAAAAAAAAAAGGGATACGCTATGCAATGATTTCTTGGGCTTTCAATGTGCCGTGATCTTTGGGGGCCTGGGAAGGTTGGTTGGTTGCAAAGGCGACCAGGAAGCCCGGCCAGATCTCCTCCCTGGGCTGCTCTCCGAGAACGTACAGCCCTCGCTCGGGCCGAGCGCGGTCCCGCCAATCTCAGTTTTCGGTTCCGGCGTCGTTGAAGGTCCCGGCCATGGGGTCCGGGCGCATCATGATTCATCACCCACCAGAGGTGGTGGTGGGGGGAGGGGAGGGCGGGATGGGAGGGAAAATCGGACTGCATGAGGCTGAAGCCCCCGTCCCCCTCTCCCCCTGGCCCCCCCCCCCCCACCACACACACACACACACATCGAGCTTTTGCCAATCATTCCCCTTCGCCACGACGAGTGCCGTCTTGGGGGGTCCTTCTCCTGCGTTTCATTGTAATGCGCTCGAGGGTTCCAGCGCTCCAAGATGTGCGGAGCTTCTCCCGCGTTCTTTTCAGCCGCCGCGACGCAGCAAGCTCCTGGTGATGGAGGGTGGCATCCCGTGAGCGAGATTCCATTTTGGGACGGGGCTGCAGGTGCAAGCCCTCGTCAAGCGCCCCAAGTCCCGACTCCATGGGACGATGTTCGGACGCCATCGCCCTTCGCCGGCCTCGGCTAATTTCCCTGATCCGGAGGGGGTGCAAGAGGATGTGCCATCCCTCGTCACGGCTCGGTTTCCATCCATCCCCGTGGGCCTCCTCCCGCGAACTGGGGAGGAACTTGCGAGGCCTGAAGAGCCGGAGCCATGGCGCTCAACGATACGCGTAGCTACCCGGTAGCTACGCGTGCAGAGGGGTTGCCGAATGAATGGACCTGGACACCGGCTGCCTTGAGGCGATGCTGCGCAAGACATTGGCCGGGACGGGAAATTGAGCGACCGGAGAAAAGGGGAGGGGGAGAGAGAAGGGGGGGGGGGGTGGAAAGGACATCATGAAGAAGATGCGCCCCCCACCATCTGCCGTGGGCAAGACGATGCAACATGCCAGCCGGGTCAACCACCCGTCATCGCGCGCCAGCGTATGTAGTGGTATGTACATACATATAGTACACAGTAGACCGTGATGTAGAGTCGGCGAATCGAGATCCAGCGGTCTGGGCGCGAGATGAGGTAGGTATGCAGGCGAGGACGAGGGCCTTGAGGATTGCAGCGGTCGGACCAGGCTCCTCTGTTTCTCTCTCTCTCCCTCCCTCCCTCTCTCTCTCTCTCTCGCTTTCGCGTTGGTCTCTGGAGCGCCATGAGCCCGGTTCTTTCGCGCTTCTTCTTCACCCACGCCCCACCGCAAACACACTCCCCGTCTCCCGAGACAGGAGCTTTCGTTATTTTCATGGGTGTGTTCACCGACTCTCCCTCCTCCTTCTCCTCCTCGTCGTCCTCCCCGCCATTCCCCCACGCGCCTGTTCCGCATCCTCAGGCTTTGCAGCTTGCGGATGTAACGAAGCAATGCTTCAGCAGGGTGGCGCTGTCCGATCACTTCCCGTTTGTTTCTTCCTGCCTTTCCACCACCACACCACCACCGCCGCCGCCGCCGCCAAGCTTCCATGTAACACTTCCCTGGCCCTCGTGCATGCACATACACACACACATCCACACGTCCGCGGGAACGCCCCCTTGCTTTACTACGACGGATGCCGCACCTTCGGTGCCACATAGGTACACGCCATGCATCTACCGAAGCAACCTGGAAGCTCTGTTGCTTCTTTTCGAAGGGCTGCGACGTCATCCTTCACTCACCGGTCCTCCCTCCCCCTCCCTGTGGTTACACCATCTCTTACGCAGTACAGCCCGCCGCGACGAGCGGCCGGGACGCACCGTCCGATTTCTTTGTCCTGTTGCGAGAGAACGCTAGGTGGTGATGGACGGATGCTCTCCTGGGTTCTGCAGCAGGCAGATGGGGCTGGAGGGACGATCGCTGGCGTACTGTATATACGCGTAGAGGATGGAGGCGTCGTCCACCCCGTGGACCTCGACGCCGAGCGGTGAACGAGGGCCGGGGGAGAATCGGACAGACCCCGCTCTCCGTCTGCTTGTGCGCCCTTTCCAACATTTCCCATGGCGGCCGGGCGGGCAACATGCGAGCGAGCAAACGCGAACGAGCCACGACTCGAGCGATGGAGGAGGCGAGGAACCGTGTCGGCCCCGCGGCGGGACACCGATCCGATTTCAGTCACACAGAACGCCGCCCCTGTGTGACGATGCTCGTGTTCGCAGATGGCTGCCTCTCTGAGCAGGCTGTGATTGTTCACGGTCCGTCTCGGTGTTTTGGATACCATGCGGAAACCGGCGGCCTGCACCGCCTGCCACGGCGGACTGCCGCGTGCCGACGGATACGGATACGGATATCACGTCATCTACAAGCTCTTCCTGAACCCTCTACCGAAGGCGTGTGAGATCAAGTCGTACAGATCGTAGATTTGTGCAGCCTCGCCGGCCTTGATCAAGTCATGTGGGCATGCGGGTTCCCGTGGTAGTGCCGTGGTGATACCCGAGCGTCTGTTGGAGGGCGTCACCTGCTCAGCTCCGGAGTGCGGTTCACCGCTACGTCGCCAGACGGGCGTTGTGCTGCCTCATGCCTTATTTCTTTTCTCCTATGCGAGTCTCCACCGGTGGGTTCCGGGAGTCAGGATCTCCGGTATGTTGAAGGGACCGCGACGTCGTGGGGAAAGACGGCCGAGATAGCGACGGTGCAGGGAGCTCTTGGTCACGCTCACGGCATTTCCACCGAGGCGAATCCGGCCAACACGCCACCCAAACGGCTAGAATGAAGCTCCCTGGATTCGTCATTGCACGTACGGAAATGCGGCGGGTCGGCTTGGC